>NW_027421913.1:0-346703 GCF_037893015.1 Macrotis lagotis
ACTCAAGCGAGTCTATATTTATGGGGGAGAGGGGCTATTTCATTTACTCTTAAACAAGAATATTTTATTAATGTATAAAAATCATTATTTGTACAAAATAAGAATAAATATTAAATTTAAAAAAGAGCCACTTATCATATTCTTATTAAGTATATTAGGTACTTTGGGGAGATATAAATGTAATTAGAACATAATTCCTGCCTTCAAGGAATTTACAAGCTATTAAGATACATATAGAAATCCAGTGCTAAATAAAATATTCTATAATAATTTATAATTCATTTTAAGGATCACTTACAAGGGAGGACATGAATGGCAAAAAAGAAGATGAAATGGTCACTCAGTCAAAATGGAAATTTAAAAAAATGTCTGTTCCAGTCGGATAATATTAAAATCATAATATGAAGGCTTCTAGCCTGTTAGAACAATTATGAAAGATTTATTAAAGATTTATTTAAAAAAAAACTTGGAGACAGTATAGGAGATGCAATCTGATCTATGAAAGGTGTACCTAGCACAGATGGTGTTACAGGTCCTTTAAGATTTACAAAAAACATAGCACAGAACAGGATAACATGCCATGGGAAGTGAGAAAAAGTAAAGACAATTTCTCATTTTGTGGATGGGGAAAAAGTGATCAAGTATAAAGTCTGATTGAATTCTAAAGGAAATGTAGGATTTTAGAAGACTGGGATGGAAAGGATATTTAAAGGCACAAGGAACATCATTTCCAACATCATGAAGAAAGGCATAAAGACGGAAAAGCACATGTGAAAGGTAGCAGCATAATAGAAAGGGATGATTTTGAGAAATATTGTGTTTAAAATCAGGAGGATTCATAATTTAATATGCATGAAAGATGAAGTAGCAGGTAAACTTAAATAAAAGCTTTTGAGAGAGAAGGAAGTCAGAAGGAAGGAGTGCTTTAGGGAGAGAAGATGAGCCATTACTTTGAGCTTCAGTATAATATTTCAGTTATGCCCTAACTTCAAAGAAAGTATAAGCTGTCAATAATAGGAAAAAAAAAGATAAGAATTCATTCAGGAAAAAAATGAGCATGATTTCAGGCCTTTAAAAATCTCATCAGTTTCAGAGATGTATAGAATTCTCTATTTTACTAAGGATATGAACTAAAATTTAGAGTCCAAAATTATTTTGCCAATACCAGTTCTTTGCTAGATATTTTCAGGCAAATCATTAAATGCTTCTGGGCCTGAGTTTCTCCCTCTGCAAAATGTCAGTAACACATTTTCCTTCTCCCCACATTAACTGTAGGATATTGTGAGGTTGAATTACATAGTGCCCTTATAAGTCTCTTACAAGAAGAAAGGATTTAATTATATTCTTACTCTTCAAATGACATAAGCAATTATTTAGATTGAGGATTAATCTATTAATTTCATTAGGTAAGTAAATTAAGATAAAGAAACATATTTGTGTCACATCTTTTAGCAAGCTACTAGGAGACTCACCAGGGTCTAGTCCATTTCTAAGAACAAAGTTCTATATATTTAACAAGTGAAAGTAACAAGAAATATTTAATTATATTATGCTAATAACAGTAAAGCCATTATCTTGTAAAATTTATGATAAATTTATAAATGTAAATACACATACACAAACTTAAATTCATATTAATTGAGGTGAATGGGAAAAGAGAGAGATGAAGCATCATTTCTGGAGACCCACAAATGTCACACCTATTAACTATCCTCAAACTCTCAGCATCTGCCTAGAACTCTTTAGTGACTAAGGACAACAGGACAGCTCAAAAAAAAAATCTCAATTCTGTCTTGACAGTGACTACAGCAACTATGTTTGTATATGAGAACATACACATTCCCATGAAATATGGGCCTTTTGTCTTACATTTTTAGGTCAAATTCACAAGTAGCATTTTTTTAGGTTACTAATTTTTCTATTTGTTTAACTATTCATCAATTAGTGTCCAATAGCTTTTTCTTATTTCTAATGTGCTATTAGAACAGAATACAGATATCCAGAATTGTCAAAATATCATGTAAAATGATTGTGTTATATCCTCTCTATCCTTAGGCAATCTAGGATTTTGCAGAATATGGATTCAGGTATGAAGCAGAAGACACAGCAATTAGAACAATAAAGTAGAAAATAAAAAGACATACGGAAAAAAATACCTATCATATATATTGCTAAAAGAAAAGTCCATGACCAAACAATGGATAAAGAAGAAAAAAAATGGATAATTTTGATTACATAAAAGTAAAGTTTTTGTACAGTTTCAATAAGGCAAAGATGAAAATCTCATTTCCAAGATATAAAAAGAACAGATTCATATTTATAAAACTATAAGTCATTCCCCAATTGGTAAATGGTCTAAGGTTACGAACAGCAGTTCTTGAAGGAAGAAACCTAGGCTATCTAAAGTCACATGAAAAAAAAATGCTCCAAATCATTAAAAATGCAAATCAAAGTAATTCTGAAATTTCACTTCATGTCTGTCAGATTGGAAAAGATAATAAAAATGAAAATACTAAATGCCAAAAGGGCTGTGGGAAAACAGGTGGACCCACTTAGTGGACCTGTGAAAGAGCGAACTGAATCTCAAAAGCAATTATGAACTGTACACAAAATTTATTAAACATTGAATGCCTTTTGACCCAGCAATATTGCAACACTCCCCTTCCCAAACAAAGAAAAAAGTTCTAAATGTACAAAAATATTTATAGTAATTTTTTGTAATAGTAAAAAAAACTAAAAAATTAATGGATATCTAGTCCATCAACTGAGGAGTGGCTAAATACATTGTGATTGATGAATATGGCAAACTACTACTGTATTATCTAAAAAATGAGGAAATGGATGATTTCAAAGAAACATAAAATTTATATGAACTTCCAGCCAAGATGGCAGTTCTAAAATTCTAAAGTTCTAAAGTCTCCTGATCTTTCCCCATTGATCACATGAAAAAAACCTCTTAACAGAAATACAACCCACAAAACCCAGAAAGAAAAACCAGGAGAAAGAACATCTAGCTCAGGATTTGTCTCCTGCAGCAACATTTTGGCCAGGGAGTCTGGGCTAGGCTCAAAGGACAGTCCAGCCCCAGATCAGCCAGATTAGCAGATGAATTGGAGACGGGAGTATGAGGGCCCAAGAGCTGGACCTTCTGGATCAGCAGAACGGCTAGACATCAGGGGCTTGAGTCAACTAGGGAGTAGAGGCACTGGTGTTGGTGCTGTCTCTCTGGATCTTGCCAACAGGGCTGGGGGGAGAGCTCCGGTGCAGGAGAGCTGAGGACACCATCCTTGGGCTCCTCTGGTCTGAGGAACTCTACTCTGAGTCCACGCTTCCATTGCTGCTGAGGCCTCTTCCCAGAACAAACATTTCCAGACTAATTCTGCCTCAGGACCAGGTGTGTGAGCAGAAGAATCAGCCCAGCTGACAATCCACAGTGAAAGACCTCAGGCGAGAGTAAAGCTCACCACATATTGAAGGCAAAAGAATTCAATAGCTCTAACTGCTCCCTTCAAGCAAAGGGAGAAGGCCTCAATCAAGGTCACAGACACTCCAGAGAAAGCAACCAACACCTCCTACTGGCCAGCCACAGAAACTGCACTCAGTGTAAAGCCTCTAGTGATCCCAACACCAAGGCCCTGTGAACCAGCCCCTCCCCAACTCAAGGTCTTAGCAAAATGAAGAAGGGTCAGCAGAAAGGTGGATCCATAGAAAAATACTTGGAAGGGAAAGACCCTAACTCAGAAAGACCTGGAACCTCTGAGGAAAATACGATCTGGTCTTCAGCACAAAAAAGTCTTCCTTGAAGAAATCAGGAAGGAGCTTAAAAATCAACTGGAAAATTTGGGAAAGACAATTAATACCTTGCAACAAGAAAACAAATCCTTAGAAAATACAACAAAAGGAGAATAAATCTCTCAGATCCTCAATTGGACAATTACAAAATGAGAATAAATGTCTCACATCATCAATTGGGAAATAGAAAATGAGAATAATTTTCTAAGATCCTCAATTTGGCAAATGCAAAAAGAAAATAATTCTCTCAAAACCTCAATTGGTCAAATGGAAAGCTCTTTCAAAAGTAGAATTGACCAATTGGAAAAGAAGTTGCAAAAGGTTAATGAAGAAAACTCGCTAAAAAAAAGAATGGAGTCTGAAGAAACTAATGACTCGCTGAGACAGGAAGAGCCAGTTAAACAAAATTAAAAAAAATGAAAAAAATAGAGGAAAATGTAAAATACCTCATCAACAAAGCCACTGAACTTGAGAATAGATTGAGGAGGGGCAACCTGAGTATTATAGGACTTCCTGAAGACATTGAGAAAAAAAGCCTGGACTTAATATTACAGTATCTAGTGATGGAAAACTGCCCTGATAACATGGAACCGGAGGGCAAAGTAGTTATTGCAAGAATAAATTGATCCCCTCCAGAAAAAGACCCTAAAATGAAAACACCAAGTAATGTTGCGGCCTGAATTGATAATTCCTAATTCCTAATTAATAATTACCAAATTATTAGTGTAAGGCCTCTTCAATATATATGAAGGTCATAATAGAGTCAATGGTGGTTATATGAACTCACCATTTGGAGTATGCCTTATGTGATTTGGCTGTATTTCTGACATCCCAGGAACTAGCCATTCCTGGGAAAGACAAAACAGGATTGGGAGGAACTGGCTATTCACCCAATACTGATATTAAATAAAAATAAACCTTACAGCCCCATAATGGCATTTCCTTAAAAAATAACATATTGATTCAATCTATACCTGAAGCCAAAAGGGAATTGGATCCCATTCAACTTAGATGGCTCTGAGCCTTCTTTGTCCTCAAAGGTATAAAAGTTGTAAGCCCCTTCTCCTCATTGGAATCTCACCCATGGAAGAGACATCCTGCCTGGAGTATGTGGTCTCCTAATTCGGACATCGAGGGTCGATGAAAACTGGGATTCCCCGACCTGACATCTCGAGAGTTGGTGCTCCCCGAATTGGTGATGTTTTCTTTATCTTTCTCTTCTATTTTGATTATAGTATTAATAATCCTTTGTATTTTACGTATTATCAGCTGTATTGGATGCTACTGTAAGCAAACTATTCCTTGTATTGTCTAATTAAAATACTTTCATTTTTAACTGAGTGAGAGCGTCATTTGCAGGAACGAATCCAAACCTCATTAAAATCACAAAACACGGCCAAACACCAGAACTATCAGATAAAAGAGAAAATCCTACAAGCAGCCAGAAAGAAACAATTTTAATATCAAGGAGCCACAGTAAGGATCATGCAGGACCTGGCTGCATCAACATTAAGGGATCGAAGGGACTGGAACGAGATATTTCAAAGAGCAAGGGAGCTTGGAATGCAGCTAAGAATCTACTATCCCTCAAAGTTGAGCCTTCTCTTCCAGGGAAAAAGATGGACATTTAACAAAATTGAAGATTTCCAAAAATTCCTGATGAAAAGACCAGAGCTAAAGAGAAAATTTGGACATCAAACAGGAGGTTCAAGAGACACATGAAAACATAAAAAAGGGAAAAAAATGAAAAAAGGGGGCAGTAAAAGGAAAAGGAAAAAAAAAACTCCTATCAAGTAATTGAAACTGGCTATATCCCAGCATGGGGATAAAGATTCTCATAAATCTTGAGAGCTGTAACTCTAACAGAGAGAATATACCTAGCTAGAAATGATGGAAATTCATGATCTATCCATTAGACTGCTATCTAATGGGATGTAACTGGCTTTAACACCACTTGGGTGAAAGACTCTAATAACTCTTAAGAAATTTAACGCTATTAGGTAGAATATACTTAACTAGAAGTGACAGATACTCAGAATTTCCTATGACTCAGATAGCATGATCTAAAAAACAGTACCTCCTTAAAAAGGGGGACAGGAAAGAGACGGGAGGAGGGAAGGAATTGAATGGGGTAAATCTCATTACACTAAGAGGTACAGAATAAAAATAGTAATACACGGGAAGAAGGGCATGGATGAGAAACACCTGAATCTTCTTCTCATCAGACTTGGCTTAACGTCAACCTACACATACTCAGTTAACTTATAAAAC
This sequence comes from Macrotis lagotis, assembly GCF_037893015.1. Taxonomy (NCBI): domain Eukaryota; kingdom Metazoa; phylum Chordata; class Mammalia; order Peramelemorphia; family Peramelidae; genus Macrotis; species Macrotis lagotis. The sequence continues at coordinate 6,064 of NW_027421913.1, forward strand.
ATCTAACTTTTAAAGTATTAAAAGGGGAAAAGGGGAAAAGGGGAAGGGAGACAGAGAAAGGGAAGGTGAGTGAGAGAAAAAAGGGGGAACCAAAAAAAGGAGGGGAAGGGAAAGTGGAGGGTGTGATATAGGAGGGCAAACACACTGAAGGGGGTGGTATTCAGAAACAAAAATACTGCGGAATATGGATAAAGGGTGGGGGAAGAGGGAAAAATAGAAACACAGGGAAGATAGCACAGAGGGCAATAAAGAATTAGTAATCATAACTTTGAATGTAAATGGGAGGAACTCTCCTGAAGATATAAGCGAATAGAAGAGTTCATTAAAATCCAGAATCCTACAATATGCTGCTTACAAGAAACTCATTTGAAGCAGAGAGTATATAGAGTATAGGTATAGAGTTACAGTATAGAGAGTAAAGGTAAAAGGTTGGAGCAAAATATATTTTACTTCAGCTGAATTAAAAAAAAAAAAAGCAGGGGTAGCAATCCTTATCGCAGACAAACAGCAGCAAAAATAGATAGCTTTAAAAGAGATAAGGAAGGAAACTTTATCCTCCTAAAAGGTACCAAAGACAATAAAGTTATTTCAGTACAGAATATATTTGCACCCAATGGGATAGCATCCAAATTCTTGGAGGAGAAGCTGAAAGAACTGCAGGAAGACATAGACAGCAAAACTCTGCTAGTGGGAGAACTCAACCTCCCACTCTCAGATCTAGATAAATCAAATCATAAAATAAAGAAGAAAGAAGTTAAGGAGGTATATAGATTGTTAGAAAAATTAGATATGGTAGACTTATGGAGGAAACTGAATGGGGATAGAAAGGAATGTACCTTTTTCTCTGCAGTACATGCAACTTATACAAAAATTGACCATGTACTAGGACATAAAAACCCAATGATCAATTGCAGAATTGCAGAAATAGTGAAAACATCTTTCTCAGATCACAATGCAATAAAAGTCATATGCAATACTGGGCCAAGGAGATATAGACCAAGAACAAATTGGAAACTGAATAACCTCATTTTAAATAATGAGTGAATCAGAAAATAAATTATATAAAGTATTAACGATTTTATCCTAGATAATGATAATAATGAAACAACATACCAAAACCTATGGGATTCATTTAAAGCAACTCTCAGGGGATATAGTATAGCTTTAAATGCTTATATGAACAAATTAGAGAAAGAGGAAATCAATAAACTAAACATACAACTAATAAAATTAGAGAAAGAACAAATCAAAAATATCCAATTAAATACCAAATTAGAAATTCTAAAAATTAAAGGAGAAATTAATAAAATTGAAAGCAAAAAAACTATTGAATTAATAAATAAAAACAAAATTTGGTATTATGAAAAAATCAATAAAATTGATAAACCTCTGGTCAATTTGATTAAAAAAAAGAAAACCAAATTGCTAGTATCATAAATGAAAAAGCTGAACTCACCAGCAATGAGGAGGAAAATAAAGTAATAATTTGAAATTGTTTTGCCTAACTCTATGCCAATAAATCTGGTAATCTAAGTGAAATGGATGAATATTTACAAAATTATAATCTGCCCAGGTTAAATGAAGAGGAGATCAAATACCTAAACAACACTATCTCAGAAAAAGAAATTCAACAAGCCATCATTAAACTGCCTAAGAAAAATCTCCAGGGCCTGATGGACTCACAAGCGAATTCTACCAAAAATTTAAGGAACAATTGTTTCCAATTCTATATAAACTCTTTGGATGAATAGGGAAAGGTGGAATTCTGCCTAACTCTTTCTATGACACCAATATGGTGCTGTTACCTAACCCAGGAAGAGTTAAAACAGAGAAGGAAATTTCTATACCTATCTCCCTGATGAATATAGATGCAAAAGACTTAAATAAAATCTTAGCAAAATGATTACAAGTTATCACTAGGATAATGCATTATGATCAAGTAGGATTTATTCCAGGAATGCAGGGTTGATTCAATATTAGGAAAACTGATAGTATATTCAATTATATCAACAACAAACCTCTCAGAAATTATATGATCATATCAATAGATGCTGAAAAACCTATTGACAACATACAGCATCCATTCCTATTAAAAACACTAGAGAGTATAGGAACAAATGGACTGTTCCTCAGAATAATTAGCAGTATCTTTCTGAAACCATCAACAAGCATTATATTTAATAGGGAGAGGCTAGACACAATCCCAATAAGATCAGGGGTGAAACAAGGGTGCCCGTTATCACCACTACTATTCAATATTGTATTAGAAATGTTTGCTTCAGCAATTAGAGAAGAAAAAGAAATTAAAGGAATTAGAATTGGGAAGGAAGACACAAAACTCTCACTCTTTGCAGATGACATGATGGTCTACCTAGAGAATCCCAAGTAATCATCCAAAAAAGTATTGGAAACAATTAGCAATTTCAGCAAAGTTGCAGGTTATAAAACAAAACCCTCATAAATACTCAACTATTCTTTATATGTCTAGCAAGATACACCAGGATGAGCTAGAAAGAGAAATCCCATTCAAAGTAACCTCAAACAATATAAAATCCTTGGGAATTTATTTGCCAAGACAGACTCAGAAACTTTTTGAAAACAATTATAAAACACTTCTCATACAAATTAAATCAGATTTAAATAATTGGGCAAATATCAACTGCTCATGGATAGGCAGAGCTAATATAATAAAAATGACAATTCTACCAAAACTAAACTGTCTGTTTAGTGCCGCCCTACCAATCAAAATTCAAAAAAAATTTATTTAATGAGTAAGAAAAAATTGTAAGTAAATTCATATGGATAAATAAAAAGTCAAGAATTGCCAGGAGATTAATGAAAAAAAAGTGCAAAAGAAGGTGGCTTAGCCCTACCTGATCTAAAATTATATTATAAAGTATCAGTCATCAACACTGGTATTGGCTAAGAAATAGAGTGGTGGACCAGTGGAATAGACTAGGTGTAAAAGCAGGAGATGATTATAGTAAGCTGCTGTTTGATAAACCCAAAGAGTCCAGCTATTGGGATTAAAAACTCCCTCTTTGATAAAAACTGCTGGGGCTATTGGAAGTTAGTATGGAAGAAACTTAGATTAGACCAACACCTCACAACCTTTACCAAGATAAGATCCAAATAATTACACAACATAGACCTAAAAAAACAATAATATAAGAAAATTAGAAGATGAAGAACTAGTTTACCTGTCAGATCTGTGGAAAGAAGAGCAGTTTATGACTAAGGTAGAGTTAGAGAACATAACCAAAAACCAATTAGATGATTTCAGTTGCATTAAATTAAAAATCTTTTGCACAGATAAAACCAATGTAACTAAGATCAAAAGAAATGTAGTAAATTGGGAAACAATTTTCACAACTAATGATTCTGACAAAGGACTCATTTCTAAAATATACAGAAAACTGAGTCATATTTTTAAAACAAAAAGCCATTCCCCAATTGACAAATGGTCAAAGGATATGCAAAGGTGATGTACAGATGAGGAGATCAAACCAATCCATAGCCATATGAAAAATTGCTCTAAATCATTAATTATTCATATGGAAATGCAAATTAAAGCTTCTGTGAGGTACCACCTCACACCTTTCATATTGAGCAATATGGCCAGAAAGTAAAAAAGATCATTGTTGGAATGCTTGTGGGAAATCTGGGACACTATTACACTGTTGGTGGAGCTGTGAATTAATCCAACCCTTCTGGAGAGCTATTTGGAACTATGCCCAAAGGGCAACAAAAATGTGCATACTCTTTGACCCAGCAATACCACTACTGGATCTATATCCTGAAGAAATGATGAAAAAGGGGAAAAACATCACTTGTACAAAAATATTTATAGCAGCCCTGTTTGTGCTGGCAAAGAATTGGAAATCAAATAAATGTCCTTCATTTGGGGAATGGTTTAGCAACCTGTGGCATATGTATGTCATGGAGCACTATTGTTCTATTAGAAACCAGGAGGGATGGGATTTCAGGAAACCTGGAGGGATTTGCATGAACTGATAATGAGTAAGATGAGCAGAACCAGAAGAACATTGTGTACCCTAACAGCAACATGAGAGTGATGATCAACCTTGAAGGACTTGCTCATTCCATCAGTGCAACAATTGGGAAAAATTGCAAAGGAGAGTGCCATCTGTATCCAGGAAGGGAGATGTACAGTTTGAACAAAGTTCAAGGACTATTCCCTTTAATTTAGAAAAAACAGATATCTTGTTACCTTTTAGACTTCTTGTCTCTTATTTAAGGTTATGATTTCTCTCTCATCACACTCAATTTGGATCAAGGTACAAGAAAACCAAGTAAAGACTGACAGATAGCTTTCCATGGCGGGGGATCGGGGAAGGAGGTAATATTGGGGGGGGAGATTGTAAAACTCAAATAACATCTTTAATAAAAATAAATTAAAAAAGAGATGTATATGAACTGATGCTGAAGTAGATATACAGAACCAGATGAATAATTTGCACTATAAATTCAATAATATAAAATCTAACAATTTTGAAGACTTATAAAACTGTTGATGAATGAAATGAACAGAAACAGGAAAACAGCTTGTATAAGTATAACAACACTACAGAAGGAATTGAGTTCAAATATGTCCTCAGACACTTGACATTAAATGTGTGACCTTAGGCAAGTCATGTAACTCCACGGCCTCACCCCATCCTCCCAAAATAACAGCAAAACAAAAGACAATCAGGGCAGCAAGACAGTCCAGGATATAAGAGTATTGGGCTCTGGAGTCAGGAGGACCTGAGCTCAAATTCAGTCTCAGATACTCAATAATTACCTGGCTATATAACCTTGGACAAGTCATTTAACTCCATTGCCATGCCAAAATGAAGGACAATAAATTTTGAAAGTTCTAAGAACTAGAATCCATAAAATGATTCCAGAGGACTGAAGATGAACTATAGTATACACTTCCTGGTGATATTTTTGTTTTTCATCCTTTCAATAAAGACAGAGGTAGGAATGAGAGATAACATATTTCAATTTATTTCTTATTTACAATGGTTTATGGGGAAAAAGAATGGTACTTTTATTTGTTAAGTACTTACTAATTTATACACTATGCAAAAACTCAGACCATGTTTTTATTTTTTTTTCCTTGAGAAAAAGCTTATTGTAAAGGGGCTACATTACAAGTTCATGTTATTCAATTTCAACTGGGTCCTAGGAAGTTCTTTTATTCTTTTTTGTTTACTTTGCAAACTGGCTTCCAATCTCATCTCTATTGAAGCTACTGTCTCCAAAGGTAGCAATGACCCCTTTCTTATGTGCTGAATCTGATGTCTGTATTTTGTGATATTATCTTCTCTTGTATTTAGAACCCAAGTACTCCTTTGCTTTAGCATGCCACTTAACTAATGCAGGTGTTCTCCAAAGTTCTATAGTATGACCTTTTTATCAATACCAGTAGTTTTTAACCTTCTTTGTGTCACTGACTCCCTGTATCAGTATGATGAAGAATATGGATTCCATTTCAGAGTAATGACACATCTTCACATTTATACTCCCAACAAAATCCCTCTCCTTTGGCCCCTCACAACTTTTTACCACATTGTGCCTAGATTCTCGGAAAACCCTCTTTTCCTAATTGGTCTCTGCCTCAAGTCTCTCATCACCCTAATATACTACTGTGAAAGTAATTTTCCTTTATGGATCTAAACCATATGACTTTCCAACTCAATAGTTTTCAGTGGCTTCATGATGGAACTAGGATAAAATATAAAATCCTGTGTTTCACATTAAAAGCACTAAATGACCATTAGTAAACAATCTTTTTAAGCCTTATATGAAATTATCTCCCACCCCTTACATTTTGAGAACCAGTCTCATTGGCCTCTTCTTACAAATTCATATCTCCCATCTCTGTTTGCACTAGTCACTCCACATGTCTAAAATATACTGCTCAAAGAGTCCCTATTTTCCTTTAAGATGCAGTTCAATCACCATTATCTGTATGAAGGTAATCTTGATTCCCTCCAATTGCTAGTAACCTCCTTCCCAAACTACTATTAGCCAGTGTTTATATGATGCCTTAAAATTTGCAAAGCGATTTTTATTTTTTTTACAGATTATTCTACAAATATTTTTTTCTAAACAGGTATGTATATATTTTACAAATATTTTATTGCAATAATCTTTGGAGTGGCTAGGTGATGCAATGGATGGAGCACTGACCCTGGAGTCAGGAGGACCTGAGTTCAAATCCAGCCTCAGACACTTAATGATGACCTAGCTGTGTGGCCTTGGGCAAGCCACTTCACCCTACTTGCCTTGCAAAAATCTAAAAAAAATAATAATCTTTGGCAGTGGCTCAATTTTACAGATGAGGAAACTAGGGCTGACAGATGTTAAGTGATTTGTTCTAGGTCACATAGCTTAAGTAAGTTTCCAAGGCCATATTCAAACTCAGGACTTCCTGACTGCAGGTCAAGTACTCTAGTCAATGTGTCACCTAGTTGCTTACATTATATTTAGCTACTTTTGAATTTATTCACTCTATATTTATTCTTTATAAATTTTTATATATTGTCTTCTCCAATTAGAATGTAACCTCCCTGTGAGTGTACTGTGACATTCTTTGTCCTTGTACTTCAATGTCTAGCACAGTTCTGGACACTTAATAAATGCTTACTGACTGATCAGAAAGTTTATTAAATAACATAGGACAGATCCAGAAAAACAAGATTAATTATATTATTTTATGTATTTTTTTTTCTTTTGGGAGGAGGAGGTTTGTACTGCTATACGGTTAAGTGACTTGCCCAAAGTCACATAGCTAGTAAATATCAAGTATATGAGGTCAGATTTGAGCTCAGGTTTTCCTAAATCCAGAACAGGGGTTCTATTCACTGTGCCACCTAGATTCTGCCTAAACTATCTAATCTAAGTTTTTCTGAGACCAAGATAATAATGTTTTATCTTAAAATGAAGTTTCAATATAATAAACTCTGAACTTCAGGTCTGAATAATCTCAAGCAGGAAACTGAGTTACTCCCTCATTCTCCATCTTTCATTTCCAACAATTAAGTTAGAATTAATTTGATAATAGATTAAAAGCAAAATATTGCATTAGCTGTGAAGTTTTGATAGAAGTTATATAATTGGGGTAAACTATTGGCTTACCCAGTGACACTATTACTAAAAAAACATAAAAGTACAAAAGTATAAAAGTTTAAGGTTTTTCATCATATTCCAATTCTTCAGGTCTCATCATTTGGTAACCCTTGGACAAACATAATTATGTGTTTATAATTTTAACACGATTTTAATATGGTTACTTTACTTTTTAGATTTAACAAACTAGCTAATGATTAGAAAAATAGTCACACTGTAATTAACTCTTCAACCAGTTTATTTTCATAATAATCTGCGTAGGCTTCCTATATAAAAGCTTTTGTCATTCAGAAGGCTTCTATATGAAGAGCTACTGAAAGTGTTCTAAGTTCTCCAATGGCCTAAAAATGAATAAATTCAACGTCTTTTTTTTAGCCTTTATTTTCCTTGAGTTTGCTGACCACCACTGCTTCTGTACTATCCTTGTTGTGATCACTCTGTTGGCTTTCTATGACATCGCATTCTTTTTCCTACAATCTTTCTGACCATCTTTAGTAAGGTTATAGATAAAGGTTTTGTTTTCAGCCCTATTCCCTTTTTTTAAATTCTCCCTTGGCAATCTCATTCATTTTCAAAGTTTCAATTACAATTACCATGTACTCTTCTTCACAATGTAAAGTCCCAGAGCTGTATATTCAGCCCTTTGTTTTCACCTTCACCCCAATCCTGTGTTCCCAAACTGTCCATCTTTAAATGGATATTCTGCAGCTACCTCAAACTCAAAATATCAAAATCTAAACTTACCATCTTCCTTGAAAATCATCTCTTTCTGATGATGTCACCACATTCAAGTCTCATTATTATGTTCACACATCTTGCCACTATCCTAGTTCAGGTCCTTATTAACTTTTTCCTGGACACTGTAATAAAACCTAACCAGTCTCCTTGAGCCCAGTTTCTTCCTTCTCCAATAGTTTCCAAATAGCACAAAGAAGATTATGTTACTCCCCTGCTCAAAAATCTTTAGTATCCCTCTATGCTTAGATTAGAAACAATAAACTCCTTAGTCTGGCATTTATGATCTGCAATTTGAATAAAGTCTACTTTTCTTGCCTTAGTTGACTTTAAGCAGTCTCTTGAGGCTCTTCACCACAATGGTTGCCATCCTTTGGTACAAACTCTACTTTTTCAATATCTAGCAAAGAATTGGTATTGGTAAAATAAGTTTGCACTCTAAATTTTAGTTCACATCCTTAATAAAATAGGGAATTCTATACATCTCTGAAAATGATGAGATTTTTATAGGCCTGAAATCCTGCTCATTCTTCTTCCTAAATGAATTTCTCAAATGTGGCATCCAAAACATTCTAGGGTTCAGAAAAACCCTAATGTGAGGCTCCTGCTTTCACATAAATTTACATATGCTATTCCATCACAAGTTTTATAACATTATTTCTAAAATCGTTCAAAGGAAGAAATCGCCACTTAATACTTACTGGACAGAGTAGAGAAATCCTTAAACTGGTCGTAGCTATTTCACCATCTGGATTGGCAGTCAATTTCTCTTTAACTGTCATTCATCGAAGGGATGGGAAATCATAAACAGAACAAGATAAATCCTCAGTTTAACATAGAGAGCTTTAAAAATGTTTTAGGATTTTCATTAAACATCTCAAATGAAAAGAAATAATTATATAGCCTACAAGTCATATGCAAAACAAGGGAAACTTTTGTATCTATAGTGTGACTGCATTTCTTTTCTTTTTTTTTTAGGTTTTTGCAAGGCAAACGGGGTTAAGTGGTTTGCCCAAGGCCGCACAGCTAGGTAATTATTTTAGTGTCTGAGACCGGATTTGAACCCAGGTACTCCTGACTCCAGGGCCGATGCTTTATCCACTGTGCCACCTAATGGCCCCTTTTTTTCTTCAGGTTTTTGCAGTGACTGCATTTCTTAGAAGGTTTTCTATATATATATTTTTTTACCCCCGGGAACCAAAAATTACAATGCAGCAACTTAAAAAAGGAATTTCTACAGAAGGTAATGTTAAACTACGATAAACTGCACTTTTATTAGAATTCTAGGATTCTAGATCTGTGACCACAAGATTGCTATTTATAATAGACAATAGAAAATTAATCATATATTTTTAATTTATTTTCTAATCATATATTTTAAACAATGACAAAATCCTTTGAGAATGTCTAAGTAAGAAATTTATGATGAAATTATCATATAAAAAGTGTATTCTGATTTCATACTATAAACGCAAAAGTTTTAATTACTCAAAAACTTCAACCAATATGAAGTAATTTGCAAATACCTGAGTGATAATGGATAAATCACTTTAGCTTTGTTCCAGTTTCTTCACTTTTACAATAGAATTAGGCAGTTCAAAATAATCTAGTTGTAGATTAGCATCTCATAAGATAAGTATCTCAAAATGAAAAGAGGTCAAAAGAAATAATCTTAAGACCTACAAATTGAGCGGCTAGGTGGCGCTGTGGATAAAACATCGGCCCTGGAGTCAGGAGTACCTGGGTTCAAATCCGGTCTCAGACACTTAATAATTACCTAGCTGTGTGGCCTTGGGCAATTCACTTAACCCCATTGCCATGCAAAAAAACCTTAAAAAAAGACTTATAAATTATATACAAGAAAAAACTTTTTCCTCATTTATATTCTCATTTCTAGAAGTTTTCACGCAAAGGTTAGGAGACCATCTATTGGAGGTTGAAGTACAGGTGCCTCTTATTTAAAAGTTGAACTAAGATACTTTTCAGGTGTCTCACAACTAGACATTTCTTAAAAGCATAGGATCCTCTCACTCCCTTGCTCAAAATACTTCAATGGTTCCCTATTATCTTTAGGAACAATAAAAATACTTTCCTTCTTGCTTTTTTTAAGTTTAAAGCATTTTGCAATATGACTTTAACCAACCTTTCTCTGATTCTCATATATTACTCTTTTTCAGACACTCTACAATACAGTCAAACTGGTTTTCTTGCAGTTCCTAACACATGACATTTCTTCTCCTGTCTCTTTGCATTAGTGCAGGCTATCTGTGCCATACCTGAAATGTCCTAGATCCTCATCCCTCCCTCTTAAGTACCTTATTTTTCTTCAAAGCTTACCTCAAATTCTATCACCTGCAAGATGACTTCCCTCTTCTCCCAGCCTGTAGTGCACCCTATTACCTTGGTTTATTTCATGCATACTTATCTGTACTATAAAGATGACAGGTTTCTCCCAGCATGTGGTATGCTGCAGGTTTCTTTCAAAACTCAATTCAAATTCCATCTTTCAAAGGGCACCTTTCTTGGTCTGCCCAGAGGCTAATGCCAATTATTTAAATGCTATATCCTCCATTAGAAAATATATTCCTTGAAAGCAGACCCTGTTGGTCTTCCCTTCTTTCTGTCATTTTCCCAACTCTCCTCACATTGTGTAGGACTAAGGAGGCCCTTAAATAATTTTTGATTGACTGAAGATTTTTATCTTTTTTTTAGATTTTTGCAAGGCAAATGGGGTTAAGTGGCTTCCCCAAGGCCACACAGCTAGGTAATTATTAAGTGTCTGAGACCGGATTTGAACCCAGGTACTCCTGACTCCAGGGCCGGTGCTTTATCTACTGCACCACCTAGACGCCGCCCCCCCCCCTTTCTTTAGGTTGATGGAAGATTCTTGTATGAAAATTTACAACTAAAATTGTAATGTACAAAATAATTCCTACATTATAATAATTTAGTAAATATTACTCTAAAATGTACCATAACATACACAGCTATATCATAACTAAAGGTCAAATAACAAATCATAGGAGAAACCTTTTTCATTGGTTTCTGTTTATGCTTCTTTTGTTAAGGATGACCACTTAATCCGAATTTATGATCTTTCCTTAAAGTTAGTAGTGTCCACATGCCAATTACAATGATTTAAATAAGTCAATGGCATCTATTAATAATCTCATGATGATGATTTTTTCTTTTTTTTGAATGATTAATATTTTTTTTCAATTTTCAATTTTAATTTTTAAAAGTACAGGTCAATACAGTACTGTTTGTTTAATTTCTTACCAGAATGTCTAAATATCATAGGTGCTGAATTTCTAGAAGGTCAATCTTAGACTAAAACTTTATTGTAAGGAATATATTATATATGTGCATGCATACACATTTATATAATAGAATTACCTAAGTAACAATTACTTTTCATAATCAGTGTCTGAAGAGGACCTTAATTTATTAATTGTTCTCTATAATCTGTCTTATGAATTGGACATTTAGATAGAACTACAGCATAACCTGTATCAGATTACAAGTTGTGCTTCGGAGGGACATGGGAGTGAGAGAGAAAAATATGGAACACAACATCTTACAAAAATGAATGCTGAAAACTATGTGTGTGTGTGTATATATATATATATATATATGTATATATATATATATATATATATACATATATATATATATATATATAATTGGAAAAAATAAAATACTATTAAGTGGAAAAAAGAGGAAAAAACTGGAAGATTTCCTTTAAAAAAGAAGTAAAAAGCAGCAGGTCATGAAGGACAAAAAAAGCTGATCATTCCAGAAATAATGAAAAGTCAATTCTAAGGTCCAGAGACTGGAGATAAAACATTATATGCGTGTGGAAAGTCAAGAAGACCAATGTAGCTGAACCGTTGATCCAATGAATAAGAATAAAAATGGGAATAATAAGTGGGGACAAATCTCTATAGACTGGGAAAAAGAGAGATTATTGCTATGAAGAGTTTTAATGCTAAACAGGAGTATTTATTATGTCTTAGTGGTAACAAGGAGTCATGGCAGTTTATTGGGGATGATATGGTCAGTCTGATATTATAGGAAAATAATGTTGGCAGCTATGTAGATGATGGCTTGGAGTGCAGAGGGTCTTGAGGATGTTCAATTTTGCTTTCTGATATGTTCTTTTCAGTATTTGTTCTATTCTGTTTTTTAAGGTTTTAATTTCTTCATTATTTTTCTGTGCCAGCTGTTGAGTCTTTTTCATGCTTTTCTTGCACCACTCTTCCAAATTTTTCCTTTATGTCTCTTATTGATGTTTAAAATCCTTTTTAAATTCTTCAAGGAATTCTGTGGGTGTTGGGGGATGAGACAAATTCAGATTTTTCTTTGAGGCTTCAGATGTAGCTGATTTGACTTTGTTGTCTTCTGAGTTTGTGCTTTGATATTCTCTGCCACAGTAGTAAACTTCTATAGTCAGGTTCTTTTTCTCTTTTTTTGACGAATTTTTTCAGTCTATTTTTTGATTTTTAACTTTGTGTTAAAGTTGGTCTCAGATTTCATGGTGAATGGGCGGGGGGGTAAGGTACTGTTGAAACATGATTTTGTGCTGTTTTTTCAAGCTAATTCTGGGGAGTCTGTTAGAGTTTTAGTTCTTCTAAGCTGGTATGATTTAAGAAAAGATGTGGTCCCTGCTCTGCTGGCCTGTGAACCAACACAAACACTATTCTCCATCCTGGAACTGTGAACAAGGTCCCTGTAGCTGAAAGCTCTGGTGTAGTAGTGTTTCTCTTCCTCCTCATCCTGGGACTGAAATCTGGAACTAAATATGGGCAATGCAACTGTCTGGTGTCCAGTCAAAGCAAAGGTTCCCTTCACCAGATTTTCATCCCCCACACCCACCCCTCCCACCATCATTGCCCATTTAGTTGCCCCTAAGATTCACTCTCACAACTGTCCTGCCGGAAAAATGGTTTCAGCCTATCTTTTGTTGCTTCTGCCAGTCCAGCATTTGTTTTGAAGTCTATTATTTTGAAACTGTTTGGAGAAGAATTTGGAAGAGCTCAGAGTAGTCCCAGGAATTACCCTAATACATAAAAATTTTTAAGGATTTTTTCAAGGCAAATGGGGTTAAGTGGCTTGCCCAAGGTCACACATCTAGGTAATTATTAAGTGTCTGAGGCCGGATTTGAACTCAGGTATTTCTGACTTCAGGGCCAGTGCTGTATCCACTGCGCCACCTAGCCACCCCCTACATAAAGTTTAATACATTAAAACAGCATTAAGATCTTTGGATATTTTGTTTTGACTAGGGAATCACCTTCAGGAAAGTCACTGAACCACTGAGAGCTGGTGAAATATCCAAGTAAAAGAAAAGAGAAGATACAACAAAAAAGACTGAGAAGGAGCAGTCAGATAGGAGAAGAACCAAAAAAGAGTGAAGTTACAAAAAATGTCTTATTATTTAACAAATTTTATATTATAAATTTTAACTTTATAAACATCACAGGGGGCGGCTAGATGGCAAAGTGGATAGAGCACTGTTCCTAGATTCAGAAGTACCTGAGTTCAAATACGGCCTCAGACACTTAATAATCACCTCAGCTGTGTGGCCTTGGGCAAGCCACTTAACCCCATTGCCTTGCAAAAAAATCACAATAAGAATTTAATATGAATAAGTTTTTGACTTAGGATAAAATTAAAATATTAAAATAAAATGCAATTATTTTGTATTCAAGTATTTCTAACATTTTTAATTGATATTTTAAATTGAAAACAAAAACCCTTGGTTACCAAAATAGGGAAATTAGATCTTTAATTGCAAAGAAGTACTGAAAACTTAAATGAAATTAACTATATAAAATAATTTCTTATTCTTTGGCAAAAAAGCATTTTACCAAGCTAGAAGAAATAAACAGGAATGACAGACCCTGAATTCTATTACAATAGCTTCCAAGGGAGCTCACAATTTTCTTGGTTGAAAAATATTATTCAAAGCACATAAGCTGTTAGGGTGAGGGTTTGAATTTTCCCCAGCATTTCCAGTTTAGAAGAGTTCTCAGAGGTTATCTAGTCCCAACCATATCTGAACATGAATTCTTTCTAAAGTTTGCTGGGTATGTGGTTATTCAACATTTTCTTGAGGACATCTAATAAGGGAGAACCTGCCTACTCCTTATGCAGTGCATTTAGGTTTTAATAACTCTGTTATACAATTTTTCCTTATACTGAGCCTAAATCTGATTCTTTTACAATTTATTTCCATAGTGACATCTCATGCAGAATATGTATCACTTTTTTATATGACAATCCTTAAAATGAAGAGGGGCAGCTGGGTGGTACAGTAGATAGAGCACCGGCCCCATAGTCAGGAGGACGTGAGTTCAAATATGATCTCAGACACTTAATCATTATCTAACTGTGTGACCTTGGGCAAGTCACTTAACCCCACTGCCTTGCAAAAAAAGCAACTTGAAGACCTCTTCTTTGAATTATCTATTTTCATATTATCTCTTCTTCAATTCCCTCAAGAAATTTCTATATGGCATGATCTCAAGAACTCTCATCATATCACTGTATTCCTCTGGATGTTTTCCAACATGTCAATGTTATTCCTTAAATGTGAAGATTCTAGAAAATGTTAGCTAGATTCAGTGCCTCTAGATCCTAGAACTCAAGGAATATGGCTTCTGATATAGCTTTTTGAGAAAACTGGGACATATGTTCTTCTCTAGTGCAAAAAAATTCTCCTTTGCTCAAAAATGGGATAGCTCTTGTTCTCTCTCTCTCTCTCTCTCTCTCTCTCTCTCTGATGTCATCCTCAGTGTTCTTTGTGAGTCTCAGTTCTTTCTGAATTTGGGTGGCTGAAGACCATTATTTACAGGCATGCCTGTCTATTTATTTAATCCCCCCCCCAATTCTTCTATTTTTAAAAGTCTAAGCTGTGCAATAATACATTTGTGCACATTTAGATCATTTCCCCTTTATTGCAACTATCTTCTTTCTGACTTTCAGAATTCCATTCTTGAGTTTTCTCTTTCTTTGTATTGCATTTCTATGGAAAGTTTTTGTTAAAAAAATTCTAATTTCTCTGAACCTTTTGCATTTTTTTTTCCTAAACATGGGAAGAATGGAAATCTGTGTCTGATTTTCCTCTTTCTCTATCCCAGTTTCTTAGAAAAATGATAATGTGTCACATGCAAAAGATTCCTCCCTATTGGTGAGAGGAAGGAAATTACTTTAAGATCCTAACCCATAATGATTTTTTTTTTATTTTAAAACTATCTTAGTGGAATTTTACTTATATTAAATATATCATTTGTTAAATATTAATCTAGGTAATCACAATTCACATATGTACCATGATTCTCCTTTTTCCCCACCCACCCCTTATTTTTTTTTTCAAAAAAATCTCATTCTCTTTCTTTAGCTGACTAATTTAGATTATCAAAAATTTATATCTGGAAGGGATCCCAGAGATCATCAGGTAGTTCATGGATGAGGAAACTGAGATCTAAGGAAGGAAGTGATTTGTCCAAAGTCACATACTCCTCAAAGACCTTGAATTAGAATCTTGACTCCCAGGGCTTCCTACCAATTGCTTTTAGTGCACACCAAAACAAGGACAAAATATCATCTGTCCAAACCAGTAGTCTTTTGATAATTCAGAGAAGCTAAATTTTATTATCAAACCAATAAAATGTTTATATTAGGGAGTATTTTAAAAATAGTATAATTCTATAATTCTGTGGTCAAATAGGAAAACATGTAAACAGTTATGTAAGCATATAGGTACTTATACATGTTCTATATTTGCTAGAAATGCTATTATCATTATTTTCTATTATATATAGTGACTAAGTTTGTTAAGTTAATTAAATCCTTCTTGTCTCATCAGTAAAATGCTTAAAAGAAGTTGGTTAAGGTTCCTCTTCTTAACCAAATAATTAGCTTATCAAATCTTTCCTTAAAGATGATAATAATGCCTAAAAAAGTGGTGGCTAGGTGGCGCAGTGGATAAAGCACTGGCCCTGGAGTCAGGAGTACCTGCGTTCAAATCCAGTGTCAAACACTTAATAATTACTAGCTGTGTGGCCTTGGGCAAGCCACTTAACCCCATTTGCCTTGCAAAAACCTAAAAAAAGATGATAATAATGAAAGTTTGTTTTTCTCTTACTTAAACTATCATTTAGTACAATTCAATCGAGTGAATATTCACTGCTTCACCCACTGTAACATTATTTTATAGCTATATAATAAAATGAAAACTGCAGCATCACCATATTTTTTGGCCAAGGAAATGTGGTTACGTGACTTGTCCAAGGTCACACAGCTAGGTAATTAAGTGTATGAGGCAGAATTTGAACTCAGGTCCTCCTCAATCTGGGACTAGTGCTCTATCCACTGTGACACCTAGCTGCCCCAGCATCAGCATTTTCAAAGTGAAAGAGTTCCGCCTGCTCATTCACAAGCACTATCAGTGGTTTAATGAAGAATATATGCTAATTCCAACTTTGTCTTTTTACTCTTTCAGCACTCATAGTGCTGGATGTTCAAGTGCAGCAGACCAACACAAGATGGACAATAGTCATGCCCTTTAACGGTGAACAGAAATGGACAGCTGGAAACTCAGCAAACAGTAAATGAAAATGACAGAATCATCCCACTTAAACTTCACCTATCATAGATAAGAACTGGGAGAGACTTTAGGAAATCCAGATCTACCTATTTTACTTAATAATCTGAGGATTTCAGGGGCAGCTATGTGGCACACTGGTCTGGAGTCAGGAGGACCTCAATTGAAATCTAGCCTCAGGCACTTAATAATTACCTAGCTGTGTGACCTTGGGCAAGTCACTTATCCCCATTACCTTGCAAATACCAAGGAAATAAATTAAAAAATATATTCTTATGATTTCAATAAGGAAGATTTTCTATAGAGAAAATGTGACATATGGTATTTAAGTTGTGTTAGAGATTACACTTGAGACAAGGAAATCAGTAAGAACCTATGACCATAATCCAGATGAGAAGTGATGAAAGCCTAAACTAGGGTCAAAGTGGGATGAGATTAAAAATTCTGAAAAACTAGGAATTGTCATCTTTCATTTGCTTACACCAAATCCCAATTTGCTAGTTAAATTCTGAGTATAAATAAAATAACTCTCAAAGGAATCCTTTTAAACATATTCTAGTAAAGACTAAGAAGATATAGAATAACCTTCACTTCCTGGTTTCTCCAAACATAAATGTAATTTCCTTGTAACTTCGATTAGAATGAAACTGAAATGGGGACCCTTTTGCTAAAATTATCTCTGTCAATGGTACCATCATTTTCTTGGTCACAAGAGTTGTTCCTAATCTTTTTCATTATTCAGTTATTGCAGTTATCCCCCCCATATCATGGATTCTATCACCACAATATCTCTAGCACCCTATTCCTTCCAGACACATGGCCATCACCCTAGTTTAGGCTTTCATCACTTCTCATCTGGATTATGATCATAGGTTCTTACTGATTTCCTTGTCTCAAGTGTAATCTCTAACATATCCTCCACATAAGATGTCAAAATGATTTTAAAGCAGAGAGTGGGCTGATCACCTCATTCTTCTGCTCAAAGGTCCCTAATGCTTTTAGGATGTAGGTTGTTAGCTAGAATCCATGAACTTGCTTTAATAAAGCATATTTTGATAACTTTCAATGCAATTGGCTGTCTTTCTAATCTAATGTGTTTAGTTTTACACATATAAAATATAATTCTCAGAAGGTCTGAAAGCTTCAGATACAAAAAAAGATTAAAAACTCCGGCTGAAGGATAAAATATGACCTTTTTGTTTGGTATTTAAAGCACTTCATAATCTCAGTCCAGCCTATTTATTCCCCTCATGTATTTTACATTCCAATCAAAATGACTTACTATATTTCATTACTAAGTTCTGCATTTGCATAGGTTATCTGCCTAGTGTCTGAATCAGTCAAAGCAATAAATTAATGCTCATACCATTCCCAATGCCTAGAATGTTCTTTTCTCCTCATCTAAACATTTTGAGTTCTTAGATCTCTTTAAGGTTCAGCTCAAGTTCACCTTCTACAATCCTGATACCCTCAGTTATTGTGAGTTTCCCCACAATCTCTGAGATTACTTTAGATTATATTTTATACCTACTTATCTCTGCACTTATCATTCCTGACCCCAACCAAATAGAATGTAGACTCTTTGAGGGCAGAGTCCATCTTATTTTTGTTTCTGTATTCTGAGCACCTGGTTCAGGGGGTTTTACATATTACACTTAATAAATCCTTGCAGAATGAAAGTGTGAAGTTCTGTTATATGTAGGTAATTTTATATTTCATGGTATTCATTTTTCTTCTTGAGTTCACTAATTTACAAGACTGATTTTCTACCACACTGATATTTCTGCACGGATGATGGCAAAAGTGGCTATTTATGCATTGTTGCTGGACTTTCAAACTGATTCAACTTTTATAGACATCAATTTGAACTTATGCTCAAAGGGCAATAAAACTGTATATTATCGCCTTTGATAAAGTAATACCACTACAAGGTATATAACCCAAGGAGATAAAAAAAAGGTAAAAAATCCACATGTCCAAAAATATTTATAGCAACTCGTTTTTGTGGTGGCAAAGAATTAGAAATTGAAGGGACATACATCATTTGGGGAATTGTTGAGCAGTTGTGGTATATGAATGTGATGGAACACTACTGTTCTGTAAGAGATCATAAGGGGTAGAACTTCAGAAAATCCTGGAAAAACTTCCAAAAACTGATGATGAGTGAAGTGAGAAAGAACCAGAAGAACATTGTATATATATTAACAACATTGTTGAATGATCAACTATGATGGACTTGGCTCAAGTCCATCAAAGACAATTTTAAAGCACCTATGAAACTCTGGAGTCTATGGCAGACTAAACTTTAACAATTTTTATTTTAAGATTTTGTTTTCTGTTTTATTTCCTTTTTGCTCTGATTCTTCTTTCACAACATGATTAATATGGAAATATTCTTAATAATTATACATGTATAACTTCTTTTAGATTCTCTGTTGGGATAAGGGTGGGAGAAAACTGAAACTGTGACAAAAATAAGGCTGAAAACTATCTTTACATGTAGCATGAAAATAAATCTCATATTGGAAAAGTGGCTATTTATACTGATTTCAAGTGGCACAATCAAAGTAATTTCTAGGTAGACTTGTAGGGTAGGCAAATTTGTCTGTGGTGACCCTTCTCAGTAGTCTCTATCATAACCTCCAGATTCCTTTATAGATCTGACTCTTCTTTTTCTTTTTAATTTTACATTTTATTTGTTTTCCAATTAATACAATAATAGTATCTACCTATCATTTTTGTAAGGTTTTGAATTTCACAATTCCCCCCCCCCATAGAGGGCAGTCAGACAGTCTCTACATTGCCTCCATGCCACACATGCCACACAAACTGAATGTGTTATAAATGTAAACATGAGAGTAAACATAAACCCCCCTCCCCCAAAGAAGATGAGAAATCTCAAGAATAGTGAGAAGAAAAAAATATACTTCAGTCTGTGTTGAGGTTTCAATGGCTCTGTCTCTTGGGTGAGTTGCTTTCTTTATCATAAGCCCACCAGAGAAGTCACTTCAATATTTTTTTCCCATAGTTGCTATTACTAGCTGTACCTCCACTCTATTTCTCCCCACTCTCATTTATTCTATTTTCTCTCTCTCCTTCATCCTGGCCCTGTCCAAAAGTGTGTTGAATCTGACTACCCTCTCCCTCGATCTTCCCTCTCTTCTATCACCTGTTCCCCCCTTCCCTCCCCCATTTCCCCTTTTCTCATCCTTTTCTTCTCATTTTCTCTAGGGTAAGATAGATTTCTTCACACTATTAAGTATGTATGTTATTTCCTCTCTGAGCCATTGCTGATGAGAATGAAGGCTCACTCTTTCCCCCTTGCCTTCCCCCTTTTCACTCCACTGAAAAAGTTTTTTTCTTGAGTCTTATGTGAAATTTCTTAGCTTCTTCTTCATCTCCTTTCACTTCCTCCCATTAATTTCCTTTCTCACACATTGACTCCATCTTTTTACTATATAATTCCATCATATTCCACACCTTCCTGTGTCCTGTCTATATATTGTCATTCTAACTACTCTTATAAATGAGAAAGTTCACATGAGTTCATTCGTATTTACATGCAGGTATACAAGCAGTTCAATATCATTAACTTCCTCATAGTTAGTCCTTCTCTTCCACTGAGTCTATGGCTCACCAGTCCTGTCCTTGGAGATCAAACTTTCTGTTCAGCTCTGAATGTTTCAATAAGAAAGCTTGAAAGTCCCTTATTTCGTTGAAAATTCATCCTTTCCCCTGAAAGAGGATGTTCAGTTTTGCTGGGGAGTTGATTCTGAGTTGTAAACCAAGATCTTTTGTCTTCCACAATATCGTATTCCAATCCCTACAAGCCCTTAATGTGGATGCTGCCCTATCCTGTGTAACCCTGACTATGAAGCCACAGTAGTTGAATTGTTTGTTTCTGGCAGTTTTTAGAATTTTCTCTTTGATTTGGGAGTTTTGTAATTTGGTTGTAATATTCCTGGAAGTTTATCTTTTGGGATCTTTCAGGAGGTGACCGGTGAATGCTCTTGATTTCTATTTTACCCTCTGCTTCTAGGATTTCAGGGCAATTTTGATACATCATTTCTTGAAAAATGAAGCTTAGGCTCTTTTCCTGATTGTGGCTTTCAGATAACCCAGTAATTTTAAAATTATTTCCTCTGCTTCTGTTTTTGAGGTTGCTTGTTTTTCCAATGAGCTATTTCAAGTTTTCTTCTAATTTTTGGCTTTTTTGGAAGAGCTTTATTTCTTCCTGAATTCTTGCAAAGTCATCAGCTTCCTTCAGTTTCATTCTGCAATTGCAGGAGTTATTTTCTTCAGAGTGCTTTTTTATCTTCTTTTCCAGCTGTCCAATTCTATTTTTTAAAGCATTCTTCTCCTCATTTCCCTTTTGATTTGCTTTTTACATTAGGCCTAAACTTGTTTTTAACATAGTATTTTCTTCACTATTTTTTTGGTTTATCTTTCACCAAGCTGTTGATTTGGTTTTCATGATTTTTCTGCATCACTCTCATTTCTCCTCCCAGTTTTTCTTCCATCTCCCTTAATTGCTTTTAAAAGTCTTGTTTTGAGCTCATCCATAATCTGAGCCCATTTTCTATTTCTTTTTGGAGCTTTTGGATATGGAAGCTTCAATTTTGTCATCATCTGGATATGAGACTAAAGTAATTCTCTATGGTCAGATTCTTCTTTTTCTGCTGTTTAGTCATTTCCTCAGTCCAAGACTAATTTATAGCACTTCTAAGGCCTTGGGATGTTTTTTTTTGGGGGGACACCCCCCAGGACCTTGATTCCTCCAACGACTTATACTCTCTTGCCTATGCTTTAATATGTAGATGATCACCTCATTTCCCTCTGCCCTGGGGATATAAGGAGGGATCCAGCTTGTCTACTTAGTATGGCAAAAAGCAGAGTCCTACCCCAGGGATAACAGAGAAATCTCTGCAGACTACCCTTACCATCTTGGGGGGTGCAGGATGCTTTCTCCAAACTCTCACTGCAGGTTCTTCAGCAGGCGCTCATCACTCCACACTGGTGAAACACACCCTTCCTGCAGAACTTCTAAGTGATCTTGGACTTTTAAAATGTATCACTCAGTGTTTCTGTGGATTATACCCCTCTAAATTTTGGCTAGAGGCATTATTTGTTGGATTTTGGAGTTTGAGGGGAAGCAGGAGTACCCAGGGAATGCTGCCTTCACACAGAACTTCTTGGCTCTGCCCCCATCTGACACTTTCTCTCTCCCTCTATCCCAGTCCAGGCATCTATTGTTTCTGATTGTTGCCTTTGCTGTTTGTCACTTAGTTCTTGGTGAGTTGTTAATTAAAAAATTAAGGTGTTAACTCTCAAAACAAATTCAAATATGAGACAACAAAATTCTATGAGCACTTACAAATTAAGAGGATTCCTGAAAATTAATACTCCCTTCAATGCAATGGCATCTGGGGAGGGAAAGAGTAATCTATTCCAACAAAACTGGATGAAATTATGAAATTGTATTCAAAGATGGTTTCTATAAAGAGGTAGAGGGAAAATCTGCCATGTTGCTTTCATCCTGCCTTCTAAATGACCACCTTATTAACCCTGTCTCCATAATGTTTTTGCCAATAGACATCAACAAAGTGAGATTTATGTTTCTGTTCCCAAAATTCTGCCACTTTCCTCCAAATAATGAACATCTGATGTTCATATTCAGTGCTATTTTCTTTTTTTTTTTTGCCAGGCAATGGAGTTAAGACACTTGCCCAAAACCACAAAGCTAGGTAATTATTAAATGTTTGAGTTTGAATTTGAACTCAGGTACTCCTGACTCCAGGGTTGGTGCTCTATCTACTGCGCCACTTAGTCGCCCCTCAATGCTATTTTCAATATACTTTACTACCCTCTCCTATCTTGCCTTACATCTCCACTATCTTCTCTATATATAATAGTAAGAATAGGTAGACTCAGTATACCCTCACTAATTTCCACTAGACACTTGTGAACTTTTGAATATTGGAGTTAAGGGATCTAACAGCTCAAATTAAGCATTTTTACTACCACTTCAAATTCAACATATCAATTTAAACTAAGAAACTTCCATGAAAGTTTTTTTCAATATGTTCTTCTTACATGTGAGCACTTAAATGTTCTTGATATGTTTATAGTGCAATTCAACAAACTTTATAAAGCATCTTCTATGTATAGAATGTAAATCTGTGGATGCACATTTTGTGTTTTTTTATTCTCCTGAATATGCACAAATACAACTATGGTATAAATTAGAATATATTGCATGTTTAAAGACAATTTAAAAGGAAATCTTTGAAGACTGGATAGGGAACAATCACTTTTATTTGAGGGACAGGATGAAAGATTTCAGAGATGATCAAAAATGGACACTTAACAAAGGGAAAATTTCTGATGGGGAAAATAAAACGATGAAATCTATTTTAGGAAGAGAGATACGGGGGGAGGAGTTAGCTTAAATAAATGTAGGTAGGGCAGAAAGGGCAGGATGATAGCAGGAAATAGCTAGTAATCTAGTTTGGCTAGACCACACAATGCATAAAGAGGAACAGTATGAAATAAGACTGGAAAAGTAGGTTGGAGAAGGACTGGGGAATGTCTTGAATGCTAAGCTAAAGAGTTTATTTATATTTGTAGGCAATGAGAAGCCACAGAAATCTTATGAATAAGGCAATGATCAGGTCAAGGCTGTGAAATTTTTTTAATTCTATCTTCATAATTTTTCAAATCACATGCACAAGACAAGATGCATTAAAAATTTCAGTTCACTTTAAAATTTAGATACCATATTTCAAAAGTATTCACTTACTTTGGCCAAGAAACAATCCTAGTTGTCAAAATATTTTACAGCAATTACATTACTATATCATGAATTTAAAAAGGTTCTTTTCCACTAACAGACTAGAAATAGTCTTATTCTTTGGGAGTTAACACATTTTTATTCTGCCTAAATCAATGAAACTGAAGTTATCAAAATTATTCAGTTACCTAAATCCATAAGAAAATTCCTAAATTCCCTAGATGAACAATAAACAATAAAACAATCTAACCTCATTTGGGATTCATGATTAAATCTTCCCCATATTTTTTTTTCTTCAAGGCAATGGGGTCAAGTGACCTGTCAAGGTCACATAGCTAAGCAACTATTAAGTGTCTGAGGTCAGATCTAAAAACTCAAGTCTTTCTGGCTTCAGGGCTGGTGCTCTATCCAGTGTGCCACCTAGCTGCTGCCCCTCTTCCTCATATTCTTAAAACATCCATTTTCTAGTAAATTTTGGAAGTAACATTTTTTTACATTCATGGACAACCTATATAATTGTCCATTTTAAGTTAATTAAATGACTGAAATAAAAAATACTTCTTGAGCTCCTTGTTTTATTTTCTAACAGAAGATAAAGGGAATAAATGGTTTTAGGTTCTTAATGGAGAAATGTTCCACTCAAGCTCCACTCCGATTACTTTTTATGGTAAGGAGATAATATAAGATTTTTGAAAGCTACACTAGGAGGTTATGGCAGATCCTATAGCAAAGTGGAAAAGATTTCACACATAACCCTGGTAACGTTCTGCTGCCTAAGTACCAAATTAGCTTTTTTCAAGGTGGTTTACCACCAAAAGACTGGCCATATAAACTTACGCAACCATCTAATAAGGAATGACTGCAATCTATATCAAATGAATATTTACATTCTGAAAATAAAAAACTTTTGAGAATTCAAGAAGAACAATCTAATAATGTCAATATATTATAAATAATACATACTTAAAGCTCTAGAATGATCTGCATTCCTTATTCCCTTTGCTCGTAACCTCTGAAGGAGAACTGTAGAGGACAACTGTTTTACAAGATATACTGCCGTAGAATAATTCTGAAAAACACAAAAAAAGCAGTAATCAGGAAAATTAGCTCTAAAAATAAAGGCTTCTATAGATATGTTTTTGATAAATACAAATTTAAAAATATAGATTACCAGTCAAATTCTGTGCCCAATTGTCTGAACTATGCATGTTTTCTTTAAAAAATTAAGCTAATTAATTATATAAATTGCTATTTACAATTTTTTCTTAGGGAACAGATGTAACTGACAAAGATGACATAAAATTAAAGACGATGCTTTATCTTCCTTCAAATCCACCATTTCACCTTTCAACCAATTATCTATGATTTTAAGATTATAAGCGAAAAGTTCTTAAAGCAAAGGGAGATTAAAGAAGGGTTATAAAATAGGAGAGAATGCTTAGTTTTCTAGGTGAATGTGGACATGTCCAATACTAGTGCAGGGAATGCAGAAATGGATATAAGAAAAAGGAACAAGGAAAAGAGTCAAATAACAAACTAGCCAAACTGGAAATAGTATAGAGTAGGTTAAATGTAAGAAAAGAAAGTTAGGGGACCAGTAAGAAAGTAGACTTTTGAAGAGGGAGAGACAGAATTTCCAATGCAGTACTACATACTAAAGAAAGCTGAAGAGGAGCTAGCACTTTGAGGAGTAAGAAGAATTCATTTACATTTGAATTACTTATATTCTTGACAAAAATGAACATCAAGGAAGAAAACAACTGTTTTCAAATCTAGGACTAGACATCATCTTCAAATCATTCCTGTGCATGAACAATTTTAAAAATATGGTGTTCTCAAATTTAGCTTTGGAAGGATCTTCAGAGATCTTCTAACCCAATTTCATCGTTCTATACATGAAGAAAACAAAGACCAGACAACTTAAGTGAGAGGAAATATGGGTAGCAGGTGGAAGAACTTGCTTTTCAATTAATGTACTCTTACTGCAAATATAATGCTTTTTCTTAAAAGTTGAAATGTAGATATTCTTTCGTAGGGTAATTTTTTCAGTCAAAAAATAATAAATCTATATTTACTTGGAAAAATGTATACATATATATACAATAATCCAAAGTATTCCAGTATATTACCTTCAATGATCAAATTTCACAATTTATGAATCAGAAGAAAAGCTTCATTAAAATTTCTTCCAGGGCGGCTAGGTGGTGTAGTGGATAAAGCACCGGCCTTGGAGTCAGGAGTAACTGGGTTCAAATCTGGTCTCAGACATTTAATAATTACCTAGCTGTGTGGCCTTGGGCAAGCCAGTTAATCCCATTTGCCTTGCAAAAATCTAAAAAAAAATTCTTCCAATTTGGGCATGTGAAAATACACACACACACACACACACACACACACATTATTGTATAATTACAAAATTTTCTTTTGCCATTCATCTTAACTATGTTTCTTTTTTCTTAATTTAAATTTATTTTTATTAAAGATATTATTTGAGTTTTACATTTTCCCCCCATATTGCTTCCCTCCCCCTCCCCCCCCACAGAATGCACTCTGTCAGTCTTTACTTTGTTTCCATTTTGTAACTTGATCCAAATTGAGTGTGATGGGAGAGAAATCATATCCTTAAAGAGAAGTCTAAGAGGTAACAAGATCAGACAATAAAATATCTGTTTTTTTTTCTAAATTAAAGGGAATAGTCCTTGTACTTTGTTCAAACTCCACAGCTCCTTATCTGGATACAGATGGCACTCTCCTTTGCAAACAGCCCAAAATTGTTCCCGATCGTTGCACTTATGGAATGAGTAAGTCCTTCAAGCTTGAACATCACTCCCATGTTGCTGTTAGGGTGTACAGTGTTTTTCTGGTTCTGCTCATATCACTCAGCATCAGTTCATGCAAATTCGTCCAGGTTTCCTGAAATTCCATCCCTCCTGGTTTCTAATAGAACAATAGTGTTCCATGACATACATATACCACAGTTTGCTAAGCCATTCCCCAATTGAAGGACATTTACTTGATTTCCAATTTTTTGCCACCACAAACAGAGCTGCTATACTTGCTATACAAGTGATGTTTTTACCCTTTTTCAACATCTCTTCAGGGTATAGACCCAGTAGTGGTATTGCTGGGTCAAAGGGTATGTACATTTTTGTTGCCCTTTGGGCATATTAACGATGTTTCTTAATGCTTCAATTATGACAAAAGATAAAGACATTTAATTAACACTATAAAATTATTTACTGACAGCTTGAATCTACAGTTAGGAACTTGCTCAAGGCAACCCATTACATAAATCATTAAAAGCAGATGGAAGAGAAACTATAATTATACATTCAGTAAAAAGGTATGCTTTATCTAGTTGTGACATGTAACTGAAGTGAAGGGGGAAACAATAGCTAGACAACAATAATAAAATGTGATTTGTATCCATAACATAAACCTAAATTTAAATTCCCCATTTACAGGGCTTAGTTCACCTACTCACAAAATAATACAAAAATCATGTTCTTGATCTTTGATTCCATATTCTGTTCAATATTAATGACTTAATATATTATTTAGGACACTCAATTTATTTATATTGATTTTTGGAACATGCTCTTTATGTTCCTATATCCTGCTTGTTTTTCATTATTAGAATGTGGTTTGGGTTTTTTTTTTTAGGTTTTTGCAAGGCAAATTAGGTTAAGTGGCTTGCACAAGGCCACACAGCTACGTAATTATTAAGTGTCTGAGGCCAAATTTGAACTCAGGTACTCCTGACTCCAAGGCTGGTGCTCTATGCACTCCACCACCTAGCCGCCCCCATTATTAAAAATTTAAAAATATCTCCATAATAAGGACCACAAATGACTCTAGGAAAGATAACTTGCACCCTCATTATTTCACTGGAGGGTGAAAGAATATTATATATGTCATCAAATATATCAAATATACTAATATTTTGATTGGCTATGAATTTTAAAGAAAATTGTTATTAACAGAAGTTTCCTTGTGTGGGTCAGAAAAGTGATAATAGCTGGAAACAAGATATAAAACCAAAGGAAAATTAACAGGAAATAAAAATATCTCCAAAGAAATATATTACCCTAAGTACAAGGGACATTTTGATGCCAGTCCAATATTAATGAAGATATTCTTACACCAAATAAAACTACCTTCTGTAAAGTAAATTACCTTTGACTTCAAAGCTATAAGATTCCTTCAAGATGAAGAAAAGTGTTTTTAGTGACTGGATGGTCTCTACCTTCACTTAAGCAAGAGAAAAAGCAATGATGCTGCAGAGTAGGAAGACCTAAGTTTGTTTCTCAGCTCCAATACTTCCTAGCTATGTCACCCTGGGCAAATCACTTATATTGTCTGTATTTCAGTAGCCCCATCTGAAGAAAAGATACAATGCTTGCTAATTCATTGTGTTGTGAAGCAAACGTAAAATACCATAAATGTGAATTATTATTTTATTTTCCTTTTATATTTGAAAACTATTCACATTTTGGCAACACTAAGAAAAAGCTTATTAAACAAATATTTTTTTTAAATTGGAACTGCTAAAACTAGGTATCATACAGTAGTTGGAATTTTAAATATATCTTCTGATATTAACTAATTGGCTAAAGAAGAAGCAAGAGTCTAAGATAATCCTAAGCTTTTAAATTGTGGTCCTAGGAAGGAGAGATAGTGGTGTAAATTAGAACTATAGAATAAAAGTGACTAATTCCTAATTCCCTTTTACTCAACTATTCCAAGATTAGTTTTATAACTAGAGAGGCTTTTGACAGCAATAAAAAACTTCACATGTACAAAAATTTTCATAATAGCACTATTTATAATGGTAATGTTATGGAAATATATTATATATGTTCAATGATTGGAGAACTGTTAGATTATGGTATATGAATATAATAAAACATTGCTGGGAATCAAGAAAAACAATTAATATGAAGAATTCAGAGAAACACAGGAGGTGGGAAGATATAATGATATGATACAAAGTAAAGAAAGCCAAGTCAAAGAGTAACATGGATAAGTATCAAAAAAATGAAAACAAAACAAAAATACCAACATTAAATGGCAATATATCTCAGGTCATGTGTAATAGCCAAGTACCAAGTTATTAAACTTAGGGTCCATGTCCTTCCTTTCAGACCATCCAAGTGAAAAATCACATGAGCTATCAGATGCAATTACTCTTCATACAGTTTTGTTCAACTGGTATTGGGGAAATGTACTGTGTTTTAAAACAAAATACACATTAAAAAAACACTTTACCACTCTGAAACTTAATTTCTTCTCTATAAAAACCAAAGCATTGGATTTTATCAATTGGCCCCAGTGTGCCTCGTTAAAATAATAAAACATACAAAATTTCAAAATAATGAAATATAAATTAGGGTGTCCTAACTCACTACCAAAAATGTCTTCATTTCACTTAAAAGAATTCATCATTAAAATTCCTCCAGTATATTGAAAAGAAATTTGATTTATAACACCTTAGGATGATGGTTGATATTTAAATAAGGGCACACTATATCAAAATTATAAAGGGGGGAAATGGACAAATTATTTATTTAACCCATAAGATGAAAATATGCTTTGTGATAGATTGGCTGTACCTCTGCATTGGTTAGACCATTTCTGGATTACTGTGTTTCACTTTAAGAAATCACATTTTATGAAAGATATTCAGAAATGGCAATCAGGATGGATGAGGAACTCAAGTTCATGCCATGAGAATCAGATAAAGGAATTGAGAAGCCATGGGGTAATGAAAATAAAGTACTTTTAATGAGGAATGGGAGGCTTCAGGAGGTAATGAGTTTGCCTTTATCCTGAAAGTAAAAGTTTGATTAGTATTTATCGGTTATGTCGTGCAGGGGAATTTTTAGGTATGAATTAGAATAGATAACCACCATTAAGGTTCCTTTCAGTTCTGAAATTCTATGGTTTTGTTTTATCAGTGGAGTCTCCAAGTCTCATAAGGAGCTTATGCATGATAATGGGCACAGATGAAAAAGCAGTGTTTTTTGGAATTGGGAACTGAAAATAGGGTGAAGAGAATTTTTCCATAGCTATAGGATATCCTCTTTGATCATAGCCATTCCTAGTTTTCTTTCACACCTGACTATGATCCAGGGAAAATAGAATTTCATTTCTTGTTTCCATGTTTTCACTTGCTACCCTTCACGCCTAAATGTCCTAAAATCAAGTAACTCAAGTAACCAACTTATACATGAAATCGTTTCTGGTAATAGAATGTTACTGTGCTACAAGGAGGGACAAATATGATAAATATTAAGAAACATGGAAATAATTTTCTGAATTGATTTCTATTTTTTGACTTTAGAAATTTTTTATTTTTTTTGAATTTTACAGTTTTCCCCCATTCTTGCTTCCCTCCCCCCTCCCTCCACAGAAGGCATTCTGTTAGTTTTTATATTGTTTCATGGTATACACTGATCTCAGCTGAATATTATGTGAGAAATCATATTCTTAAGGAAAAAATAAAGTATGAGATAGCAAAATTATATAATAAGATAACAGATTTTTTTTGATTTGAAGGTAATAGTCTTTGGTCGTTGTTCATACTCCACAATACTTTTTCTGGATACAGATGGTATTCTCATTGCAGATAGCTGAAAATTGTGTCTGATTGTTGCACTGATGGAATGATCAAATCCATCAAGGTTGGTCCTTGCCCCCATGTTGCTGTTAGGGTGTACAAGGATTTTATTGTTCTGCTCATCTTTTTTTTAGGGTTTTTTTTTGCAAGGCAATGGGGTTAAGTGGCTTGCCCAAGGCCACACAGCTAGGTAATTATTAAGTGTCTGAGGCTGGATTTGAACTCAGGTACTCCTGACTCCAGGGCCAGTGCTCTATCAACTGTGCCACCTAGCTGCCCTGGTTCTGCTCCTCTTGCTCAGCATCAGTTCATGCAAATCCCTCCAGGCCTCACTGAATTCCCATCCCTCCTGGTTTCTAATAGAACCATAGTGTTCCATGACGTACATATACCACAGTTTGTGAAGTCATTCCCCAATTGAAGAACCTTCACTTCATTTCCAGTTCTTTGCCACCACAAACAGGGCTGCTTTGAATATTTTTGTACAAGTGATGTTTTTACCCTTTTTCTTTTTTTTTCTTAAGTATTAAGTATTTTGATTTTCATTTTTAACATTTTTTTGTTTTCCAATTAAATACAAGAGTAATACATACCCATAATTTTAGGCAACGCTCTGAATTCTACAATTTCCCCCCTCCCTTCCCCCCAACAGAAGCCAGTCTCATTGTCTCTACATTGTTCCCATGCCATACATTGATGTAAAGTGAATTTGTTATACAAGTGAACATAACCTCCCCCACCAAGAAGATGAGAAACCTCAAGAATAGAGAGAGAGAAAAAAAAATTGTACTTCAGTCTGTGTTCAGATTTCAATGACTCTGTCTCTGGAGTCAGTTGCTTTTTTTTTGTCATAATTCCCCCAGAGAAGTTACTTCAATGTTTTTCCCACAGCTGCTATTACTAGCTGTAACTCCTCTCTATTATTCTTCTTCTTCTCTCTCTCTCTCTCTCTCTCTCTCTCTCTCTCTCTCTCTCTCTCTCTCTCTCTCTTTCTCTCTCTCCTTCATCCTGGCCCTGCCCAAAAGTGTGATGAGTACCCTCTTCCTCTATCTCTTCCCTCTCTGCTATCACCTATTCCCCCTTTCCCTTCCCCCATTCCCCTTTATCTCATCCCTTTCATCTCATTTTTTTCTCTAGGGTAAGATAGATTTCCTCACACTATTAAATGCGTATGTTATTTCCTCTCCGAGACATTTCTAATGAGAATGAAGGCTCACTCATTCCCCCTTGCTTTCTCCCTTGCCACTTCATTGAAAAAGTTTTTTCTTGACTTTTATGTGAAATTTCTTAGTTTCTTCTTCTTCATCATCTCCTTTCCCTTTCTCCCAGTAATTTCCTTTATCACCCATTGTCTCCATCATTTTACTCTTTTATACTGTTATATTCCACTCCTTGCTATGTCCTGTCTATATATAATCCATCTAACTGCTATTATAAATGAGGAAGATCATATGAGTTATCAATATCTTCTTCCTGTGCAGCAATACAAGCAGTTCAATATCATTAAGTTCCTCATAGTTAGTCCTCATCCACCTCTCTATGGTTCACCAGACTCCTGTACTGTTCAGCTCTGGTTGTTTCAATAGGAAAGTTTGAAAGTTGCCTGTTTCTTTGAAAGTTCATCTTTTCTCCTGAAAGAGGACATTCATTTTTGCTGGGTAGTTGATTCTCAGTTGTAAACCCAGATCTTTTGCCTTCTGGAATATCATATTCCAATCTCTACACGCCCTTAATGTAGATGCTGCCAGATCCTGTGTAACCTATGTGGAGCCTCAGTAGTTGAATTGTTTGTTTCTAGCAATTTTTAGAATTTACTTTTTGATTTGGGAGTTTTGGAATTTGGCTATAATATTCCTGGAAATTTTTCTTTGGGGATTTCTTTCAGGAGGTGACCAGTGAATTCTCATGATTTCTATTTTACTCTCTGCTTCTAAGATTTCAGGGCAATTTTGCTGTATTATTCCTTGAAGAATGAAATCTAGGTTCCTTTTTTTTATTTTCAGGTACCCTAATAATGTTTAAATTATTTCTTCTGGATCTGTTTTCAAGGTCAGTTGTTTTACCAGTGAGATATTTCACATTTTCTTCTAATTTTTGCCTTTTTGAGAAGATTTTTATTTCTTCCTGTTTTCTTTGAAAGTCATCAGCTTTCTTTAGTTCTATACTGCATTTGAAGGAGTTATTTTCTTCAGAGCACTTTTTTATCTCCTTTTCCAGCTGGCCAATTCTGCTTTTTAAGGCATTCTTCTCCTCATTTGCCTTTTGTTTTGATTTTTCTGTTAGGTCTAAACTGGTTTTTAACATATTATTTTCTTGAGTATTTTTTGGTATATCTTTCACCACCTGTTGATTTGGTTTTCATGATTTTTCTGTATCACTCTCATTTCTCCTCCCAATTTTTCCTCCATCTCGCTTAATTGCTTTTCAAAGTCTTATTTGATCTCATCCATAGTCTAAGCCCATTTTCTCTTTCTTTCGGAGGTTTTGGAAATGGAAGCTTTGATTTTGTCATCATCTGAGTATGTGTTTTGATCTTCCATGGGACTAAATTAATTCTCTATGGTCAGATTCTTTTTTTCTGTTGTTTACTCATTTCCTCAAACCAAGACAATACTTCCAAGGCACTAGTTTTTTTTCATGGAAGTGGACACCCCACTGGGACCTTGATTTCTCCAAGGTCTTATGCTCTTTTGAGTGTGCTTTAATACATAGATGCCTGCCCCTACTTCCCTCTGGCCTGGGGCTTTAAGGAAGGATGCAGCTATCTTAGTATGGAAGCCCAAACTGCAACCCGGATCTGAGTGCAGGCACACAGCATAGTCCTACCCCAGGGAGAGCAGAGAAATCTCTGCCAACTTCCCTTACTTTCTCTGGGGATACAGGCTGTTTTCTCCAGATTCTCCCTGCTGATTTTGTGGCTGGTGCCCCTCATTCCACATTGAGTCTGGTGTAGCAGAGTTCTCTTACAGCTTCTTCAGGCAGTTGCTGGTGATCTCCAGGCTGAGGTGGGGTGGGTTGTGCTGCTGCTGCCATGGCTTTTTTTTTCTCAAACCCTGGTCCTGCTGATACACACCTTTCCCACAGAACTTCTAAGCTATCTTGCATGTATCACTCCATCTTTCCGTCGGTTCTACACCTCTAAATTTTGGCTAGAGACATTTTTGTTTGTTTTTTTGTAGGTTGGGGAAGGAGTTCCTGGGAAATGTTGCCTTTACTCTGTCTTCTTGGCTCTACCTCCTCCAGATGGGTCTTTAACCTTTTTCATAATCTCTTCAGGCTATAGACCCAGTAGCGCTATTGCTGGATCACAAGGTATGCATATTTTTGTTGGATTTAGGGGATATGAATTGATTCATATTCATTTACATGAATCATTTCCATACCTGGAACAATCTTCCTCCTCCAGGCAGATTGTTTACCTGCCTGGCTTCCTTATCAACCCGACTAAAATGCCACCTTCTACAGGAAACTTTCCCTAATCCGCCTTCTTATCCTGAATATATTATTTTGCTTGTACAGAAACTTTTTGGTTTCTTATTAGCAATGTTATCAAATTTAATCTTGTCTCTACCTTATTTGATTAAGAATCCATCTCCTTAAATCTTATAGAAGTTGATACAAAGTAAAATGAGCTGAACCAGAAGAATATTATAAACAGTTATAGCAATACTGTAATGATAATCAACAGTAAAAAAACAAACAAACAAAAAAAAAACTTAGCTACTCCAGTCAACAAAATGATTCACAATAATTTCAAAGGATTCATGATGAAAAATTTTATCATCTCCAGAGAGAGAACTAATGAATTCTGTGGGCAGATTGAAAGCATATTTCTTTATTTTTCTTCCTTTTTGAAAAAAATGACTGTGAAAATATATTTTGTATAACTTCATATATAAAACAGAAAGTATAATATTCTCTCAATGGTTAAGTGAGGGAATTTGGAATTGAAGATAAAAATTAAAAAAAGTAAATGGCCTCTTACAACTGTGAAAGTGATATGATATGCTTCTCTTACAAGTTTTCTTTTGGTATGGTATGATCTTTAGTATAAAGTTACATATTTATTTAGAAGGTATTGTAAAAAAAACTATTTAAAGTGCTGGGTTAAGTCTAATGGTATGATCTTTAGCATAAAGTTACATATTCACTTAGAATATTTTGTAAAAAGCAATTTAGAGTGCTGGTTTAAGTCTAATTTCTGTCAGACAAGTCTCCAGTTTCCCTGTATGTTTTAATGAAATAGAGTTCTTCTAAGCCCTGCATGCTTTCTGGTTTACTGAACATCAGGGTAATGAAGTCTACTGTTTCTGATTCCCTCTCTGTTCCAATCTTTCTCCTCCTATGTTAAGCAATGACTGATACCTTATAATTATGATTATAAAAGTCATCCCTACCTTTTCTGCCCTTTGTCACTATCTCTTTTCATTATTTGTCTTGGTATTTCTAAACTTTTTCTTTTTCCAAATTAATTTTCTGTATTATTTTGATGAGTTCTGTAAAGCATTACTTTGATAATGATTGATGTAGCTTTAAAACTATAAATTAATTTTATTATTATTTTTCTTAGAGTGGCTTAAATAAGTCATAAGCACTGGATGTTATTCAAGATATTTAAATTATTCTTTATTTCTGTAATTGATACTCTTAAATTTAATTTATATAAATATTTTGTGATTTGGTACACATACACAGATATTTGAGGCATTTTATGGTTCGTGAATGAAATATTTCCTTTTTTGTTATCTTTTATTTTATTACCAGGAACTTGTTATTAAAGAAATGCTCTTGATTTTTGAGAGTTAATTTTGTAACTTGCAACTTCTCTGAAATATCTGTGTTAACGAGTGTCTTTGTTGATTCCCTAACTTTCATGTCATCACCGAATGGGAATGAGTATCTCCTCTTTACCAAACTTTTTTTGCCTATTATTCCTTTACTATTGCTAGCATTTCCAGAACTCTATCAAACAATCATGGGGAGAAAGGTCATCCTTGCTTTATTTCTGGATTTACTGAAAAATCTTCTGGTGCATCCCTAATTACATTTGTTTTTGATTTTAGCTCAATGCTATATACACTCATGTGCTTGCTGTTCTCCCAGACAGATAATTCTTTCTAGTTATATTTCTAGAGCCTAACACAGAATAAGTGCTTAATAGATTTTTACTGATTGACCTCAGGCAAGGAATTATTAATCAATTAACAATTTTATGTCAGGCATAGTGCAAGGCATAAAAGATGAAAATGAAACAATCCATGTAATCACGGAGCTTACATTGTATTAAGAAAAACAGCACACATATAAAAATATATGGGGCAGCTAGGTGGCACAGTAGATAAGGCACCAGCCCTGGAGTCTGGAAGACCTGAGTTCAAATTTGGTCTCAGACACTTGATAATTATCTAGCTGTGTGACCTTGGGCAAATCATTTAACCCCATTGCCTTGCACCCCCCCCCCCCAAACCACAACAACATCTAGAAAATATATACAAAGTCATTTCAAGGACGAGATGTATTAGCAGCTGGGATGAATAGGAAAAGACCTTATGTAGGCAGTAGAGTTTAAGTTAAGCTTTGAAGAAAATGAGAAATTTTATGAGGCAGTGATGAGAAATATAATACCCGATGGATGAAGAGCCAGAAGGCCAATTTGGCTAGAATGCAGAAAAATATGGAGAAGAGTCCTGCATGATATGCTTAACAAGATTTGCAGGTGGCATTTGGATTGTGGAAGTTTTCAATGTCTTCAGAGAAGTTTATTATTTGAATCCAGAGAAAAGAGGGAGTCACTGGAGCAGGACAGTGACATGATCAGATCTATACTTGGGGAAAATTCTGTTGGCAAGTGTATATGGTCTAGAGATTTATGGCAGGGAGAATAATTAGGAGCCCATTTCAAGAAGGTAACAGGTAACGGGAATTTGAATTAGGGTAGTAGACATATGTAGTGATGAAAAATTAGATTGGAGAGCAATGTATCAATAAGCCTGGGAATGAAAGGGCTATTAGTAGTAAGTAGGGGAGAGTAAAAAGTCAAGGATGATGACTCAGACCTTTGAAAAGGGGGACGGATTTGAGGGAAAGGTGAATAGTTAAGTTTGAGATATCTAGATTGAATTGGTAACTGAGGGGATGCCAATCAATTGGGAAATGATTGAATAAGTTGTGGTATATGAAAGCTTGTTTTTGTTTGTTTGCTTTTCGTGAGATGGCATTTGGTTAAGTGACTTGCCCAAGGTCACATAGCTAGAAGCTTCAAGTGTCTCAGACCAAATCTGAAACCAGTCCTCCTGACCCCAAGGTCAGTGCATTTATTCACTGTTCCATCTAGCTGCCCCCATGGTATATGAATGTAAGATAATATTATTATCTTTAAAAAATGATGAAGAGGGGCAGCTAGGTGGCGCAGTGGATAAAGCACCAGTCCTGGAGTCAGGAGTACCTGAGTTCAAATCCAGCCTCAGACACTTAATAATTACCTAGTTTTGTGGACTTGGACAAGCCACTTAACCCCATTGCCTTGCAAAAACTAAAAAAAAAAATGATGAGTAGGAAGATTTCAGAAAAACCTGAAAAGGCTTATATGAACTAATGCTAAGCAAAGTGAACAGAACCAGGAGAACATTAACACATTAACAGCAATGTTGTATTATGATCAACAATGACAGACTTAGCTCTGCTCAGCAGTATAATGATCAGACTTGTGATGGAAAAATGCCATTGATTGAAGCAAATTATATTCATTTATTTCTTTCTAATGGTTTTCCTTTTTATTCTGATTCTTCCTTCACAATATAACTTATATGAAATATTTTTAACATTATTGCACATGTGTAACTTATAAAAGACTGTCTGTTGTCATGGGGAGGACGAAAAATTTGGAATTCAAAATGAGTGTTTAAAATTATATTTATATACAATTGGAAAAAAGTCATTTATGTTCAAGTAAGTAACATGTGATAAGCAGACAGAATTCAGGGGTGAAACTAAGGTTGAATATATATATATATAATATGTATATATATATACATATATATATATATATATACATATATATATATATATATATATATATATACATATATATATATATATATCTGGGAATCATTTGCACAGAGATAATAATTGAACCTGCTGAAGCTGATCAGTTCTCCAAAAGTGAGAATTTGTAGAGAAGGTGATCCAGGACCAAGCCTTCAGGCCTATATACAGTTAGAGGGGCAGGATAAGGATGGTCATCTAGCAAAGGAGACTGAGAAGTAGTCACAAAGGAAGGTTCAAAAGGGTAGTGTCATGAAAATCCAAGAGGGGGAAAGTCTAAAGGAGGAAATGATGATCAGCAGTGTCATATGCTTCAAAGAAGTCAAGCAAGATATTGATTGAGAAAAGACCAAGGATTTAGCAATTAAGAGATGACTAATAATTTTGGGCAATAAGATTTGCTAGGTGTTTGAGTTGGGAAAGTAACTTAACTTTCTGAACCTCAGACTTGTTATTTAAACATGATGATCATGTTTATAACTAGGACTTGTACTTGTATTACCTACTTCTTATAGTTAGTTAATAAGAAAGTGGTGCCCAAAATTTAAAGTACCATATAAACAATATATGCCTATTGCTTAGAGATGAGCTCAGTCATCCCGATTAGTCCTTTTTTATATGCAAATTTGATAAAACCAAAACTTACTTACTCTTCCAATTTCTGCAGTCCAGGAAACAACAATGGTGTTCGGTGCAGTTGTGGACAATCGGACATGTGGGGTGATATTAATTGGTTGGCTAGGTCGCTTTGGTTCCACACCATTTATGGTAGGTGGAAGATAGCCCTAAGAACAAAATTTAAAAATTTCTATTCATTCTTCCCATAATTTGAAATATTATTCATTTAATAAAAATTTTGAATACTGACTTCTACTGCATATGTTTTTTTTTTCATTAAAGCTAAAAGAAGCAAGCGTTTCCTTGGAATTAAGATTTTAGGATTTACTTGAATTTGACATCCTATTAAATTAGTTTTCAAAAGTCACATCTTAATATGCACATCTTATGTTTTTTTCCTAAAGATTACAGGCCTGGTATGTTAAACCTGCAGGAAAATATTAGTGACTACATTTCAAAGAAATCAGTAAGAGTTAAAGAATAAGAAGATATCATGTACCAGAAATTCAGAAAAACATCATTTTAAAAAACTATTGAAAACAGTTCTCTTTCCTTTAAACTAATTCTCCCACTAACATTCATAAAAAGAAGTCCTTGGGTACATCTTCTTTACCTTGTATCTAGTGTTTTATTCAACCTAAATTGAAGTATTTGCACTTGGCCACTTGTCTCTAATGCTTTTCTTCAGTGCATACCTTTTAATAGCTTATGTTAAATGTTTTATCTATATGTAATTCTCATCAAATATTTCAATTACTAAGTACATTCTTTACACATTTAAAATCAAACTATTGATTAAAGTCCTGATGGTTATACTTAGACAGATAAGATAATAATTTTAAGAATTCTGGACCTACAGGAAGGCTACAAGTTTTCCCATTAACTTTTACACAAAGATTGGGTGGGAAATGATCTTCTTGTGGACAACTGGTTTCTGATAAACAAAACCTGAAAAACACAAGAACAAAGTTAATCATCTTTCAAAATGATAAGTTTATTAACATTTCTGTTCAAGAGATAATTAAGAATTTTTTATATAATATGTTCATGACTCAGTAACTTGGCTAAGACTATTAAGTATTTATTATATTTTTTCAACATCTCTCATTGATGTTTTGATAAAAGTTTTATAAATAATTTTATCCCCATTAGCTTCAGTGACACTACTAAGAATCTACATGGTTATCTTCACAATAATTCATATCATCCTATACTATCAATTTCTTAAGGGAAATAATTTATACAATATTTTATACACCCTGTATAGCCTGTGTACAAAGTATTTTTACAAGGTAGCTCCAAAAACCCTTCTCAACAATCATATCCTGTATGTGAAGGTTACGTGCTATGAAACCTATCAAAAAAGGTCAATATAAGATCCTCTGTTTATTTATTTAGATATTATCAGATCAATTCACAACACCATAAAAAGCAAAGTGAATTGGAAACTACTCAACTTAGGTTTAAGTAATTACGCAGTATACAACCCATCATCTAACAGATGTAAAAATGTGGAACAACATCCCTTGAGGGGTGAAAGCATAGTAATTCCATTGCCAAGGCAATCTTCTTCCTCCTCATCCTCCTCCTCCTACTTCTTCTCATTCTGCTTCTCCTCCTCTGCCTCTTTCTCCTTCTCCTTCTTCTTCTTCCTCCTCCTCCTCCTCTTCCTCCTCCTCCTTCTTCCTTCTTCTTCTCTTCTTCCTCCTCCCCCTCCTCCCCTCCTCCTCCCCCTCTTCTTCATTCTTCTTCTTCTTCTTCTTCTTCTTCTTCTTCTTCTTCTTCTTCTTCCTCTACACCTTCTTCCTCCTCCTCCTCCTCTTACTCCTCCTCCTTCCTTCTTCCTTCTTCTCTTCTTCCTCCTCCTCCTCCTCCTTCTTCTTATTGTTTTTGTAGGTTTTTGCAAGGCAAATGGGGTTAAGTGGCTTGCCCAAGTCCACACAGCCAGGAAATTATTAAGTGTCTGAATCCGAATTTGAACTCAGGTACTCCTGATTCCGGGGCCAGTTCTCTATTCACTGCACCATCTACCCAACCCTGCTAAGACAATATACGTGATTCTTCCCAAAGGAGACAACTTAAATCTTATTAAATTAGGCCAAAAACAAAAATAAAAAGAAAATACAAAAAAAAACCCCTAAAGAAAGAGGAAATGAAATAAGTAGAAGAATGTCTAAAATTCTAAGGTTTTACAGAAATATTGGTATATAGATGCAAAAAGCTGGAGTTAAAACAGGGAAAACAAAGGGCTAATTTCTGATAAAAATTGTATTTGTGATATTTTATTAGTTTTGCATGTAAAGTAAATAACTTATCAAAACAATTCTAAAAACTAATCAGTTTATTAAAAGTCAAAAGACTAACTACTTAAAAGAATAAACATGTTTTCTGGGTAGAGTGTTGCATATAAGCCTTTACTATTAAATTGTTTATATCTAAACTGAACAAGACTAGAATAAACATTAAAGATTTTTCCTATCTCTTATATAAATCACTATTCTAGGAAAGTTATGTATATTAACATAATTTTCTAAGAACAGAATCAGGATATATCCATTCCTGTTCCATCTAAATACAGATTATTAATGTAGGAAGTAAAGAGCAAGATGAAGATGGTGGTGGTGAGCAGGAGAAGCCCCAGTCATTTCCTATCATTTCCTGTTCACCACTCCATATATATATATACCCCACTCATTCTTGCCTCCAAACACGTGGAGGCCCATGACATTGTTCCAGGTTAGAATGCCCTCCATCTTATCTTTCCTTACCTCCCCATATCCCACTTAACTCCTCCATGATTCAGATCTACCTCCTTCATGAGAATTTTCCCATCTATTTTAACTTAAAGTGATCTCAAAAACTCTTTTAAATCTCCAATACCTACAATATTTAAGCATGGATCATAAGAGCTGTTTCCTGATCTTTAATTATGTTCTATATCAGTTTTGTCTCACTATGGAGCCTCAGGAATAAGCTTCATAAAGAGATGTCATTCTTTTCTTTTCAGCTCCCTAGAAAATCTACTACTGTACTATCAATATGGTTATGACTTAGTAAAGAGTTACTGATTGACTGAAAATGTGTCATATTAGGTGCTTTATATGGACAAAAATATTTTTAAGAATAAGATTAACCTATCACCACACAAAGGAAAATGTCCCATAAGATTTAGCTGAAAAAGAAAATCAGCAGTATCACATGGTGTCTTTTAAATGTACTGTGTACAGTATACCTTTTATGAGAAACCAAACTCAAATGGTTTGATTACTGGCTGAGATTAAGAGGTCACTTAGATAACTAGAATTATTCCTTTAGCTAAATGAAGAGTATTTTTGTTATTCTGTATATATATTTTAAAAGAGTTGATCATTGTAATACTGTTTTTTTAAGAATTTTCTTTATATTTAAGATAGACTTCTATAGAATCAAATTGAGGAATTCAGTTTAGTAAAGACCCTGTTATGAAATCTCAAGTATAAATTAGCAATGCTAGGAAATAATTGGTAAGATTTCTTCTCATTAATTCATAACCACAAAGAAACTACAAAGAATGGGGGAAACCAGGGATAAAAATAACTTCTTTTAACCCCACTTTCATTATAATTATTAAAGGTCTGCTAAAAACCCCTAAGAAACTTCATTTACACATTTTTACTATATGCATTGTCTTTTAAAGTATCAAAATGTTTTACATAATAATCAAGACTGTACCTTAGCTGGACCTGTACTGTGAAATCACATTTAGTCCCAAAAATATCCCTAGAAATACAGGACAGAAAGAGAAATATTATAGTATATGCATATGAAAGTTAAAATTTTTAAGAAAGGACACATTTCAGTAAAAGTTTGTTGAATGAAAATAAACAGAAATGATGGCTTTTATAGTCTCTGCACCAGGAGGTTGGAATACGTGTACTTGAAACTCATCCACTATCTAACACACTGTAATCACATCTTATAGTCAATACTAATTTCCTATGCCATATTGTAAGTGATATTGGAAGACAACTTACATGGAACTACTGATTTGTTGCACTTGTTGTGGAGTCAATGAAAATGCAAAACAGGCTTCGTGAAAAGGCTGAATGTTGTCTGATTCTAAAGAAAGAAAGAATTATAGTTTTAATTACCTTCAAGTATATACATCAACAGAAAAGACATTAGTACAAAATAACACTGACATTCAGTATAAAATGTTTTAGAGTTGTAAACAAAGCACTTAAAACAAAAACAACGCCCCAGCTGTAGACTAGGACTAATCAGCCTTGAAAAAAATCAAAATCAGTACAAAATATTGCAATTTAAATTCAGAAAGTATATCATCAAAAAACACTAGCAAGACCTAAAAGATACTGCTTGTGCATATGCATACACCTATATATATTATCATTAAAAAACTCTTCCATTGAAATTTAAATTATCTAGAAATATAGCTGATTTTTGAAGGAAATATTTTGTATCCTAAGAAACAAATTTTAAATGAATTCAGTTCAGATTTCTATCTATGGTCCTCAAAACAATCTCTCTTCCCACAAGATAATGCAATGGCAACCATTTTCAAATTTTAGCCATAACCAATACCTTAATTCTAAGATATAATACTGTATGCCTTATGGAAGAAGGAGGCTCAGGGAAGTGACTTAAAGACAAATGATAGGCTAAGACATGGATCATTATAAAAAGATAAAAACACCATTTATAGATGAGTTCCAAATCAAACTAGGGCTACAAAACGACAAGATTCTATCTCAAGGTCATTTGAGTTTTGCTTTATAATTTTAAAACAAAGACCACACAATAGCTCAGACTGACAAGTTCCTTGAAGATCAATTGGTAAAACAGCATATTAAAAAAAGGAGATAGCTAATATAGAAATGCAAAATCAGAAATTTTATGGTTCAATCAACCCTCTTTTTCTTCCCTTCAATGTATTGAATAATAGAGGTGGTGGGTTTTAATGAATTAAGCAACTTCCTGTTCTATTCAGTCAAAATACATTTATCAGGCATTTAGTATATATAAACAATTGTAATTGGTGCCAAGGATATAAAGTTAGGGAACATAAAAAATCCTACCATCAAAGTGTTTACAAGTTAATAAAGGGGATATTGTTTCTGCTCAAATTAGGTAGGTAGAACATGATCGAGATAAGAGAGTGCTATAAGAAATATGACGAAGTTGGCACTTTGCCTTGGGATGGTGAATATAAGAAAGATTTCATAAAGGCAGGTAGCATCTGATCTTGGCTTTGAAGTAAAGGGAAAGTTTCAATACCTAGAAATACGGGAGGAATGCCTTCCAGGGTAAGTTACATGAATGAATGGAGTTGAATTTCAGAGGATGTTTTCAGTAGCAGGACTGTATAATACACTAATAAAATAGGGGGTAATCAAGCTAGAAAGCTAGGTTGCAGTTATACTATATAAGGTGAGGTGTTTTTAAATTTTTTCTGCAAGGCAATAGGATTAAGTGACTTGCCTAAGGTCACACAATTAAGCAAGTGTGTTAAGTGTATTAAGACTTAGTAGCCTGGATTTGAACTCAGGTCCTTCTAACTCCCGGACTGGTGCTCCATCTATGTCACCTAGTTGCCCTTATATAAGGCTTTTAACATCAGATAAAACGATTTATATTGTATTTTTTTTCTTCTTTTGGTTTTTCTAAGAGTACAGCTAAGTTACTTGCCCAGGCTCACATAGCTATGCAACAAAGTGTCTGAGGCTGAATTTAATTAATTTGTTAAATTGTTTTTTGAATTTCACAGTTGTCCCCCTCATCTTGCTTCTCCCCCCACACACACAGACAGAGGGCAGTCTGATAGTCTTTACATTATTTCCATGGTATATATCGATCAAAATCGAATGTGTTGTGAGAGAATTCATGTCCTTAAGGAAAAGCTAAAATATAAGAGATAGCAAAATTGCATAATAAGATAAGGACAATTTTTAAAAATTAAAGTTATAGTATTTGCTCTTTCTTTAAACTTCACAGTTCTTTCTCTAGTTACAGATGGTATTCTCCATCACAGATGACCTAAAACTGTCCCTGATTGTTGCACTGATGGAATGAGCAAGTCCATTGAGGTTGGTCATAACCCCCATGTTGCTGTTAGGGTGTACAGTGTTCTTCTGGTTCTGCACATTTCACTCAGCATCAGTTCATGTAAATTCTTCCAGGCTTCTCTGAATTCCCATCCCTCCTGGTTTCTACTATACCACAATTTGTTCAGCCATTCCCCAATTGATGGACATCCACTCAATTTCCAATTCTTTTTCAAACGGCTGCTACCAATATTTTTGTACAAGTGATGTTTTCACCCCTTTTCATAATCTTTTCATGATATAACCCCATCAGTGGTATTGCTGGATGAAAGGGTATGCACATTTTTTTTACCCTTTGAGCATAATTTCAAATTGCTCTCCAGCAAAGGTTGGATCAGTTCACAGCTCCATAAAAAATGCAAGAGGGTCCCAGATTTCCCAAATCCCTTCCCAACATTGATCATTGTCCTTTCTGGTCATATTGGCCAGTCTGAGACTTGTGAGGTGGTACCTCAGAGATGCTTTAATTTGCTTTTCTCTAATCAGTAATATTTTAGAGCAATTTTTCATAAGAGTATGGATTGCTTTGATTTCTTCACCTGTAAATTGCCTCTCTGTGGCTGAATTTGAACTCAGGACCACCAGACTCCAGAGAGTCACCTAGCTATCTCTTTTTCATATTTATATTATATTTTGTAAGCAAATAGTCAATAACTGGGAAGGTTATAT
Organism: Macrotis lagotis; assembly: GCF_037893015.1. NCBI lineage: Eukaryota > Metazoa > Chordata > Mammalia > Peramelemorphia > Peramelidae > Macrotis > Macrotis lagotis. The sequence continues at coordinate 50,388 of NW_027421913.1, forward strand.
GATAAAATTTATGCATTAGGAAGGTTATTTTGGCAGCTGGATAAAGGATATATTTAGAGAAGGGAAGGAAAGAAAGAAATGAGGAAAATTAATAGGATTCACTAGGAAAAAATGACTGACATAGGAACAAAAATTTAGATAGACTGATGATTTTATGAAGGAAAAAAACTCTCTATATGTACTCTGAATGTTGATTCTACTAGTAAGTCAACATTTCCCTGACAATCAGTACTCACAGACAAACAAAGAGTAAAATGTATATAAATGCCTCACTATAAAAAAGTACAACTCCTTCCAGATCCAGCCTTTTCTAATTTCAACTTAGAAATATAAATTAAAATTTGTTGAGTGACCTAGATAGAACTTAGAGAAAATAACAGGATATATGAATCAGAGGTTATTATTAAATAAACAATTTTCAACTTTCAAAAGGTATCCTTCTTAACTGAAATGCAATTAAATGTCTGTTTTCAAATACATAAACATAGAAACAAAAGGTAAGCTTATAATAAAGCAGAGCATCTCTGTTAGGCAAAGGAAATGGCAATAACAACTAGGGGCCCTGTTTAAATTGTATAAAGACTTCAAACCAAGTTTATTTTAGATATTTTGGCTCTATTGCTAGGCCAGTATTAAAATAACATAACAAGCTCCAAGATTCATTACATTTTCAGTCAAAATTTCAGAGTCCTCTCAATAGATACCATTAGAGCAAGGCTGGAAGTGTATACGTTTTATATTCTTCCACCATGTCTCCCCGCTATATTCCATGCATTAGATCCCATGATTAGCTTTAAAGCAATGTGTTTGAAGAATGAATACATTTTGACAAACAAAAAGTTTTATATGATACCCGTTTTGGGATAGGAGGTGCAATACAGAGTCAAAGAAATGTAACAGTACCATTGACCTCAAAGAGAATATGATTACTCTCATAAATTCAATGATACCATCTTCTCTACATTGTCCTTTTCTACTCAGATACTCCCTTGTCCCAAGCAAACTCATTTGCTACAAGTTTATTTTTTTTTTAGCTTTTTTTCTTGCAATGCAAATGGGGTTAAGTGGCTTGCCCAAGGCCACACAGCTAGGTAATTATTAAGTGTCTGAGACCAGATTTTAACCCAGGTACTCCTGACTCCAAGGCTGGTGCTTTATCCACTATACCACCTAGCCACCCCTGCTACAAATTTCAATGACCAGTTCTTGTGCCAGATGAGTCTCACATTGATCAAAATCACCAGTCTTTTAAGTGTTCCAGTTCCACAACTCCAACGGTACACACACCTTAAATTCAATATCTAAAAGTGAACTTATTCTTTTCCCTAAACTTACTCTTATATTCCGACTTCTCTTTGTCAGTGGTAATACTAATTATCTACTCTTCTAAATCTGTATCTCTCATATTCAGCTAGTTAACACATATTTTGACAGTTTGGTTGCTGCCACTTATCGATCCCTTGCTCTCTAGTCCTACCGACAAAACTCCAGTAGGGAAAGGAAAAAAACTGTGGTAGCCATCTCAGAGATCTTATCTCCACTCCATTCTGTCCTTCATATTGCTGTGAGGATTTCTTGATGTAGAGAACTATACGTGGCTACTACAAGTTTAGTTGGAACAATTCTTCCTTCCCATGTCAAGAAGATCTTAGTACTATCAAACACTGTTCAAAGGCATCAGAAGCTCTCTGCTGTCTCCTAAGTTCTATTGTCAGATATCTTAAGGAATTCCATAACTTTTTTCCAGCTTATCTCCTCCTATTCTCTTTTGAGAATCCTATATTACAAGTGAGAGAACCAAACCATCTCCATCTTCTATCATCACTGATACTTAGCTACAGGGGCTAAGTCTTGGTTTCCTATAAATCACATGATTTCAGGGAAATACTGCTATTGTACAGCAACCAAAGCCAATATAAAGTTTAAGTAGAACAAAGCTGTGTCCTATTCCTCTTTCCCTCGAGATAACAAACAAAAGAAAATTCACAAAATAAGTCTAACTGTATTATTATTTAGATCAAAAACAAAGTGATTTGTGAAACTAGGTGGGAAGTATAGGTGGGAAGAGTATTCTTTTAAAAAAAGATTTTATTTATTTTGAGTTTTACAATTTTCCCCTATTCTTGCTTCTCTAGCCCCACCTTCCAAAGAAGGCAGTCTGTTAGTCTTTACATTGTTCCCATTGGTATACACTGATCTCAAGTGAATGTGAAGAGAGAAATTATATCCTTAAGGAAGAAAAGTAAAGTATAAGAGATTGCAAAATTACAGAATAAGATAATGGGATTTTTTATAAATTGTTCAAACTCCACAATTCTTTCTCTGGATACAGATGGGATTCTCCAATGCAGAGGCCCAAAATTGTCCATGATTGTTGCACTGATGGAATGAGCTAGTCCATAAAGTTTGATCATCACCACCATATACCTATTACAGTGTACAGTGTTTTTATGGTTCTACTCATCTCACTCAGCATCAGTTCATGCAAATCCTTCCAGGCTGGAAGAGTATTACTGATGAGAAAGGTTGAGGAAAAGATTAATATGAAAAGTAATATTTGGGTAAGAAGGATGAACAGAAACTTAGACTAAATTGGTGAAAAGCGAACCTTCCAAGTGCAATAAGACCAAAAGGGACAGATATGGAACTGCATAAAGTATAGTCAGGAAACAGAGATTTGCCCAGCTTGCTAGACCATAAAATATGGGGAATAGAACAAGAGTGATAAGACTTGTGATGTGGGCATCTGGTCATGTAACATGCTGAATATCAGGAAAACGTTAACAGGAAAGAAAGATTCCGACAATAACAATTCAAACATGGCAGACTGGGTGAATGTTAGTACCACTACCAGAAATAGTTCAGGTCTATGAGGAGAAGTTTAGTTTTGAACATTATGAGTTCAAGCTCTGGTCTTTGGCAACTGGGAAACAGAAAAAGATTCAAAAGCTGTCTTCCTAGGATAAGTAATAATAAAAGAAAAACTTACTTATATAGATGTTTAAGCTTTTAAAAAAGGTTTATATACATCACCTTTTATAAGGTTTAAAACAGTAAGTATATTGATATTATTCTCATTTTATTGAAGAGTTAACTGAAGCTCTGAGATTTATTCATGATCATTCTACTATTAAATTTAAGAGGTGAGCCTGGATCTTCATTTCCAGGTCCAGCTCTTTTAATTAGAAGCCCATGTGCTGCCTCTTTGTAGATGTGAGATTTGAAGCCAGGAATGATTAAGGGGAATGGAAAGACAGCATTCTAGAAAATTATGAATGAGTTAGCAAAAAAAGAAAGTAGCAACAGTCAGAGAGAGAGCAGGTGAACTCAGGGAGAAGAGCATTTGAATAGAGATTCTGAGCAGGAAGGGAAGTCAAGAGGTCATGTAGTTCTACTTTCTTTTAGTTGTGAGTGGGAACAATAAATCAAGGTGTTTTGAAATGGCAAAGTATCCAGAAAGGAAGGTGTGATGAACACTTTGTGATATGAGGATCAAGAAGTACTGAAAACGCTAAGTGGCTTCAGTGATTTTACAATTATAGATGACCCTTCATTTCAGCAAAAGGTTTCATATTCTTTAGGAAAAGTACTACACATTCAATAAACTGCCTGCGCTCAGTAACGATGGCATCGCATATTAACAAAGGAAATTTAGTCAAAACATACTGGTACAATGCCTATTACAGTGCTTCCTTCTCTGGTACCCATTACATCTCTTTACCAAATGAAGGAAAGGCATGTTTCATCATCACTCCTCTGGAAATAAGATTGATCATGATATTGATCTAAATCAGGGCCGACATAGGAATGTTTTCTCTAATGCAAATTAAAGCATCTCTGAGGTACCACCTCACACCTCTCAGACTGGCCAATATGAAAACAAAAGGCAATGACCAATACTGGAAGGCATGTGGGAAATCAATTATTACATTTTTGGTGGAGCTGTGAACTCATCCAACCTTTCTAGAGGGCAATTTGGAATTATGCCCAAAGGACAACAAAAATATGCTTACCCTTTGAACCAGTAATACCACTACTGGGTCTATACCCTGAAGAGATAATGAAAAGGGATAAAAATATCACTTGTACAAAAATATTCATAGCAGCCCTGTTTGTGGTGGCAAGGAATTGGAAATTAAGTGAATGCTTTTCAGCTGTGGAATGCCTTAGCAAACTGTGGTATATGTATGTGATGAAACACTATTGTGCTCTTAGAAACCAGAAGTGATGGGAATTCAGGGAAGCCTAAAAGGATTTAAATGAACCGATGCTGAGCAAGTTGAGCAGAACTATAAGAACATTGTACATCCTAACAGCAACATAGGGGTGAGTATCACCCTTGATGGACTTGATCATTCCATCAGTATAACAATCAGACGCAATTTTGGGATATCTGTTATGGAGAATACCATCTGTATCAAGAGAAAGAATTGTGGAGTTTAAACAAAGACCAAAGACTATTACCTTCAATTTATTAAAAAAAAGTCCATTATCTTATTATGTAATTTTGCTATCTCTTATACTTCATTTTTCTTCCTTAATGATATGATTTCACTCTCATCACATTCAACTTAGATCAATTTATACCATGGAAGCAATGTAAACACTAACCGACTCCCTTCTGTGTTGGGGGCGGGGGGGAGCAAGATTAGGGGGAAAATTGTAAAATTCAAAACAAATAAAATCTTTCTTAAAAAAAAAAGGAATGTTTTCTCTTACTTTCCAGGGATTATCATTTATATTGCTTACTTCATTTTGCATCAAATCATTCAAGTTCTTTCAAAGTCCTTCAATTTGTAAATTTTAATGATACAATAACATTTCATTACATTTCTATACCTCAATTTCTCAGTTATTTCCCAATCCATGACACCGATTTTGTTTCAGAGTGCCTTTGTGACAGAAAAGTGTTGCTGTTTATATTATGGTATATGACCAATCAGACAGAGAATATTAATTGCCTATCTTTCTCCCAGGCTCTATGCTAAACACTGGAGACACAAAAAGAGGCAGAAGACAGACTCTGCTCATAGGGAACAGATAAATAGGAAGTAAATAAGAAAGGAGCGCATTAGAATTAAGATGTTGGGAAGGACTTCCTTTACAAGTGAGATTTTTAGGTGGGATATAAAGAAAGTCGGTGAAGACCCTAAGTGGAATGTTACAGGCATAGGGGACAGTCCTAATAAATGCCCAGAGTCAGAAGATTAAATGTCATATTTGTAGGATAGCCAGGAGGCTACTTTCATTGAATTGAAGAGTACATGTTGGGTATTAAGACATAAGAAGACTCGAAAAGCAGGAGAGGGCTACACTTTAAAGGGCTTTGAATGGCAAACAGAGCATTTTGTATTTGAACCTGAAAAAAACAATAGGGAAATGTGTGTGCATATGCACAAGAAAGGGGTGGAAAGGGTAGAGAGAGCAAGAAAGAGAGAAAGATGATCAAACCTATACTTTACAATATCACTTTAGCAGGATGATTTAGAGGCAGGCAGACCCACCATTAAGTTACTGCAATTGTCCAATTTTGAAATGGTGAGGTTCTGCACTAAAGTGGTGGTAATGTCAGAAGACAGAAGGAAACATATTCAAGAAATAATGCAAAAGTGAAATAAATAGACCTGGCAACAAATTAAATTTGGGTATGGGGGTTGTTTAGAGGGATTACTGTCCTGTATAGTAATAGTGAAGGTCACAGGTCAGGATGGTGTAGGGGGAAAAATTTTAGTTTTGGACAAAATTACTTTAAGTTGTCTACTGGACTTCCAGTTTGAGGTATCTGAAAAGGCAATTGAAGATTCAAAATTGGAGGACAACAGGGAAGTTAGAGTTGGGTAGGAAGATTTAAGAATCATCAGCATAAAGATGATAATGAAATCCATGGGAGCTGATGAGATAATAGTATAGATGAAGAAGAGAAAAGAGCCTGGGACACAATCTTATGGGTGGATAAGAATTCAGCAAAGACAGAAGTAGTAAAGATAGGAGAGGCACCATGAAGAAGTAATAGAGAAAACTCAATTGATGTCATGGTTAGGTAGGGATATTTTGGTTTGGAAAGTTAGAAGGATAATAAAGTAATTATAATGAAGTAAAGTGATAAAACTTTTCCACAATCAAAGAGAGTTAGTTGAATTTTGAAAGCAAAGTAGTTGATGAAAAGTTATTGGGATAAACAGTTAAATTGAGCTCTTCTATCCAATTTTCAAAAGTATAATTAAGCACCAAATTATAATTTCTAAGTTCATGCATTATGAATATAAATTTGTGTTAGAGGAAGGTCTGAAATATAAGGTAGTTGTACTAGTTCATGTAGTCTTTGTGTAATCTTTCCATTTTTGGGGTCACTGTTCAAATCCTAATATTTTTCCTTTGTACTTCATATAAAAAGAAAGGAATACAGTATGAATAGATTTGAAAATGACTATCAAACCATGTGTAAATATCATCTATATAGTTAAATAATAGCTCAAGACAAAATTTAATACGGCAAAGTATATTTTAGAAATACTTATATGAAAGATGGTGGCAAGTGTTTCAAGGATTTGTTCTTAGCTGAAAAGATTAGAAACTGGGTAGCTTTCAGTTTTTTTGCAGCAATTTTCGCTTTCATGTTGTATCATCAGCACTTACAACTCCTGACACATGTTTAGTACTTACTAAGGTTTCCCTGAATTAAACTGAACACATTTCTTACCTCCTGGAGGCTAAAAATTTTAGTCTATTACCATGCCGACTGACATGCACTCGGGATTCTGCACAACTGTTATTTTCTTCTGGTATTAACTGGTCTTCTGCTGGGATGCTATTCCCTCCAGAGAGGTAAACCACAGCATTTAACCTATTTTGCTACTTGCCTGGTCCAGCTCACAGCCCCAAACATAAGACTGCATGTGTTCCAACATAGAGATACTGCCTAAAGGGGAAGATAACATGTAAATGTTGGCTGGAAAGCTGCTTAAGATATCCAAAACAGAAACAGATTGTTTTAGCAAAAAGTGTGTTCTGGGCCAGTTAGATAGTGCAATGGATATAACACCAGATCTGGAGTCAGGAGGACCTGAGTTCAAATTCAGTCTCAAATACTTAATAATTACCTAGCTGTACGATCTTGGGCAAACTGTAACCCCAATGCCTTGCAAAAACAAACCAACAAACAAATAAATAAATAAAGTGAATTTCTCTTTGCGAGAACTCTTAAGATAAAGATTAGATAACCAACCACTTGTTGAGAATAGGTTAGAACTCAAGGATGATAAATTTCCTTCTAAATTTGACATTCTCTGGTTCAGGACACAGATGCTGCTTTAGTCCTCATTGAAATGAATATAAAACTTGTTGACTCTAAATTAATTTTGCTAAATTTTATCATAAAATCTGCTGCCTCAAAGGTTTTAAAAAAACAAATATTTTTAAAAGTACAAATGCATATATTCCGTAATAATCTATATTTAGTGTCATGATAATACCACATTCAAAACAAATAGCTATTACTGAAGACATAATTTTTCAGTGTTGCTAAGTCATTTTTTTTAGTTTTTGATGAAGAAAATAAGAGATTTTTTAAAAATTCAAACTTTTAATCATTGATAATCTGATACATGGTTTCACTATATCAATGAAAATAATGTCAATTTATAAAAAATGGATGAATATAGATGTTGGTATATTAAAGGTTTAAAAGCTAATGTTTTGGGATGGGTAAATGAGATTCATTTTCCATATTCCATTACAGAAACATAATTATTTTTAGCTTTTAGTGCTGGTAGTGAGGTAGAATGGAGAATATTTTAGAGAAGTGTGTGCAACCACTTATTTTAGTACAGGGTTTATTTTACTTAGAACTTTAACTTTTTTGTCTTATACTACATAGACAATTTTTTACAGTGAATTTTCTTAATTTTATATCAAGTCAATAATATCTTCACTTTCATTTTTAAATACAAGTGTATTTTGCAATAAAATTTATGTTAAACTATTTTAAAGGGTCTGTAGAGTCAAAGTTATCTATTTTTCCAATAGCAGTGTATGATAGTTGTACCACAAGGAGAGTTAAGTACTATAGAATCAACATTTTTGAATTATAGTGCTGAAAATCTTGAGATTCCTTGGAGGGCAAATCAGTGGAAGGACTAATACTGAAACTGAAACTTAAATATTTTGGTTACATAATGAAAAGGCAGGACTCATTAAAAAAGATCCTGATGTTAGGAAAGACTGAAGGCAAAAGGAGAAGGGGATGGAAACATACTGGCATAAAAGCAATAAACATGATTTTGGATAGACTTTAGGAGATGGTAGAGGATAGAAGGGCCTGGCATCCTGTGGACCATGGGGTCATGAAGAGTCAGCCATGGTTAAATACATGAAAACATAAAAAGACCTATGTACTGTGTTTTCTTTCACAACATGACTAAAATGAAAATACATTTTGCTTGATTGATATAACCTCTATCAAATACATATAGATTAAACAGATAATCTCTTAACAAATTGCTTAACATATCTCATGGAGAGTAAAGGGGAAGGAATGGGTGGGGGAAGTAGAAGTAAAATTAAAAAAAATTAAAACTGTTTTTACATGTAATTGAGGAGAACTAAGATATTATTCAAAAGATGTACAAATCATATTTTCCTGTAGTTGCATGTGTAGAATTTGATTGTGACATGATAATTATTACAAGAAAAGCCTTTCTTAATGATAAAATTTAAATAATTGATAGGAGTAGCAAAAATAATGTGTCCCTTCCCTTTCTCCAAATTGGCTGAGTGAATCAAGATGAAGGAGGGCTAAAGTTTTTTTAGGGTGAAAGGAAGATGGTTTAAAATCTAACCGTAGGAGTCTGAAGTACTTAGGGGAGACCAGATGATACCATGGATAGAGTGCTGGACTTAAGAGTCAAGAAGATATTAATATTTACCAATGGTGTCATCCTGGGGAAAAAAGCCTCTTTCCTCATCTGTAAAATGGGGATAAACCACAGTACCCACTTTCCAGAATTGGTGAAAGGATCTGATAAGATACAATTATATAAAGTGTTTTGTAAATGACAAAGCTCTATAATATATACAATTATCATAAAAAATTTGAGGGTATGGCAGGATTCCTCCCTCAGGGGTCAACTGATAATTGATTCTCTAATATACTACAATAGGTCCTTGCTTCACTTCTTCAATGACACAGACATTTCAGTTCAACACACCTTATCTACTTGTACTACTCTGATTTCTTGTAAATTCTCATCATAGGATCAAAGACCTAGAACTGTTAGTTGCTTCAAAGATCACCTAGACCAGTCTTCTTATTTTACCTATCCAGGAGGTTGGTCACATAGGTATTAAGCTCTAGAGCCATGATCTGAATGTAGGAGTTTTCACACCAGATATCATGGTTCTTTTACTGAAAGTAGCAAGGATCTTCTCCTTTCTCTCTCTCACCATTATGAATTCAAACTGGACTATCAATAAACTAGTATTTGCTCTTGTTATGTGACTACCTTCTTTACTGTTTGCAGTGGAGGGACTTTACACCATTTCATCATTGATAATATGTTTATAACCAAATAAAAATGCCTCCTGCCTTCTTCTACTTCTTCAGTTCTAGATACAGAATAGGAAGAGAGTACATTTTTCATAAGATATAGTTATCTGAGGAAATCCAGGAACTAGATCCAAACAAGAATTAGTAGGGAGCATTGGGGTTAACACTGGCAGAAAAGTAAATATTATTATCAGAGTATGCTACTGACCACTTGGATTGGAAGTGGAAATAGATGATTTTTTTAAAAATAAAATTCTGTTACAGAAGTACAATCAAATAGTGAATGGAAATCTTCAATCCCTGGATTTTGATAGGTATTTTCTCTCTAAAGGATTGCTGCTCATTTCTTGCCTTATCTTTTTTTTAGGGTTTTATTTGCAAGGTAAATGGGGTTAAGTGACTTGCCTAAGGCCACACAGCTAGGTCATTATTAAGTGTCTGAGATTGGATTTGAACCCAGGTACTCATGACTCCAGGGTTGGTGCTCTATCCACTGCACCACCTAGCTGCCCCTTTGACTCATCTTAATGATAATTTTGTCACAAAGTAGAAACACTAGGGGCAGCTAGGTGGCACATTGGATAGAGCACCAGCCCTGGAGTCAGGAGGAGCTGAATTAAAATCTGGTCTCAAATACTTAATAATTACCTAGCTGTGTGACCTACTCTAATTTCTTCCTCACTGATATAATCCCATGCCTTGCAAAAACTAAAACAAAAAGGTAGAAACACTAATAAGAGGAAATTTTATTCCGAATCTGATTCTCATTAATAGAGAAAATGTTGCCAAACTTGGAATGAGGAAAACCTTAGGTCAATTTGATCATTTCAGATTTAGAATATTATAAGTTTCTTTTTCTTCTCTAAGAATTGTCTGATGGGCACACTAGATTTTGGAAGAACAGATTTCAGAAGATTCAGAAAGATTAGGTAGGAGTTCATGTAGATTAAAATTCCAGAGGGAAAGAAACCCAGACTATGAGGAATGGGAAGCTTTTAAAAATGAAATTCTAAACTAATGACACACAGGGGACTCAAAAATAGATTAATTTAAAAAAAATGGAAGCAAGGACAGACTGTAGGCAGAACATGTAATTAGTTAAAGTTGGAAAGGAAAGGGGCAGTTAGTGGTGCAATGGATAGAGCACTAGTCCTGAAGTTGGGAGGACTGAGGAAGTTGGGAGGGATAGAGTTCAAATATGACCTCAGACACTTAATAATTATCTAGCTTTGAGACTTTAGGCAAGTCCTTTAACTCTACTGCCTCAAAAAAAGGAAAAAAAGTTGGAAAGGTAAACTAAACGTAAGAAAAATTATTTCTTTAGCTATATCTAAGTCTATCACTGTTGATCATCACCCAGTATTGCTGTTAGTGTGTACAATGTCCATCTAGTTTTGCTCACTTTACTCAGCTTCAGTTCCAGTTATGCTGAAGTACTGTCCTTCATGATTTCTTTTAGAACAATAGTGTACTATTCACATGCATATATCACAAATTGTGCAGCTGTTCTCCAATTGACAGGTATCCCCTTGATTTCTAATTCTGTGCTACTACAAAAAGAGCTGCTATAAATATTTTTGCACATATGGGTTTTTTACCCTTTTTTACAATCTCTTTGGGATACATACCTATAAGTGGTACTGTTGGTTCAAAGACTGCACAGTGTTAATGCCTTTTGAGGGTCATTTCAAATTGCTCTCTAACAAAGCTGGATCGGTTCACAATTCCACAAACAGTGCATTAGTGTTCCAATTTACACAAATTCCTTCCCATATTAATCATTTTACTTTTTAATCATATTGTTCAATCTGATAGATGTGAGGTGGCACCTCAGGGTTGTTTTAATCTGCATTTCTCTAATCAGTAATGATATAGAGCATTTTTTCAGATGACTATAGATAGCTTTAATGTCTTCATCTGAGAATTGCCTTTTCGTATCCTTTGCCCCAATTTTATCAAATGGAGAATAAGTTGTATTCTTATGAATTTAACTCCATTCTTTATAAATTTTAGCAATGAGTTCTTTGTCAGAAATATTAGCTGTAAATATTATTCCCCATTTTAGTATTCCTTTGAACTTGGTTGCATTGATTTTATTTGTGCAAAAACTTTTCAATTTAATGTAAAAAAAATTATCCATTTTGCATTTTATAAAGTTCTCTATTTCTTCTTTGGTCATAAACTGCTTCCCTTTCCATAGGTCTGACAGATAAATTATTACCTGTTCTCCTAATTGGCTTATGGTACCCATTTTCACCTTATCTTGGGATAGGATAGGGTGTGAGATGTTGTTTCTGTTTCTTTGCAACTACCACCGATAGATCAATCTATTTCTTAGTGAGTATCAAAGAGATGATTTATAATTTTAGATCTGGTAGGAAAACTAAGCCTTCCTTTGCATTTTTTTCATTATTTTCCTTGGTATTTTTTATCTTTTGTTCCTCTAGATTAACTCAGTTACTATTTTTTCTGGTTCAATAAAGTAATTTTTTGCTAGTTTAATTGACATGGCATGAATAAGTAATTTAGGTAGTATTTTCATTTTTATTATAATAGATCAATCATTTCATGAGAAATTAACATTTGCCCAATTATTTAGATCTGATTTTGTGTGAAAAATGTATTATAGTACTTTTCATATAATTTCTGAGTTTTACTTGGTAGACAGACACCCAAGTATTTTATGTTTTCTGCAGTTACTCTTGGTGCTGAGTCTTGATGGTAACATATAGAAATGTTAATGTTTTATGTGGATTTATTTTATATCCTGCCACTTTGCTAAAGTGGCTAATTCTTTCTAGTAGTTTTTTTAGATGATTTTCTATGATTCTCTAAGATATCATTTGGAAAGAGTTTTGCTTCGTTATTACTTATTCTAACTTCTTTAATTTCCTTTTCTTCTCTTATTGCTAAAGCTAGTATTTCTAATACAATATATTGAAGAATAGCGATGATAACAGTCATTCTTTCTTCATCCCTGATATTATTGCGATTGTTTCTAGCCTATCTGGACTATTTTATGCTTATTGATGGTTTTATCGTTCTAAGATACTATAGCTTCTAGTGGGTTGTTTTTTTTTTTGCAAGGCAATGGGGTGAAGTGACTTGCCCAAGGTCATGCAGCTAGGCAAGTATTAATTGTCTGAAGCCGGATTTGAACTCAGGTACTCCTGACTCCAGGGCCAGTGCTCTATACCCTGTACCACCTAGCCACCCCTTGTCTAGTGTTTTTAATAGGAATGGGTGCTATATTTTGTCAAAAGTTTTTGAAGCATCTATTGAAATAATCCTATGATTTGTTAGGGGTGTTATTGATATGATCAAAATGCTGATAGTTTTCCTAAAATTGAACCAACCATGCATTCCTAGTACAAATCCTACTTGATTATAGCTTATTATCATAGTGTTAACTTGCTATAATCACTTTGCTAATATTTCATTTAAAATTTTTGCAGTAGAATGCTTTTGAGAAATTGGGCTAAAATTTTCTTTCTCTATTTTGACTCTTCTGGATTTAGGTATCGGCACCATATTGATGTCCTAAAAGGAATTTGACAGAACTCCATCTTCACCTGTTTTTTCAAATAGTTTATATAGAATTCAAATTAATTGTTATTCAAATGTATAGTACAATTCCCAATGTGAATCCATTTGGTCCTGGAGACTTTTTCTTAGGGAGTTCATTGATGGCTTATTCTTTTTCTTTTTCCAAAATGAAGTATTTGATTTCCTACTCTTTTAAACTGGGCAATTCAAATTTTTATAAATAGTCATCCATTTTGCTTAATATTGTCAATTTTATTGGCATACATTTGGGCAAAATAGCTCTGAATTATTACTCTAATTTCTTCCTCACTGATGGTGAATTCAACTTTTTGCATTTTTTGATACTGATAATTTGGTTTATTCTCTTTTTAAAAAAACCAAACTAACCAAAAGTTTATCTATTTTGTCTTTTTCATAAAACCAACTCTTAGCTTTGTTCATTAGTCAATAGTTTTCTTACTTTCATTTTATTAATTTCTTCTTTGATTTTCAGAATTTCAATGCACTTTGCATCCAAAGTGAGCTTTTTCAGAGTAACATTAGAAAGTTTACTTCTTACAAGAAGCATTTCCTCAAAATTCCAAAAGCACATTATCAGGTAATATTGATGCCAGTGTTTTCTTTACAGTTAAACCTTGCTTAAAAAGCAGGAGAAAATAATTTAAAAGTGTAAAAGTATTATATAAGAGGACAAGAATTTGATTTTCTGTTGCCTTGGGAGGAAAAACAGAATTAGGAATATTGAAAACTGTTCATAAATGGTAAATATTAGTTCTCTCTCAATTCCAGAGTAGAATATTCTTAGATAAGATATGTAACTCTAGTTTTGGTAGAGCTAGAGGGCAAGCCTTGAAGTACAACTTATTTCTGTTCTTTCAGATTAAAATTATATCAGGTTCTTGATGTGCCCATAATCTTTATAAGTCTTTTCAGATATGTTTTCAGGAAAATCAATTTAAATATAGAAAAATGGAAAGATAATAATTAGAACAAAAGAAAGCTTTATAGAAAGCAGTTAAATATTTGGAAACAGATGAATGGAAGTTATTCATTTATTATAATTATTGTGGTATTAATACCACTGAAAACTATTTCAATAACAATGTGAATTTATATTCCACATGTTGTAATATCTTACCAACATAATTAGCAACATATGTTATCATATAATGAGATTTAATAGTATGGTGACTTGTATACAAGTTTGCTCTAAACCTTTTACCATTTAAAAGAGAAATAAAAGCATCAATTTCTTCTGTAAAAATAAGAAGTGGGCTAGAAAATTTCTCAAATCCTTTCCAGTATAAAATATTACAGATTTCAGAAGAATAAAATAATTCTTCTCCTAGATTTTATTAACTGCCAGAGATTCTCTTTCCTTTTCATCACATACATAAAAATCTTTCATTTTATTTAAAGAAATCTGCTAATTCCTAGATAAGCTTTTGTGATGATTCCCCCCTTGGCCCATTCTGAGCACTTAGACTAATGGACATATACAGTTAAGCTGATTTCTCTTCCTTCATATTTTAGGTACTTAAACTTTTACTAGTCCCTCAATGACTAAAGAATACTTTTTATTGGTACTTCCAGTTTAGATGCTTATATAAATGCTCAAAGAGAAGCACACAGAAAAGCTGGAAGTCAAATAATTATCAAGAAATTAAAAGAGAGAGGCAACTAAGTGACACAGTAGATAGAGAACAAGCCCTGGAGTCAGGAGAACATGAGTTTAAATCAGATCTCAGATCCTTAAAAATTACTTATCTGCGTGATTTAAGGCAAATCGCTTAACCCAAATGTCCTGCAAAAACAAATAAAAGAAAACATTAAAAGATAAACTTTAATATTTGCCTTTACCTGGTTGAAAATTGGCAAAGACATCTCAAAACCAAGATCTAGAAGACAATTCTTCAGTGAACAGTGATAAAGAACTAAATTGAATAGAATGGACATCCCAAGTCTCTCTGACTAGCATGTTTCAGTACAAGAAATTAAGAGCATTCAGAATTGAAATACTACTCAGAGAACTGTCAAGACCACAACACTTGAATATAAATGCTTACGGGAGGGAGCATGAAGGTTAGGATTATATAGGATGGGGGGGAGGAAGGGGGAAGGGAAAAGGGCAATCTGAACATTACACCATGTGAAGACATAGCAAAAAAAGTGTCATTAGCAAGAACCCAAGAAATTACTGTGAAGACCAAAAAGGGCCCAAGCAACTCTTCCAATAATATAGGAGGACTCAGAGACCCCTGACAAGTCTAAAACAAGACCCCTGAAGTCTAAATTAAGATATGACACTAGAGATATAATAGAGGAAGCTATCAAATGCCAACATAAGAGATGTTTATTGAATATTTGATGACTTAACAGAAATATTATGAATCTAGAAACATAAATGAGATAAATGAAGATAAAGTATCTTCACAACAATTGCGAGCAGAGCCCCAGAGAGAAAAGATTATGATAATAATAACAACCCTATGACAGAATGCTTCAAATCACTAAAAATTAACATTTCTCTAGTTGTTACTGACATGAAGTGTCTTTTCATATGACTGAAAACTCCCTCTTCATATTTTTTAATAGGAAACTAAAGTCTAAAGATGATGTGATTTGACCAGAATCACAGAGGTATAAAATAAGCATGAAAGCCAAGATTTGAACTGAATTCATTCATTTTCTTCCTGCCCTTTGCTTAATTTCTTCCTAGTACTCTTGTAGTCCTTGTAAACAACTTGAAGTTTCACCTTACATCCAGATTTCTGAAACTGGCATATGAATATATTGCTGGTAGAATTGTGAAATTGCTTTATTTGCTCTGGAAAACAATTTGGAATAATAGAAATTATATACCTACTGTCTGACCTGTCAATACTATTGTCTACTGGGATATGCTAATTTAACAGGTACTCTACCACACTTTTTTGTTATAAGAATTTTATTTTGTTTTTTTTTTTTCATCAAGAGGATGGGGCCTCAGAAGAGCAAGCTGAGAAAAGCATAAGGTTGCTGAAAATGAGAGTCATTGAAAGACATTTTTGAAATACACAGAAGAGAACAGAAGGAAGACCAGAAGGAAGCACAAGACAAGCAAGGAAGTTTGAAAAGTAAAATGAGTTTATTATAAATTTTAAAAGAGTGAAGATTTTTCTTCCTCTTTGGAATGTGTGTAATAGAATAACAAATTCTTAAACGTCGAACTGGATGCCAGTTTGTCAATTGTTTACAGTTAAAAGCAACACAGACACAGACATTTTAAGGGTATACAAACAACACATAAAAGTCAATAGACATAAAGTACTTACATCTTATGTAGAGCATTGGTAAGTATATATTAAGGATGAGAGTAAAAGACAAATTTATATGATTCAATGAAAACTGGAAATAATGTCTGAAATAGGAAAGGGAAGGTGAAAGGAAGAAGAAAAGATATAGGAAACAAACTTTTTAAAAAATTTTACTCAAGATTATAATAACTAAATTTCTTCAATTTTATCTAGCAATAGTGATCTGAAGTCATTCCTAGTCGGGGAGATTTTTCCGTCTACTCCTTTGATTTAGGAGATCTGGGTAAAAGTGTGCAAATGTGAAGTAACCCTTTGGAACTTCAAAGAAAAAAATTAAGATTGTAATTTGAAATTTAACTTCAAAAATTATTCTGGAGACATATGCAAAATAGCTATTTATGGCTTTAGCTTTAAAAAATTTAAACATCTCTTAACACACTATTTAAATATAGTGAAATCAGAGGAAGATTCAAGAAAAGACAGAAGTTTAGAGTTCAAATTCATGTTATATTAGTAACTCTTTAATAAAGGATGACTTTGCAGTGAACAGAAAGGAAAATTGGATAGAAAGGAAAACTGGACAGATTGCCTTTTGAGAATGTACATGACAAGGAAAGTTGTGAGAAAGGAGATTAAGAATAGATTGGTAAATTATACACACAAAAATAAAAATTATCAACGGGACTTTTAAAAATGATAAATAATAATCGTAGCAAAGTAGCATCCTTCATATACAAATACAATTTCACTTTTCTTAAAAGAAAGCATCACATTTCTATTTCAAAGACAAGAACACCAGTAAATCTGTCAACTATATACCAATTACATGTTTATCTACTTTATATAAAGCACTCCCAATCTTTATCACTAAAAGCAACATAACTGAGAAACAAATGCATGCACTAAAGAGTATATAAAGAATAATATATTATCCATGTGGATGTGGTAATTACTGACAAGTTGTTCCAAATATCATAATATACTATGCATATATGCATACATATACCTATGTATATATAATATGTATATATATATAATATATATATATATATACACCAAACCTTTGATTCATTTCTGCACTCATTACTTTTTCATTAATTACAGCTATATAAAGTAGACCCAAATATTCCAAGAAAGGTGGACTGTTTAAAGTATACACAGAAAATTGATCTCCACTTAAAACTTAATATCAATACAATGACTTTGAGACCTGATTAAAACAGAAATTTAATATTTGATATTTTTCAGTAAAACAATTTAAAATCTACCCTTCTTTAAATCCATTATCCTCTTTCCCAAAGAGAACTAAGTGTGATTTCTAAATTTAAAAGGAAGTTAAAACAAATCAGTTTATCATTTGATGTACTGAGATGTTATCAAACTCTAAGGTTATATCAACAATCACATTAAACAAATCTTTTATGTTGTGGAATCTTTCTCCAAAGAAGTCAAAATGTCATTTAATCTTGTTAGGCACAGAAAAAAAGAGAGAAAGTTTTTAGATTAAATATAGGGCACACAATGAATCGATGGATCAAAGAAACAACATAAAAATAGCTTAGTCTCTTCCATACAAGACATAAAGAAAATAATGATTATGATGAATGTACTAAGATATTCTGAAATCAAAGCTGAATGGATTACAACTTGTTAAAATCAATGAACAACTTTATGCAATATAAAACAATTACTTACTTTTTGAACTGTGAAATGGATCAAACCAGATTTGGACAATATCGTATATAATAGTAATGAATCACCAAATGTATCATTACCCTAGGGCACTTCCTCACCAAAAGTGTCAGTAGAAAGTAAAACTATCAATAGTCACATGAAAACAAAATCTTAAATCACTATTACTTAGAGAAATGAACATTAAGAGAACTCTGAGTTACTACCTCACACCTACCAGATTCGTTAACATGATAAAAAACTAAAATGACAAATGCTGGAAGAGATGTAGAAAAATAATGACATTAATGCAATGTTTGTAAAATTGTGAACTGGTGCAACCATTCTGGAGATCAATTTGGAACTACACCCAAAGGGTTACAAAATTTTGAATGCTGTTGACCTACCTTGGACTGCCACTATTAGGTGTATATTCCAAAGATATGAGAGAGAGAGAGAGAGAGAGAGAGAGAGAGAGAGAGAGAGAGAGAGAGAATGATCTTTCTGTACAAAAATTTTCATATTGGCTTCTTGTTTTGGTGAAAAACGAGAAATTGAGGTCATGTTCATTAATTAGGAAATGGCTGAATAAGTTGTATAACTGATGGAATACTATTGTGCTGAAAGAAATGATGAGCAATATGACTTCAAAAATACATGGAAAGACATATAAACTATGGCAAAATGAACAGAAATAGTAGAACATTGACTTGACAGCAACAGCTATATTTTAACAATGATTGAAAAACTTAGCTATTCTGTTCAAGAAAATAATACAAAGAAATTGCAAAGAGCCCATAATGAAAAAAGCTATTTCCCTCTAGAGAGACATCTGATGAACTCTAAGTGCAGATTAAAGCATACTTTTTTCACTTCATTTTTCTACATAGAAATATGCTTTACATAACTTTATGTGCATAACTGATCTCAAATTGATTGCCTTCTCAAAGGGTGAATAGGATGGGAGGGAGAGAATTTAGAATTCAAAATATTTTTAACTGCTATAAAAAATAATGAGGGTGTATATGTGGGAATTTCCTTGCACAAAATGAAGAAAGGAAATATCTTTAGGGCACATGATAAATAGGTTAAAAAACCCTAAAGAAACCCTTTTGGAATGAGCAGATATCACTTTACTATATAATAATAAAGATTAATAGAAGCCACATCAAGATTTGTCAAATTAACCAGAAGTTTTTTATCTCTGGACAGAACCTGTAAAATAGATAAGATCAAAGAATGGGAACAAAAGATATTCATGGGCAACATATGGATGAACTCTGCCAACAAATAAGCTAACAAAGCAATGAGTAAATGTTGTCTGACTGTGTATTTGGAGAAAAGGAGGGGTTTATGACCGAAATTAAGGCAAATAGTTGTCACTAGAAATTAAAAAAGTATTATTCTTTTTGTGATTCTTTTTCTTTTATTTTAGGCACTATGGTTCAGTGATTTGTTCGAGGTCACACAGCTAGTATGTGTGTCTTAGGTGTCTGTGTCAGGCTTTGAACTCAAGTCCTCCTGTCTTCAGCGACGGTGCTCTATCCACTTTGTGACCTAGCTGCCCCAAAAGTGTTGTTCTTAAAGAATAAACGATCCATGAAAATTCTGTAAGAAAATCAAAGAAATGCTACAAAGTTTCACTTCGGGGTGTAAAAATATACCACCAGTTTAAAATCTAGCAAGATGCAATTTAGTGGCTAAAGTTGTGCAAAAGAAATACACCATCCTTCATGGACTGCCAAGATGAGAAAACACCTATTACATAATTAACAGAACTAGGGGCAGCTGGATGTCACAGTGGATGGAGCGCCAGCTCTGGAATCAGAGCACCAGCTCTGGAATCAGGACAAACTGAGTTTAAATCCGACCTTAGGTTGCCCAGCTGTGTGATCTTCAGCAAGTCAATTAATCCCATTGCCTTAAATAAATAAAACTTAAAAAAAGAACTAAAAATATTCTGGAGAACTCAATCAATAAACTGCACAGGAATTTGAACATTATAAAAATTAACTATGCCCTATAATCACCTAAACATTAATGACACAGATTCTAAAATACAAGAACTTTTAAAGTAGGTGTCACCATGCAAAGTTACATGAAATCTCCAAGCCAAATGAAAAAAGTTCTGAGGACATTTGCTAAATTCTTACTGAGAGAATACAGAGAATAAGTTTGTATCCTAATACTTTTATTCAACAGCTAAATGTCACTATTTTATCCAACCATGTAATTGTCCATATAAACATAAACATAAAAAGATAATAGGTATTCACATGCCCCATGAACATTCTTTCTGAATTCCACTGAAAAAAAAAAGAAAAAAGAAAATATCATAACAGCAATAACCATAACAAAGAAGTCAGGTAGATGGCAGAGTGGATAGAGTATAAGACTTAAGAGTGAGGCAGAATTCAAATTCTGCAGTGATCTTCAAGGCAAATCACTTCATCTTTCATTCTCAGTTTACTCATGTGTAAAATGAGGATAATAATAGCATGTATCTCACAGGATTGTTCTGAGGATCAAGTCAGATAATATGTAAAGGAATTTCCAAAACTTAAAGCACTATAGTTGCTAGATATTATTGTCATCTATGCATGTTCCAAATCTTTTATAATAAGGAGGCTTGGTTTATTAAATATTATTATAACTGGAATTCATGTGTTATGCTAATTTAAAAAATTCAAAATTATTTTTATTATGTTCCATTCAGGTTGGCAATTGCTTCTTTATATTTTCAAGTTTCTACTTGATAATATGAATTCATTATAATCCAAGTGACTTATTAAAGATACGTGAATGCCTTATCTTCTAAAATCTCTTCTATTTGCGGTATCATTGGACAAATAAGCAGTCTATAGCTTGTGTTTTGTTTTTTTGGGTTTTTTTTTGCAAGGCAATGGGGTTAAGTGACTTGTCCAAGATCATACAGCTGAGAACATATTAAGTGTCAGAAGCCAAATTTGAATTCAGGTCCAGGACTGGTGCTATATTAATTGCACCACCCAGTTGCCCCTAGTCTATAGCATTTAATTGGCAATATACATAATATTTATGATTTATAAGGCTCAGCAATGTTCTATTACATTCTTGTGCTACAATTATATTTGCTCTTCCCCAATAGGTCAGTACATTGTAATGTCATAACTATTGTTTCCAGGTCTTGATTACTGCTATAATGAAGTGTTAAAAATTAAGATTTTGGTGTACATGGGGCCTTTATATCTCTGACCTCTTAAGGGTAAATGCTATAGCTAGGTGAAGAGGTATAAACGTTTTCGTCACTTTCTTCACATAATTCCAACCTGTTTTGAAGAATGATTGCACTATTTTTACATCTCTAGCAATACATTACTGTCGTTCTTTTGACAACTTCTTTAATGCTGAATCCTTGTCATTCTTGTAAATTTGCTGAGTGAAACTTAAGAATTGTTTTGATTTTCATGTCTCATCATGGCATAGAATATTATATATATAATAGCTTGTAATCTTTTTGAGAAATGTTTGCTCATATTCTCTGATGACTTTTAATCTAAAATGGGGGATAGAGAGTGGATTGTTAAATTCACTGGTAAAAGGAATTCTTGAAGGGGGAAATTCCTTCTACCCAAAGCAAGCTAGTACTTTTCTTTGCAACTTAAAATGTCTTAGGATATAGTCCTTAGCACTTACAGGTTTTACTGTTACAGGCACAAGACACTGCATCTCTACGATTTCACTGGTTGCTCCTCCTTATCTAATTTCTTCTTTCTGTCTCCTAGTATCTTCCCCCATCATCCTTCAAGTCTCTGATAGTCCAACCTTCCACAAGAAGCATTTTTCAATATCCCTTAATGCCAGTGCCTTCCCTAGATGGGCTACCTATAATTTATTCTGTATCTGGTTGATCTACTGTTGGCTTTCTTCTCTAGAGAGCCTTAGTTAAAAAGCTTGGAAACATCTTTAAAAGATCTTAATATTATGCCCATTTTAAAGGTGGGGAACCAAAGGACAAAGAGATTACACTATGTGTTTAGTTTTTATACAGCAAGTCTTGTGGTCTGGAATGAGTTTCTGAACTCCATAAAGTTTCTATGCTTAGAAACTATTTGTTTTTGTTTTTTATTTTCAAAATTTTTCAATTTCAAAATTCATTCAAAAAAATGAAAATTTCAATTTCAGAAATCAGGATCTATATTACAATTACAATATATTAATATTGCAAGATAATTGATTGTGCATGCATACTGTTCAAAACATTTTTCTACAAAGAAACATTTTCAAAAATTAATTATCTGTAGCCAGAGGAATCATATCTGTAGAAACATGAAATCTAGACTGGTTTGAAAGTCTACATATGAGAAAATTTACATTTTTTGTTAAAATGGAATGTATTTTATATTAGATTCCTTTCGTGAGATGAAATCAATCAGAAAGGAAAACCAATTTTATTTAACATGTTAACACTTTCAAAAATCTAACACTCAAAAGTTATGTGTCACAATTTCTTGCATCCTTTAAACATATATCCAGTCTTACTTTTAAAATAAAACCATCAGAGGCAGCTAGGTGGAGCAGTGGATAGAGCACCAGCCCTGGAGTTAGGAGGACCTGAGTACAAAACCATCCTCAGACACTTAATAATTGCCTTAGCTGGGTGACCTTGGGCAAGTCACTCTTAACCCCATTCCCTTAAATAACTAAAATTTAAAATAAAATAAAAAAAAATAAAATAAAACCATCTGCATTACTAGCATTTATCCTCTTTGGTACTTCTCCTTGCAAAAAGGATAAAAGACTCGTCACAGTGAAAAAAATTCAAGTTTTTCCTTGGACTTGTGGAATAAGATTTATTCCAGAAAAGATTGAAATTTCTGTATAAGGAATCCATTGACTCAACAGGGAAAAAAATAGTCCCAAGATCTAGGTTGAATATTATAAAGGAAGGAGCAACAAATTTACAATCAAATAGCTGATTTCTAGTCTGCTAGTTACTAAGTATATATGTCCTGTAGTTACTTTATCTTTCTAGTCCATTAACTGTATATAAAGTGTGAATTTTATCACTTAACCTCTCTCTCTTCATTTAACTTTATGGCAATTAAGAGATCATTTTATCAAAGAGTAGCTGCATGGAGCAGAAAAGATCTAGGATGAAAGCTAAAATAGGAACAAGTGAACATTTTTAGACATGACCATTTTTGTAGGCATCAGGCAAGAACCCAATGGTTAAGATCTTGAAAATTAATGAGAGTAAGTGAAGGCAAAGCACGAAGGTGAGAGGAAAAATGGTGTGCATTCAGAGACTGTACTTGACAAAAACTCCAATTTCTAACCATACAAGAATAAAGAGGAAGGTAGAAAAGGAATGTATATGAGTGATATGTTGAAGAAAGAAAGAATAAAAGGGAGTACTTTCAGTGAATGGATTCCATTTTTTTTTGGTTGAATATACTCAGTTGTAAATTACAAATGCTTACAACCAATGGAGAAATAATACTGAATAGATTTGGGAGAAGGCAAAGGAACAGTTATGTGACTTCTGTCTTTCTTCATTAGAAGAAAATTTGGGTGTTGGAATAATCTGTGTTTAACGTTCAGAAAGGGACGAAATTACAAGAAAACGAAAGTCTCAAGAATAATAGTCAACTACTGGGTCAGGATATCAAAGGGAAGAAATGTAAACAGAAGATGATGTTCTTTGGGATACTGTAGAGGGGAAGAATGACTCACTGGAGGATATGGTAAGAAATGAAGGGGTGGGGCACAGGTAGAATGGAAGGTTAAGAGGTCAGATAGATAAATATCAGAATTATGGATAGACATACTCCAATGACAGAAAAATTCAAACATGGTAACAAAAATTGCTCAATTCTGTTGATTTCTCAACCTGCTACAACCAAATATTTTCAAGTAGTTGTTCATCAACTGGAGAATGGCTAACCATTCCACAGTATGGTACATGGAAGTAATGCAATATTACTGTAATATAGTAGGTACTTAAAACAGATTTTTCTGGAGGGATGTGGAAAGAGAGCAATTCACATTGTTTTTAGGGGGAAACAATGTTTGTTCGTAAAAGTTTGTCACTGATGTAACAATCACTTTATTCCTGTAGAGAGTAATTCTTTTAAATTACACTGCTACATTCATCATCATTGCCTTTTCACTTAATTTTAGGGGTAAAGCAATGATAAGGTAACAGACCTTGTAAAAAGCTCACCAGAAAATACCCAATTAAAGAATATGAAATGTCACTCACACTTATGAACTCCAATGCTTTCTGTTCCTTACTATTTACTTACATTTCTAAGTTTAATGACTTCAGCAAACAAACTCAGATCTATGATCCTTTTTAGGTATCTTAGAACCTGAAGGGCTGACACCTTTCACTTCAGTAGGTTAAACACATAACAAAGGACAGTTAGGTGGCACAGTGGATAAAGCACTGGCCCTGGAGTCAGGAGGACCTGAGTACAAATTCAACCTTAGACATTACTAATTCCCTTGTTGTATGACCTTGGGCAAGTCCCTTAACCCCATTGTCTTAAAAATTTTAAAGCTTAATAAAATTTGAAATGGTCTACTTTTCTCCATGACTGAAGGAAAAAAAAAACATTTCACAGAAAGTAGTCATTAAAAATCATATTTCACATAAAAGGTCCCTTTTGCTATTCTCTTTGAGAACTTTTTGCTTAGGAGCAATTTTTAGTATTCTGTACTACTTTAGTTATTGGGCTATCCAGGTTTAAATCAAACTATTTGCTTCCAGAAGCAAGCAGTTCCATGGGTTTCTTTCGTTCTTATATAAGAAGTCTTGTCTGGATTTTTGTGTATAACATCATGCTATCACATCTAAGTCTAAATTATTATTAGCCTATTCATTATAAATGGAAAAAAGATAATCAAGGAGGCAAAAAGCAAAATTTTATAATTTCTGTTAACAGCAATGTCACTATATTTAAGAAGGGTTTAAAGTTTATAAAAAGGTAAGATAAAACTTCTATTGTTTCTTTTCAAATATTTGCTACAATTGACTTCATATTACATTTAATTTGAAGCAAATTAATTTTTTGAACTTCTGGAATTTTGAAAATTTACTGCAATTCGTAATATACCTGCTGTGAAATATTTGAATAAATAGACCATGAAAAACAAACAAAAAGGTTATATATACTGGAAATTATATAGCTGACCTGTGAAATAAAATATTTGGACCAAAATACGGCTAATAAAAAAATTACTGCCTTCTCTTATTGATGTCTCCTCTTTCCAAATATATTCCTTCTTCATACCCCTACTCCCATCCCTAAGAATCCATTCCACGTAACAAATGTTTTTTAAAAAACACCCAAAACCAATATTTTCACTTAATTCCACTTCACAAACTAGACATTAATGAAGATTATTAGTCCTTGCCTGAATTTGATATTTCATTTCTTTGAGAACTTGTGCAAGTCATCCCCTGTGCCTGGATACAATCTCTTCTTTATTTCTACCTCTGAGAATATTTGACTTTCCTCCAAAGGCCAGTTTTAGACTCTATCTCCTCTACTGGACTTATCTGTATAGTTTCTGAAAATCTTATGGAGGTTTATAAGAACTGATGCAAAGGGAAGTGGGTAGAACTAGAACATTGCACACAGGAACAGCAATGTCATAACAATGAGGAATATTCTTCATCCTTACTCACCATAGCAACAGTGAATGACATGGCTACTCTGAGCAATACAATAATTGATGATGATTCTCAAATTCTAAAGAATTAATGATGAAAAATGCTGTACTATTCCAAAGAGTAAACTGATGAACCCTGAGTGCAGAATGAAGCATTCCCTGCCCCTATTTTCTTTATTTTTCTTGCTTTTGGAGGGGGTGGTTGGGGAAATATATTTTGCATAACATTTTATGTATTTAATGAATTTGCTTGCCTTTTTTTTAGGTTTTTGCAAGGCAATGGGGTTAAGTGGCTTGCCCAAGGTCACACAGCTAGGTAATTATTAAGTGTGTGAGGCCGGATTTGAACTCAGGTACTCCTGACTCCAAGGCTGATGCTCTATCCACTGTGCCATCTAGCCACCCATTTGCTTGCCTTTTCAATAGCTGTGGAAGGGTTTGGAGGAAAGGAGATATGTTGGCACTCAAAAATAAAAAAACAACAGCAACAAGAATGTTAAAATGTAAAATAGAAAAAGAAAAAAAATAAAATAAAACGACCACCCACCCTGATCTTCCTGAACTGGTATCTCTCCAGACTTTCATCTCTAATAAAACATAACTTAAAAGACAATGACTTTAGTTTTGTTTTGTATCTTTAGCATAATATGTAGCACGCACAAGTTTTTAAATATTTCTAATTATTCAAATCAGTTCAAACTATTTAATAACATGTTTTTTAAATGTTTTTTATTTATTTAAGACAATGGAGTTAAGTGATTTGTCCAAGTTCATATAGCTAGGCAATTATTAAATGTATGAGACCAAATTTGAACTCAGGTCCTCCTGACTCCAGGGCCAGTGCTTTATCCACCGCACAACTTAGCTAACTCTTGTTTAATAAGATGTTGTAAAAACATTTCCATTTTTGTCTTTAAAAACTAGTTTCAGTGATCCAACCATTTTGGAAGGCAATTTGAAAATATGGGCAATAAAACTGTGCATATCTTCTGATCCAGCAATCTAGGTCGATATCCTAAAGAGATCACTAAAAAGGGGAAAAGATTAACATGTACACAAATATTTAGAGCAGCCCTTTTAGTGATGGCAAATAATTAGAAATGGAAGAAATTTCCATCCATTGGAAAATGACTGAACAAATCATGTTTCAAGGTAAACTAAATTATCTTTCTCTCCCTTATTTCCACCACTCACATCCAATCAGTTGACAAATCTTAACATCTCTCATATCAGTTTCTTATCACTCTAATTCAGGTCTTCATAAACTCTTGCCTGGATTACTGCAGTAGGCTCTTAACTGATCTTCTTTGACTCAAAACTGTCTCCTTTTCCATTCAGCTTCTACATTAGTTGCCAAAGCAATAATCCTGAAGTACAGGTCTGATTATATTACTACCATGCTCAACAAACTCCAGTGGCTTCCTATTAATTCAAGAAGCAAATTTAAATTCCTCTGGTGTATAAAGTGTTTTATATCCCAGCTCCATTTTACCTTACCAGTCTAATCACATATAATTCTTTCCATCATGTATTCTTGATTTAACTAGCCTGCTTCCTCACATATGATATTCCAGTTCCTGTCTGACTGTTTCTTTGGACGTTTATCGCTGATAAAAGAATGCAAGGTCTTCTCATCTCTACTTTGTAGAATTGTCAGTTTCCTTCATAACTTAGCTCTAATGCTCTCCAATATTTTCTTCAGTCCAACTAACTTGTTTTCTATTTCATTATCTTGTAACTTCTATATGTTCATGTTATCTCCTTCCCCCGACCCAAAGAAGCTCCTGAGGGAAAGGAATTATTTTTTCTTAGAACCATTATTTCCCTATGCCAGTGACACAGAAAATGCTTAATTAATGTGTGACAACTGAAAAATGCCATACAATACCCTATGTTATAATTAAAATCTATGAACTTTAGATTTCTTCTAGGTCTAACTTGGTGATTAGAATATTCAAAAGGATTAGATTTCAGAAGAGGAAAGTGGAGTGGCACATTATTATCACAGTTCTGTGTCTGGATAGATTCCTACATGTGTAGCTATCAGACACTATGCACACAATATATGAAGATATGCCATTATGGCACTCCACATCATATATCCATGTGTAAACACAGATACACACACATGCAAACACACATACATATATAACAGTTTGGTGGCGAGCAGGCTACTCAATGAAATGCCAGATGTGATTACTGAGTTGTTACTGGTAATCTTTAAAAAAGCATGACAAATAATGAAAGTATCACAGGATCATAAATATAGAGTATCTGATTTTGCTTTGGTTTTGTTTTAAAAGTAGAGGATAGCATAATTGAACTGGTGAAAATGAATTCAATTCATGGCAAAACTGAATGATATTATTATGCAAATTGTGTTGTATTTAAAAAGGAAACTAGAGAACACTAAGAATCAGTAAGAGTGCATAATTAAGTTATTCTATTCAAAAAGCTTCCCCCCCCAACAAATAATAAACTACTGGTTATATATAAAAAAGAATCCAAATCACTAAAAATAAGAGAAATGAAAATTAAAATAACGCTAATGTTCCTTCTCAAATCAGCAAGTTAGCAAAGTTGAAAAATGATGAAAATATTCAATGTTTAATATTTGTAGGAAGTCAGGTTCACCAATACATTATTAGTGAGACAAGTTGTTCTAGACGTTTTGGAAAATACTTTGAAATTATTCAAGGAAAAAAATTATCAAGCTGTAAACAATTATATAATCAGGAGATAACTAATACACTCAATGACAATAGTTATCATTCTGTAAATCTATTTTTAAACCAACTACTGAGTTCCAGGCACTATTCTGGGTGCTAGGGATGGATATAAATACAAAGAATTAAATAATAATAACTCTAATGTTTATATTCTAATGGAGAAGGTAATGAGTGCATATATAAGCATACTCATAATAAACTATAAAAAGAATAAAACGTAAATATTGTACCTTGGAAGTAGGCACTACCAGCTCAAGGGGCATCAGGAAAAGCTTCATATAAAAGATGTTGTTTAAGGTCCTT
Source organism: Macrotis lagotis (assembly GCF_037893015.1). Taxonomy (NCBI): domain Eukaryota; kingdom Metazoa; phylum Chordata; class Mammalia; order Peramelemorphia; family Peramelidae; genus Macrotis; species Macrotis lagotis. Next base: position 79,136 of record NW_027421913.1, read on the forward strand.
CTTAGAGGAAAAGACTGTGAGTCAGAGGTGAGAAAGGAGGACATTTTTGGCATGCTAGGAAGGCCAATACAAAGGCAAAAAAGAGAGAGAATGGCACATGTGAAGAAGAGAAAGGAGACCAACTGGCTGGATCACAGAGAAGAGGATGTGAGCAATGTAGAATGAGATTGGAAAAATAGGTTGCAGTCATATTGTTAACATTTTAAAAAGATAAACAGAGGAACTCATATGCTATTCTGTAGGCAATAGGGAGCCATTGGAGTTTATTTAGCAAGGGAGTGTCATGGAAATATTTTCACACATTTTTCCACTCAGCTTTCACCAGGCCTTCACTTCTTCTTATACTTTTTCTCAACTCTACCATGTCCAATCCATTGTAAACTCCTGTCTCTTCTGCCTTCCATGACATATCTTAAACATCTTGTTTTCTCCTCTTACATAGCCACAGACCTAGCAGACTCTAACCACCTCATACTTGAACTTCTCCATGAGGCAAATAGCTGGTCTCTTGCCTCATGTCCATCTTCCACTCAGCTGTTAAATTTATCTATCTAAAAGCTCAGGTCTGATACCCCAATTCAATAAACAAACAACAGATGTACCATATCAGCTCCAGGAGGCTATTCATAACCTGGCCCCTTCCTATCATTTCAGTATTCTTATATCTTCTCTATGCTTCCATGACTGATTCTCTTGTTCCTTGCATAAGACATTCACTAGACCTCCTGATTATGAATTTTCAGTGGCTGTCTCCCATGCCTAGAATATTATTCATGAACACTTCATTTTCCTAATTTCCTTTAAAGCTAAAAATCTTACCTTCTTCAAGAAGGCTTTTTAGTCTCCTTCTGAGATTACAGCCAATTTATCCTGCATACAAGAGAACTGTCTACTTATTGTTTCTACCAATAGACTGCAAGTTCCCAGGGAGCAGTGATTAATAGGGTCTACAACATAGTAGGTGCCTAATATATTACTCCTGACTTAAAGTGAATAGTAGCCATACTTTCAACTTTAAATCTATATTTCTAAGAAATGAGATTTGCTATAATAAAAGCATCTTTCTTTTTCAGTCAAACCACTTTCGAGTTATGGTGGGTATGCCTCCATTGCTCAATTTCCTCTATCCTACACTCTGGTCAAACCTCAGTCAACTGCTTTCTCTCTCTCTCTCTCTCTCTCTCTCTCTCTCTCTCTCTCTCTCTCTCTCTTAAGTTACCATTGATTTTTTGAATGCCAAATCTAAGGATCCATTTTTAATTCTCCATCTTCTATATTTCTTGGCAGCATCTGATGCTACTAATTACCATCCAATCCGGGATATTTTCTTCTTTCTGAGTTTTTATGACACTGCTGATATTTATTTGGCAAATGAGATATTATAAAGTGTTTATTTGCTAGACTCCTGGCCCGCAGAAGATGTTCTTCTTTCCTCCTGCTCTCTCAGTTTCCTCCCGTCTTCCAGATTGTAATTTCTCAGTCTCGTTTTCTATGTCATCATCCATAACCCAACCCATTACAATCCCTTTATGCCCTCTGACTTCAGTCTGTCTCTTGGGTTCAAATATCATCACTAGGCAAGACATTTCCACATCTAACTATCCAGTCTTTGTCCCTCTCCTGAGTTCAGTGCTAGATGACCAAACCTTCAAATCACAGAAGGAGTGTGACACAGAGGAGTAATGAGACAAAAAACAAAAGGCAACAGGAAAACAAACAACAACATCACACCAGACTACCATTAATCAACTTTTATGAAGCACTTGTCATGTGCCAAGCTCTGTGCTAAGCACTAGGGGTACAAAATGTAACAAAGACTGTCTCTGCCCTTGAGGAGCTTACAATCTAAAAGGGGAGACAACATGCAAACAAATATAAACAAAGCAAGCTCCATATAGGATCAACAGAAAATAATCAGCAGAAGGAAAGCACTAGTATTAAGAGGGGTTAGGAAAACCTTCCCCTAAAAGATAGAATTTAGTTAGGGACTCAAAGGAAGTCAAGGAGGTCAGTAGTTATAAGGGAGAAGAAATAGAATTCTAGGCATGGGTCAGTAGCCAAAGAAGATGATCAAAGCTAAGAGACAGAGAGCCAACTTCAGACGAAGTTGGTAGAGAAAAGCCAGGCTCTGTGATAAGGTCTCCTGGCTCTCCCTCACAACTAATATTAAACAAACCTCGTAACAGAAATTCAACACAACCCAGAAAAAAGAAGCTAGGAGAAGAATATCTATCAACAAGGTCTATCTCAGGGGAATGGGTTTGAGCCAGAGGCAGACAGCAAGGAGTCAGCCTAGGGGTCATAGGGGAAGCCCTAGGAACAAATTAAGATCAGCCTTGGAGGCTTTGGCTATGAGAGCAGCAGTCTGGGGAGCTCCAGCCAAGGGAGTTCAAGCACAGAGAGTTTCAGAGTGCAGCTGGACACTGATCCACTTGGATCAGGGCCCTGAGATTCATACTTTCAGTGAATCACTCTTCTCAACACAAACATAGTAACATCCCCACCCCCTCACATACCATGCGGCTCAGATGAGAGCAGGAGAGCTCCCTCAGCTGAAGAGGAAGATTAACTACATCACCCCAGGCCAAGCCCACATTTCTCAAGGATAACAGTATCCAGCCACCCCACGCCCTCCAGGACTACAGATAGGGCATTGAATCAAAGTCTCAGACATTCCAGAGGAAGGAACCTGCACCCCCTATTGACTGGCCCATTTGAAGTTACTAAATCCAGTAAGCAAAGACTTTAGGGTTTTCAACACCAAAGGTCTGTGTACCAGCCCTTTCCCCAAAACAAGATCTTAGGAAAATTAAGAAAGGCCATCCTAATTCAGGGATATCTAGAACTTCTGAGGAGAATATGAATTGGTCTCCAACCCAGAAAGTCTTCCTAGAAGTAATCAGGAAAGAGTTTAAAAATCAATTGGAAAAACTGGGAAAAGAAACTCAAGAGAAAATTAACACCTTGCAACAATAAAATAAATCCTTGGAAACTACAATTGGATAAATGCAAAAAGAAAATAATTCAAAACATCAACTGAGCAAATAGAAAACTCCTTCAAAAATAGAATTGACCAACTGGAAAAAGAGTTGCTAAAGGTAAATGAAGAAAATTCTTTTCTAAAAAGAGAATGGAATCTGTGGGAACTAATGACTTCATGAGAAAGTAAGAATCTGTTAAACAAAACCAAAAAATAGAAAAAAATAGTAGAAAATGTAAAATAGCTCATCGGCAAAACCATTGACCTTGAGAATAGATCCAGAATATACAATTTAAGAATCACTGGGCTTCCTGAAAACATTGAAGAAAAAAAGTAGCCTGTACTTAATATTTTAGGATTAATGATGGAAAATTCCCCTGATATCATGGAACCAGAGGACAAAATAGTTATTGATAAAAATACATTGATCCTCTAATGAAAGGGATTCAAAAATAAAAACACAAATGAATATTGTGGCCAAATTCCAGAGCTATTAGATAAAAGACAATATCCTGCAAGCAGTCAGAAAGAAACAATTTAGATACCAAGGAACCAAAGTAAGGTTTACACAGGACCTGGCAGCAGCAACATGAGGGGATCGAAGGGCCTGGAATGTGATATTCGGAACAGCAAGGGAGCTTGGAATGCAGCCAAGTATATTTAGCCAGATGTAATAGACACTCGTGGCTTCTCTCTTGACTCTGATGGAATGATTTAAAAACAAATATCTCCTTAAAAACAGAGTACACTAAAGAGATGGGAGGATGGAGGAGATTGAATGGGGGTAAATCATATCACATAAAGAGGTACAAAGGTCCTATTGCAAAAGAGGGGCAGACAGGAGGAAGTGAGAACTGCCTGAATCTTACTCTCACCAGATTTGGATTAAAGTTAACATACACATACTAAGCTAAGAAATTTATCTTACATTTCAAGTATTCAATAGGGAAAGGGGGAGGGGAAGGAAAAATGGAACTAACAGAAGGAAGGGAAGGAAGAAGGGGCAAAGGACAAGGAGAAAGAAAGGGGAGGAGGGGTTGGACATGATGAAGGTAGTAGTGCTCAGAAACAAAATACTGGGGAATATGGATAAAGCAAAAAAGGGGCAAAATACAAACAGAGGGAAGATAGCATAGAGGGCAATAAAGAGTTAGTAATTATAACTTTGAATGTGAATGGGATGAACTCTCCCATAAAACATAAGCAAATAGTAGAATGAATTAAAAACCATATTCCTACAATAGAATGCTTGCAAGGAACTCATTTGAAGCAGAGAGAGATACATATAGAGTATAGGTAAAAGGTAACAGGTTGGAAAACATATATTTTGCTTTAGTTGAAGTGAAAAAAGCAGGGGTAGCAACCCTTATCTCAGTCAAAACAGCTGCCAAAATAGATCTCATTAAAAGAGATAAGGAAGAAACTATATCCTCCTAAAGATAGACAATGAAGCAATTTCAGTACTAAATATGCATGCACCAAGTGGTATAGCATCTAAATTCATAGAGTAGAAACTGAATGAGTTACAAGAAGACACAGACAACAAAACTCTACTGGTGGGACATCTCAACCTCCCAGTCTCAGATTTAGATAAATCTAACCATAAAACAAACCCAAAGTAAAGGTGGTAAATAAAATTCTAGAAAACCTAAACATGATAGACCTTTGGAGAAAATTGAATGCTGATAAAAAGGAATATAATTTTTTTCTGCATTACATGGCATTTACACAAAAATTGACCACGTACTAGGGCATAAAAACCAAAATATCAAATGCAGAAAGGCAGAAATAGTGAATACATTCTTCTCAGATCATAATGCAATAAAAATCATGTACAGAAATGGGCCATGGAGAAATAGACTTAAACTAAGTGGAAACTAAATAATCTCATCTAAAAAATGAGTGGATCAAAGGACAAATTATAGAATTAATGATTTTATCCTAGATATTGAAAATAATGAGACAATGTACCAAAACTTATGGGATACAGGCAAGGTAGTCATCAGGCGAAATGTTATATCTTTAAATGCTTATATGAATAAATTAGAGAATGAACTAAACATGCAACTAAAAGAATTAGAGAAAGAACAAATTTAAAACCCCCAAATCAGTACCAAATTAGAAATTCTAAAAATTAAAAGAGAAATTAATAAAATAGAAAGCAAGAAAACTATTGAACTAAAAAATAAAACCAAAAGATGGTTTTATAAAAAAACCAATAAAATTGATAAACCTCTGGTTAATTTGATTAAAAAAGGAAGAAAACCAAATTGCTAATATCATAAATGAAAAAATGTGAAATGACCACCAATGAGGAGGAAATTAAAGTAATAATTTGGAATTATTTTGCCCAATTGTATGCCAATAAATTTGATAGTCTAAGAGAGAGAGAGAGAGAGAGAGAGAGAGAGAGAGAGAGAGAGAGAGAGAGAGATGGAGTGCTGCTTATGTAGTAGGCAGGGGATCAGTGTTACTGGATTGAAAAATATGTATTTAAGAGTAAATTGAAAGAAGAATAGAAAGGCAAGAGAAAGCTGTCAAAATACAATATGTTTTTATTTCCAAAAGAAAACCACTGGAACTTACTGAGTATGAGGGATGGGAGTGGAATGGGATCCTGACTGAACTTTAGGAAAACCACTTTAATAGCAGAAAGAAGGATGGTTTGGAGTCGGGAGAGTCTTAAAGCTGGCAGACCCAATAACAGGCTCTTGTAATAATCCTGAGTGTGATTAGATCCCATACTAAAGTGGTGGTAGTGTCAAGGAGTGTTTTTCAGAGATTTTACAAAGGAAAAACCAATCATCCTTGCCTATAGATTAGATGGGGGTTTGGCAGGGGTGGGGGTGGAGGGGAGATAGTGAGGAATCCAGAATCACTCCTGAAAGTCTGAAGGTCTGTGAAGAGGGTGTTGACCCTTTCCAATAACAGAAAAGGTAGGATATGGTAAGGTTTTGGACATCTTAAGTTTAATAATCTTCTGGACATCCAGTTTTAGATATCTGAAAGGCAGATGAAGATGTGAGACTAGAATCAGCCAATCCATGGAAGATGATGTGATCACCAAGTGAAGAAGGACAGTGGAGAGGAGAGGGGGATCCAAGACAGGATACCTACAAGTTAAAGGGAGGATCTGGAGAAAGATCCAGAAAAGACACAGAGGAGGAACAGTTCACTTATATAAGGAAAAAAAACAGATGAGAAGAGAATATCAAGGGGAGTGTGATCAACAGTATTAAAGTCAACAGAAAAGTCAAGGAGAACAAAGAAAAGGGCAATGCATTTGGAAATTAAAAGAGGAGTTTGGTGAAATGATAAGATTAGAATCAAGATTACAGGATTTCAAGAGAGGCAAATGAGAGAAGAGAAAATGGAAGATACATTTTGTAGATGAACTTCACAAGTTTAGTTATAAAAGGCACAAGAGATTAGGATGATATTTGGTTCAGAAAGATCAAGTGAGGGTTTTTTCAGCATAGGGGAGACATGAAAATGTTTGTAGGCAATAGGAACTGATCTGGTAAAGAGGTAGAAACTAAAAATAAGTGAAAGAGTGAAGATGAGAAATGGGGCAATTTGTTGAAGTAGATGGGATGGAATTAAGTATATATGTGTGTGTGTGTGTGTGTGTGTGTGTGTGTGTGTGTGTATGTGTGTGCATGTAATACATATATATCCATATCTACTTACTTGCTTCTACTTGCATTCACAAAATATATATATGTATATATATATATATATATATATAAATGTGTGTAAATGGATGTGTATGTGTAATACTTATATATCTATACTTACTTGCTTACTTTTACTTTCCTTCACAAAAAATATAAAAATATGTGTAAATGTATGTGTATATATGTAACACACACACACACACAGTGCATGAAAGTATTTTGGTCAACACAATCTTTTCTCCTTCAACATTTTCCTAATTAAGTTTTCCACTTTTAAAAAAAAATCTAAAATCACAATATGTCCAGGCATTAAAGACCCTCTGATTCTCATATTACCCTATTCAAACATTATGTTTTTCCCAAATTGGACCGCTGGTCGTTTCACAATCTTTCCTCCTCATCTCTCTGACTGCATTTGCAAAACCTATCCTACAGGAATTCTTCATTTTTTACAAGATGATTCTCTCTAAGAACTCCTTCGACTCTCTTAGAAATGCCTCCTTCCTTTTCAATTTCTCATTCCTCGCTACTTCATTTCTCTTTATATATATACATACCTATCACAATCAAGCTTATTATGCCTTTCTGTTCATGGATGTAAACATTTATTTGCATGTTGTCTTTCTCAGTAGTATGCAAGTTCATAGAGGACAGAGACTTATTTATGCCTTTCTTTTGTATCCCAGTGCTTATTTAGCATAAGCCTGGCACATAGTAGGCTCTTCATGTTCCATGATGGATCTGTATAACTGCCTTCTCCCTTCCTAGACTTCAGAATGCTCTTAGAGGATGGATACCAAGTTATTTATTCATTTCTGTATCTCCAATACCTAACATAATACACTGCAATTGAAGTAAATGCAACAAGCATCCATTAAGCCCCTATAACATGTAGCCACCTTCCCATATGCATTTTTCATCTCTCCTGGTAAATAAGATAAAAAAGTTATTATAAATAGTACTAACTAACCAGAAGAATGTCTAAAAGGATCCTAAACAGGAAATTCTAACAGGAACAGAAATTTAAAACACTTTCAGAAGTCTTCAAAATTGAGATGTTTGCATTATACAACAGCATATTCTGAAGATAAATTTTATATATTTCTAAATTTTAAAAGTTCAAAAATAATAAAATTTTATGGTATTATTTAAGAAAAATAACATGACAAGATATGAATTATGATTAAGTCAGGCTATGCTGGATAATGCATGATGAATGCAGAATGCTTTAATTATGACTAAGTCACAATATGTATTATTAAAACAGTTTAACATAATTATAATATTCTAGGAAAAAATGGCTGGAAGGATGAAGCATATGGTATAGTGGAAAGATCAATGAATGTGGAGTCCTTGAACTTGGGTTTGAATCCCAGTTCTACTACTTACTACCTGTATGACCTTAAGGAAGCCACTAAATGTTTCTTAGTGTTTTCTAACTTTTGTAAAATTGAGAGGTCTGGACTAGATGGTTCTGAAATCCCTCTCAAGTCTAGATTTATGATTCTACAAATTTTCGAGAGGCGGTGTGTATAATGATAGAACAATAAACTTGGGGATAAAGGACCTGAGTTTTGAATCCCAACTCTAACTTTCACTATCTGTGTGAACTTGAGCAAGGTCTCTAAATGTGCCTGTATCTCAGTTTCCTCACCTATAAAATTATGAAATTGGAATAGATTCCTTCTGAGTTTCATTCTAGCTCTAGACCTATGACTTTCTTGGAAACCTTTTTCTTTTGGGCTGCAGCTCTTATTATATTAATATTGCTTTTAAACTGTTTAGACCAGATGTGTCCAAGCCACAAGCCACATGTTATTATCAAAGTCTATTCATGAGGCATTATTACACTTTATTATTATATTCATTGATATTTTGATTACATTGTAGCATTGCCATCATAAATAATTGTTAAATTTTACATTTAATCCTTGACAAGTTTTTTGTTAAGTGATGCAGTCTAAAAACTAATATTGGACTCATGGTTGAGACATTAAAGGATAATCACTTTGCAAATGCAATCTTAAAACTATCATCCTCCTTTCACAATCCCCTTTCAGACTCTGAAAGATTGTACATATAGTATCTTTTAAGCAAATACAATGCATTTCTTCTATTAATAATTAAAATAAAATATATTTTAAAAACAATAATGTGCAATTAGATTATATTTCTATTATACAAAAATGAAGTACTAGGGTCCAGTATTATTAAGTTCAAGGTTAAATTGTCAACTGGCCTGTATAACAACAGTGAATCAGAATTTTCTTTTACACAAAGACCAGCAATGATTCGAAAGTTGAGAGCTAATGGAAAACAAAAGCATAATTATAATTTATCACAAACATAAAATCTCTGGTATTTGAGCAATTTTAAGAATAAATAGAAAAGGGGATACCTAGGTGGTGCAGTGAGTAGATAGAGTACCATCCCTGGAGTCAGGAGGACTCGAGTTCAAAGCCAGCCTTAGACAGTTATTATGTGGCTGGGTGACTTTGGGCAAATCACTTAATCCCACTGCCTTAAATAAATAAAATCTAAAAAAAAAATAGGAAAGACTAGATTATATTAAAAATATTTCCTGGAATATTCATTTATTCAAATGAGTATTAATACCTACAATAAAATCCTACCCAAGAGATTAGAGATTTAATATTTTCTAACTCCAGTCACCAATATCATAGAATAATGATGATTAATGATATAAAAATAAAAGTATTTTAGCAATTTTAATTAATTAGCTTATAAAATTGATTAAGTAAGGCAATCAAATAAAGCCATCTATATTAAATACAGAATAGCGATATAAAAATCAAAATTCTGAACTCAAATTCCATAAACTTTGATATGATGGACATGATAATAAAAACTAAAAATATATATTTCAATAAAAGAAATTTTATTGTATTTGTTATTTTAGAATTATGACTGAAAAAGAAGTCAACATATATCTATCTAATGACACACACACATATTTGAGGACATGAAATATTTCTTATGTTAATCCAGAAATTCCAATAGATCACAAGCTTGTTTAGATCAAATATGGATCTACAAAATCTTTTATTAGATAACTGATATCATTTACCTGTCTGAATAATCAAAACCATTTCCATCTGGTATAGATATCATTAAGTTCTAAGAGAAAAAAATGAATCTAGAAATTGCTATTAGCAGAAATTGATTTTAAACCATACTATTTATGTGAACTTTTAAATGAATATATTAAATTTCTTTAATACATATTAAATAATTTAAATTTAATCAATTAAATTGAGTTAAGCTTTTTAACTTTACATGTACAAATATTTTAATAAATTATTTAAGATATTAAACTCCAGATTGTTTTTCTTCTTGTATCTTTTTAATATTTCCTTTTGACTTCAACTACCTTTCACTCAACTATTGACCAGAAGTAGATCAAAACTGTTTGATTACATCTTATGTCAAATTGACCCCATAGAGAATAAAACTCCCTTAAAAATCATATATTTAATCATTACATAATGTTAAGAGAAGTTCTGATCCTTGTTCTAGATGTTAAAAATTAACCAAATATTAACCAAATTTTCATGGATAATTTATCATAATCACAGGAAGAAGTGGTCTAAATTGGAAAGTTTTATCCCCCCAAAAATAGTTATCAAAATAATCCAAATCATTATTAAAGACCACTGGAACCTTACCTAGACTGGTGGGTTTTATCAGTTCATCCAGCAAATCATAAAATGTTAATTTCTGAAATTTTATATCTGGATGGACAGGATGAAGAGCAGATGTAAGATGGGGTAGTTCCAATTCATGTTTAGGTCCCAGAAGAGAAACAGGAAGTAATGGTGATGTTGCAGGGTGACCATCATAAGTAAGTTGTGGAATGGTAGACGGAGACAAAGTTGCTGGCGTGGGATCTGAGTGTACATTGGGGATAGATAAATCAGCAGGTGTCATAATTTTCTTGGGAAATCTCCGCCTATAAAGTTCTATAATTTTCATTTGTATAGCAGGACTGCAGCCAGTCTTTAACAATTGCAGTGTTTTTGTGAGAAGTTCGTGTTAAAGCCCGTGCTTGTTCCTTCTGGTGTAGCCCAAGAGTACTTGCAGTTCAGAAACTCTAAGGCTCATAACCATTTGCCTGAAGACAAACAAAATGCAAAGAATATTATTATTTCAATAATTTTATTTTCAACATTTTGCTTGTTTGTTTCCTTATTAATCTTAATTGTTTGCAATATGCTTAAAAGATAACTATAATAATCTGGATATGTCAAAATTCAAGTATTTAAATGTTTAAAATCTGTAATTAACAATTGTAAAGACATTGTTTTTGCCCAGAACTAGGGAGTTTAAACCAAATATTAGTACTGAACATCACAATCTGTCCTATATTTCCCTGCTACAAATATTCAAGCATACTTTAGTGTCTAGCACAGTGCTAGGTGCTTTGAGGATTACAAGAGATAACCACACATCCTTGCAGAGCTTAGAAAATAAATAAGGATAGAAAGGTACATAAAAGATAGAGAAAAAAATATATGACTAAGTTCTAGATTACATAATATACAGGCCAATGGTTCTCAAAGTTTATTTTTTGGAGGTGAAGGAGGGAAGAAAGTCATGGCATGTATTCTTTCAATAAGAAACACAGTGAATGTTTTAAGTTGGCAACACTATGGGTGAGTCAAGAGACTCACAAATGCACAGTTTCCCTTCAGTAAGAGCAGCTATTTTTGTTGAGTTCTTTGCAAATTCAAGGGGTGGCATATTTTGAGAATATTGTGTACCTGTGATAGGCAAGTTTTGTTTATTTTGTGAACACTACAGCTATCATACTATGTATGCTGGCCAAGTAAAATTTATATTAAATAAAATTACTTATTATACATTTTATCTGCAGGAATATATTCAAAGTTTTGTGGTACACCTTGAGAAACTTCTGTGGAAAGAAACTTGAGAACCACTGGTTTAAATTCAGAGTGCTGAGAATTCACCAAAGTTACAAGTTAGAGAAAAACAGATAGAACATTTTAAACTTCAGTGGCTTTCTCATATTCCTGTCCTCAAATGACTAAACAATCTTAAAAATTAACACTATATAGCTAGAGAGATGAAATCATAAACTATGATGACACTTTTGAGACTTCACACACTGTGGGCTTTGAAGTGAACTACTTTCTCTCCAACAATTCCTCCCTTGTTAATACTCTCCAAATCCCATCACTGAGACCCTTAATAGTTCTCTCTCAGGTGGTGACTGTGGTTAAGGGAAAGAAATAGAGCAGTGCCTATAATATTGAGTCTAATACAGACACCTTTAAGGCAGTATTTAGAGGAATAGAGTATAAGGAGATAATAGTTATATGCAAGCATATCTTTGGCTTTGGTAATTTTGCCATGAAAGAGTAAGGCCAAAAGAGTAAAACATCTATTAAAAACAATAAAAAATCTATAAATCTGCCCTTCTTAGAAAATAATTTGACTGAAAGTATAACCATCTACAATTTAGAACAAGTGGGAAATCAAACCTTGATATCCAGATAATAAAAAATTATAAAATAATTAATAAAATTAAGTTTTGGGAAAATAAAGACATGTTTGACAAACCAGGAAATGATTTGAAAGAAATAAGACCCTCAGATTAGAAATGAAAGATTCTTAAGCTAGGTAATTTTTTTTAATCAAATAACCACAAAAGATATGTTCCAAAGAGTAAATAAAGGGTTAAAATGCATTTAAATAGACCTTGGTCTAATTCATTTGTAGTAACAAGTACATTATTTAATTTGTATGGAAAACAATTTCTTTTCATTCACTACTATTTTGCATTATACACAACCATACAACTTAGTGATGGCTTAGTGATAGCTCCAGAGTTGCCTTTTTTTGTTCTGTTTGCCTAGGTAAAAGGAATTAAATGTAGCATGTTTACATTTTAGTGGAACCACACAATGCCAAATTCTATAAAATCAAATCTGCATGATGGTCAAAAACTAGTTACCATAGACTTTTAGTTGCCTTTGAAGTATGAGATAAACAAAAATAACTTTTAAAATGAAATGAAAACAACTTTTACTATAGAGTTAATTTAAAAGGTAGGCTATCTCAAGATGCAACATTTTGGTTTTAAGAAAACTTTATATTAGTATAAAGAAAGGGTTCTATTTGAATTTAAATTAGACATTTAGACGTAAGTGAAATATGAGAAGTTAACTCCTATTTTTCGAAGATGGTTTCCTCCATACTGTTCTGAAAAGACTGTAAAAAGTCAATTGTGTCCAAAAACCCTTTTTGTCTTTTAAAAAAAGAGAATTGAGACTTTTTTTGAACATGGCCAGTGAAGGAATTTGTTTTGCCTTTTTTTGTTTTTTTTGTTTGTTTGTTTGTTTTAATCTGTGCAGAGAAGGGAATGTAACAGGCAAAGTACATTTTGTTAACTGAAAAAGAAAATCTTTAAATTAAAAAAATAAAGGGGAATAGGTAGTACTAAAAACTGAAATGTTAAAATCTACAGAAAAATAAACAAGAGTCATTTCACAATATAGTTTGCTAAAATAGGAAACTAAAAATTCAAGTATATTTTAGACACTAAAATATAAAACATTTTAATGTCACGGTTAAATCTCCATTTATTAGGGCTAGAACAAAATGAATATTTACAACTAAAAAATAATACCAGAAACTACTCTATTATATTACCTCAGCAACCAGAATTTCTCAGCATTCTGCTGATGTTATGGCCTCAATTGATGCAGGTCTTAGTACCCTGGTGATGAGGTAGGGGGCTGAGGGTGGTAAATCAATGTCTGAGCAGTTTATATATTCTAAATGGAAGAACATTTGGTGACTAAAAAGACTGTCTTATTATATCATAGAAGTAAGAATATGCAATAGATACCTAAAGGACAACAAGACTGCTAATGCACTGAAAGGGAGTAGGAGAAAATATGGCCACCTGTCCTGTCTTGCCTATTCTTTGTCTTCTTATTCCTTACTCTCTACTAGTCCGTGGTTAGAAAAAATATTGATGATGCTTGTCCTTCATTCTCAAAGAAAGCCATGATTCAGGGAGGTGATGCCCTGACAAGCATATGAATTGTATTTGAGTGAGGGAATGCTATGCTAAGTCACCAGTCTCATTTACTCCTCTCCTGAGTCATCTGGATCCAGTGGGCTAACCTAAGATTACCTAAAATTAGGATTCTAGAAGGTCACAGGATCACAGATCTCAATGTAGAAGGGGCAATCTTTTACAGATGAATAAGCTGACATCCAAACAGGATAAATGATTTACCCAAGGTCATTGAAGTAGTATTATCTTCAGAGATGCATTTCAAGGCAAATGTTCTTATTTTGATATTGCCTTTTCTCAAGATTTAGTCATTTAAGGTAGTGATGCCATCTGTAAATGGAATGTGATGAAGGAGCTGGATAATAGGAACCAGAAAGAAAACTTAATTTTCTACCAACTCATTAAAATACTAAAAATAAATTCAAAATAAATAGAATACTTTCTACTTTTCAATTTAGAAAAAGTTCTGAACTTGAACATTAAATGTTTTTATCAATAAACTCAAGTCATTTTACATGTATTAAGAAAGGTTATATAAATTAATAGATGCATTTTATTTCTTTTTTGTTGTTGGGCTATGTAATTTTATCGACGTGAGGAGATTCTGTTATGGAAATTCATGGTCAGAGTATTCTAAGGGAAAGTTTATTTTTTGTGTCAAATTGTGAAATTCTATCAGCAAAAATTTATTTTATATATATATGAGCAATTAGATATGCACAGTTATACATAAAATATTATTATGTCAACATTTCTATATAATTTTGAAGTTTACAGAGAGCAAACTATGAAGGAAACAGAGTAAGATATTACAAATACAAATACAAATACAAATACAAATGAAAAACATCATAGAAGTTCAGCCACTTGTCTTAGGATACATGGTTAATCTGGCAAGGTTAGGGGTTGGTCCAATTCCAGTTCAAATACTAGGTTCTTTCCACACTACCCCCAAACACATGCATACTTACTTACTCCTAGCTTACAAATATAACAAAATCAAACCAGGTTAAGATAATAAGATAAAAAGATGTGTGCAAATAGGAGTCAAGGCAAAAAATGTTGGCCAGTACATCTGGAAAGAAAAGCGTTGCTTTGCAGAAATGTTGAGAGAAGAAAGGGACAGCAATAAAAGGCATGGAGCCATGTTTGTAATCTGAGTGGTTTTATAACTGCTACAAAGGTTTTTAATAACGGTTGATGTTACATGGTTATTAGCTTTTGTAAATGGAAATAAAAAGTAATGAAAAATAGTAGCAATCCAGCAGTAGTCTAACTAAAGCAAAAACCATTCACTTCAATAAGCATTTATGAAACAAATTCTATGTACTAGATATTCTGCTTGGTGCTGGAGACATAAAGACAAAAAGCCAAAGAGTCCCTTCCTGTCCTTCAATGAACTTTTTAGGGAGAAGGAGAGCATAGATTAGAAAATGTCGACTATATTAAAAAGCAAATATAAAGTGATTTCTGAGGGAGAGGACATTAGTAAATGGGGGGGAGTGGGAATGAGGAAAGGGCCCTTATAAAAAGGAGCTGTACCTCAAAGAATTTAAGGAATCTTCAAGGTAAAGGTAAGATGAGAATACAAAAATAATATAATATTGAATTAGGAACAGGAAAAGAATGCAAGCCTAAAGACAATATACACTGTACAAAAGAGTAGGACAAACATTGTACAAGTTCAGGTCTTCATCTGCTCCTACCAGGACTACTGTAATATTCTCCTAATTAGTCTTCCTACTCTAAGTCTATTCCTACTCCAATCCATCATCAACACAACTGGCAAAGGCCCTTTTCTAAATTGAAGGATTGACCATATGCCTCTTCTGCTCAAAAGACTCCAGGGGTTTCCTATTACATACAGGTTAAAATGCCTGGCATTTTAAGCCCTTCACACAGTCAAATTGTCCTTACTGTTCTCATGTAAGATTCTTTTATTTCTATTCTTTGCTGTCCTCCAGGCTTAGAAAGCATCTTTCTCCTTTCAGCCTTAAGAATTAATTCATGGTTGCCTTCAAGAATCAACCCAAGTATCTCATTCTAACCAAACCATTTTCTGGTCTCATCCTCCTGTCAGTTGATAATGAATTCATGAAAATGACTTCGTATCTACTTAGTACATATCTACATGTATATATATATATATATATATATATATATATATATATATATATATCACCCCTAAGTGGACTATAAAGTACATGAGAGAAGAGATTATTTTTACTTGAAGAGACATGAACATCTGAAATGTGTGGGATGCAAAAAAAGTTTCCTTTTAAATAAAGTTTCATTTAAATCTATTAAATCACATTTTAAAAATCAGTCTGTCATAGAACTTTTTTGGAAATTTGAGATTTTAAAAATGTTCACATTACCAATAAAACTAAGAACTAAATCTTGTTTAAAACAATTGACAAAACTGAGAAAACTCAAGTGATGATATAAAAATAATTTAAAAATTTAGATTTTTTTAAGGCCCAATTCTTCCTAAACCGTGTTCCTATATGTAAAATTTTATTGATAAAAATTTAGGAGGAAAGCAATATCTGACACTAGACCAAAACTTGAGGAAACCTAAGTAAAATCTATCTATCTATCTATCTAACTATCTATCTATATATATAACTATATATATAGATATACATACATATAGTGCTGCAATAGTCTTAATGTGAATTTTAAGTTATATAAGTGGTATCACTCCATTAAACAGAATATACCAGTTTTATTTACTCATTAGATATGAGCTTAAATATTAAAATTCAAGTTAAAATTTTAAATAAAAATTAAACTTTTCCTGTTGAATTACAAAATCTTTCTCATTCATACATTCCTCTGAAATGACTTATGATATTAAGTTATAAAATGGAAACAATTTATATTTAGTACTTTATACGAACTAGTTGGATGATCATCAGAAAATCACTTAGCCAACTGGGCCAGATTTCCTTCTAACTCAACACCCTAGTGTTCCATGATCCAATGCTGTCACTAAATGAATTTTAAGTATTAAGGAATACAGAATGCCTACTCCAACACTTTCTGAAATGGGTATGTTGTTTTTTTTTTTTTTTCAGTTTTATAGATTTACCCCTATTCTTGCTTTCCTCCCCCCCCCCCCCAGGAGGCAGTCTGTTAGTATTTACATTGTTTCCATGGTATGCATTGCTCTAAGTTGAATGTGATGAGACAGAAATCATATCCTTTAGGAAGAAAAATAAAGTATAAGAGATAGAAAAATTACATAAAGAGATAATGGTTTCGTTTTTTCTAAATTGAAGGTAATAAACTTTGGTCTTTGTTCAAACTCCACAATTCATTCTCTGGATACAGATGGTATTCTCCATCGCAGATAGTCCAAAATTTCCCTGATTGCTGCACTGATGGAATGAGCAAGTCCATCGAAGATGATGATCACCCTCATGTTGCTGTTAGGGTACAACAAGGTTCACCTGGTTCTTCTCATCCTCTTCAGCATCAGTTCATGTAAATCCCTCCATGCTTCCCTGAATTCCCATCCTTCCTGTCTTTCTTTTTTTGGTTAATATAACTTTATTTATAAATTAAAAAATATAGAATTCTTCACGAATTTGTGTGTCATCCTTGTGCAGGGGCCATGTTAATCTCTGTATAGTTCAAATACGTGCTGCCGAAGAGAGAACAGGAATGGCCATGTTTTGTCCTCAGTTCTGAGAGTTTCTCACATAATGGCAGCACACATTAAGTAGAGCATGCTAAAGGATCAGAAAATAATTTGTAGAAAGATGAAGAATTAAGAACCAGGACTATTATAATAATGGTTTCTTTTGCATTTAACTGGGAAATAAAGAAAGATGTGGAAGAGATCAAGCAGTTGACAGAGTTTTCAATGCTATCTAGATTTTTAGGTAGCACAGTGACTAAAATTTGTAATCTTTAATTAAAGTATGTGAGGAGGATTATTCTAGCAATGCTAGAATACAAAAACTGAAGGTAGGGAATATAACTAAAAGACTTTGGCAGTTTCTAGATATGAAATGGTTAAGGCCCTGGAGAAGAGTTGTCATGAAAACAAAGAAAGTGAAGGTCAAATTTAAAAGAAAATTTGCTTCTTATTGGATCACAGACACAAACCCAGAAAGGTTGTAGAGATTATCCGTCAACTCCTTCATGTTACAAATGAGGAAACTGAGACCCAGAATGATTGTGGCTTGTTCCAAGATCATCTAGGATTATCAGGATCAAGATTTGAATCTCTGACTCCAGATTCATTTTCTAAAATCCAACTCAAATTTTCTCTTCTCATTAGTAATTACCTTTTCCTTCACATTTTATTTAGCACTCTTTTATATCTAATATAATTCCTTGGTAATACAGTGTATAATGTAATGAGTTTCTCTACTCCCCCACCCCAAGTCTAGTAACAAAACCAATTTATTAAGTTTATTAATTAATTATTTAGTAGTATATATTATACATCACTAAATTACTAATTAATTATTAATGTTTATTGAAATGAAGAAAAGAAAGAAATTGCAAAAATTTAGAAGTCATCTATCACTTTGAGCTTTATAAAATTAATTTTTGATAACAACACAGAACAATTATTAATTTTGGGGTTGCCTTTTCTTTGTATTTCAGTCATTATTCCCCTTCCCATTGAACTGAAGACTGTCTAGTGAAAAAAATCTTTCATATATATGTGTATATATATATATATATATATATATATATATATATACTGTATCTGCCACTGTATATAAACTCTTGAATAGTGTCCCTCACCTCTATCTCTTTTGCAGTAAGAAAAGAAACATGCTTCATCATCAATTCTCCATGTCTTAATTAGCTTTTTCCATTAGATCATAGATCCAGACTAAGAGCTAGAATATGCTTCAATTTCATTTTGGGGAAGTTTTTTTCAATATTTACAATATTGTTAAGTCGTTGTACATATGACGTGGAAGTGGTTCTGCTTATATTACTCTGCATCAATAGAAATCTCATGATTTCTAAATTCTTAATATTATCCTTTCTCATTTCACAGTATTTTCTTTGTTACCACAAAGAATATTGCTCTGAATATTCTAGCATAAACTTGAATTCATTTTTGACTTTCAAGGAATCAGGAACTTATTAAATTCTTTCTATGTGCCAGTCTTTGGCCTAAGCACTTTAAAATTATTATTGCTTTTGATCTTTATAACAATCCTAGGAGGTAAATGCCATAAATAACTCCATTTTATAGATGAGATTAAGTGACTGGGCCACTCAGGGCTTTTTGTTGAAGAAGGTGCACACTACTGTACCTGCCTTCCTCTGACATTGATTGTTATCACATTGTCCCCATCTTTGGCAAACTGCCAAAAGTAAGGAGAAATTTAGGACTTATTTTCTTGTGTAATTCTCTCAAAATTCATGAGAGGTTTTTTATAGGATATTCACCATTTGTTTGTCATATTGGTATTTCAATTTTAAGATTATGAAATTTCTTAACAACCACAATAACTGGTAATTCTCTCAATTCTTTTGACTTGCTGCAATCGTTCTATTCTCATTTCTCATTCTGATGCTTTGAGAGTGTTTTTAAATAATTATCAAAATTGTCGGTATTTTTTAAAGTTCTTGATTTATTGTTTCAATTATTTTCTAACATTCAATTATATTTATCTCTGACTTAGTCATTTCTTTTTCTGATAAGCTTGTTGTTTTGTTCCTTGAGGGTTTTAGATGCAAAGAGTTCTAAAATCTGAAGAAGAAACCCAAGGCATTGAGTCATTTTTATAAAATTATAAGGAATCAGGTTTTATTTTTGAATATTACATAGGTTAACCTCAAAAAGAGCTTGTATTTGCAGTGGGATGCCAACTAATATATGCTAAATGCAAAAAAGGGCAATAAAAATAAAAATTACAATGTTAGGGAGGAAAATCCTAAAAGGGGTAAAAGACCAAAGTCTTGCGAAGAAAATCATAGATTAAAAATTTAAGAAGAATACCAGTTAGAGGAAAGGTCAGAAGTACCTTTAGTCAGGATTGTAAGAGATTAAGTGAAAGAATATACAGGGGAAAAAAGACCAATAAAGTACAATTTCTGAGCTTCCCCCCCTTAAAATCATTAGATACCAAAAGCAGTCTAATAAAGGGAAAGGAATTAAGAGAGAATAGGACTCAGAAAACTCAAAATCAAGAGAAAGTCCTATCAGATACTAGTCATGTGACTTCTATGCAAATCTTGCTTTCTCACATTCTGTTTTAATGAAATGAGAATAATATTTATAATACTTCCGTACCTCACAAGGATATTTTATGAAAAAAATGTATATAAAGAGTTTTGTGACCATAAGGCATTATATAAATATAAGTTAATGTTAGGAGGTTTAAAAATAAATGTTTCAAAAAACAGATCTCAAACTTTGATCTGAAATTTAGAAATACAGAAGCATGGAATAATTTTAAATTATATTATTCTGAAAGAATAGATAAATCAGATGAAAAATTTCTTTCCAATATTCCTTAGGTTAACCAATTCTTTTACTATTCTTATCTAAATGTAAATTAAATTACAGCTCATGTGACTGATCCAAGATCTCTTAGGATTTAGCTTCAAAAGAGCTAGAAAACTTAACCTAAAATGAAAGAAATCACATGTTTTCAATCTTTATTTTTCCATCCATCTAACTATTTATCAAATTTTGTCGATAACAATCTTCTCGACATCCCTGTCCCCTCTTCATCCCCTGCTCTCCACTGATACCATAATCATTCTAGACTAATCCCTAATGTCCTCTAACTGGACTTTTGAAATAGCTTTCTTATTCATCTTTTTTATGACAGTCTCTCCCCTTTCCAATACCCCATTTCAGATAGTTGTCAACATGAAACTCCTAAAGCACATGTCTGATTATGACTGTTCATGAAGCCTTAAATGGCTGTCTATTATGTAAAAAATACAAACTTCTGTTTTCCATTGAAAGCCTCTCTCACTCATTTTCAGTTTCTGTCTTTCTATTGCTTGCATACTACCTTCCCTACTGCTCATGTCTCTCCCATCTTCAAACCTTATTTAATCCACCCAAGACATTTATTTCTCCTAATTCTCCTAACTAATCTCATTGAGCAAGGTTGTCTACAATGGGTGTTTCCATTTCCTTTACTTTCATCTTCTTAAATGCAGATACCAAAAAAAAAACCCCTAGGAATATTAAAGCCAAGTTCCAGAACTCCCAAGTCAAAGAGAAAATATTACGAGCAGCCAGAAGGACATAGTTCAAATATTATGGAGGTACAGTCAGGATCACACAGGACTTAGCAGCAACTACACTGGAAGCTCGTAGGACTTGGAATATAATATACCAGAAGGCAAAAGAGCTTAGAATGCAGCCAAGAATGAACTACCCAGAAAGGCTGAATGTCCTCTTCCAGGGAAAAAGATGGACTTTCCATGAACCAGGGGAATTTCAAATGTTTCTTTTGGAATGGCCAGAGACGAACGGAAGGTTTGATCTTCAGATACAGGACTCAGGTGAAGCATGGAGATTGGAGGAGAGAGGGAAAATATGGGGGGCTTTATAATGGTGAACTGCATGTATTCCTGCATAGAACAATGACACTGATAATACTCATATGAACCTTCTCAGTTAATAGAGCAGGTAGATGGAGCTTTTATAGTTGAAGCACAGGAGAAAGCTGAATTCGAAGATAAAATATGGTGTAAAAATGGAGTCAATAGAAAAAAAGGGAAATGTAATGGGAGAAAGAAAAAGGAGAGGGGGAATAGGCCAAGATATTTCATATAATAACATTTTTTTATTACAATGAGCTATTGCAATGATATGGAAGGGGGGAGGCAAGGAGGAATGAGGGAACCTTTGCTCTCATCAGAGGTGGCTAGGAGAGGAAACAGCATATATATTCAATGGGGTATAGGTATTTGGAGTAAGAAGGGGGGGGGGAACAGGGTGAAGGGTTGTGGATGTGAATAAAGGAGGAGAAGATGGACCATGGGGGGAGTGGTCAGATATAACACATTTTCTTTTTTACTTCTTGCAAGGGGCTGGGATTAGAAGGCCTGTCCAGGACCATAGGGCCAGGTGGATTCTGGGTCTAAGGGGTGGTATGGGGGCTCAGGGCTTCTTGGCTCCAGGACCAGGGATCTTTCTGCTGCGCCATTCAGTGACCCTACAGCAGAGTCAGAGTGAAAGGAGAGAGAAAATATAGTACATGGTAATGAGAAATAAGAAAGGAGGGAGTTGTGATCAGCAATGGCAACGTTGGAAAAATATGGAAGTAACTTTTGTGATGGACTTTCCATAAAGAATGGGATCCACCCATGACAGAGTTGTTGGTGTTGGAACAAAGACTGAAGCACATTTTTTATTATTATTATTTGGGGGAGGGTACAGGGCAAATGGGTCTGGGTGGCCTGCCTGGGGCCACATAACAGGGTAATCGTTGGGTGTCTGAAGCCGGATTTGGACCCGGGTGCTCCTGGCTCGAGGGCCAATGCTCTGTCTGCCAGCCAGCCACCCCTACTATTATTACTCTTTTATTTTATTTTGCATCTTTTTTTTCCTTCTTTTTGGTTTTTTGCAGGGCAGTGGGGATCAGGTGGCTTGCATGTCATACGGCTGGGTAATTGTTGGGTCTATGGGGCTGGACGTGGGCTCTGGTGCTCGTGGCTCCAGGGCTGGTGCTTTGTCCATTGCACCACCTGTACATACCTACAAATATTACTATTATTTTTATTAATTTTAATTTTTTTTCTCTCCCCTTTACTTTATCGCCCAAGCAAGTCTATATTTATGGGGGGAGGGGTATTTTGTTTACTCTTAAACAAGAATATTTTATTAATGTAAAAAAAACATTTGTACAAAATGAGAATTAAAAAGTAAAATAAAACAAAAAATCCAATATACTATTAGCTCAATAATTAAAACAAACTGTTAGACATGGTTAAACTTATGGTAATTCAATCAAAAGATTTTTCAAGATATGAAAAGCCTTCAAGGTCACCATTATCTGAATCAATAATGTTGCTGTATAATATCCAATTAATAATTTTTTGAAAATTCCAGTTATCTGTACTTTCTCGTTATCTATGTTCTCGATAACTACAGTTTTCAAATCAAGCTCCACAGACCAGCTTTCTTATTTCTTCAGCTCTAATTCTTAAAGACAAAACTACCATAATATTAAAAAAGAATGTATTTTATGTTTAAGCTAAAGGAGAACACAATACCTTGTTGTAAGTGTAAGATATATCAAAATGCAATCATATAATTTAGTTAAAATAGTAAATAGAAACATTTACATGCAAAATTAATTTTTCATGTAAAAACCATAGTAAGATAAGATTCAAACCTCTTATGGCTTTCCAAATAATCAGGAAGGTATATTCATGGAAGGAAATGGGTTTGGGAATGGGAATGGGGAGAAAGAGAAGCATGGTGCATTATACAAGAATATCAGGACAGAAAGAAGAAATGAATGAGGCATTTGGGAAATATCACAAGTCAGGTGCAAAGGCATAATATAAATAGTGACGTAAAGTTTGAATTATCCAGAAATTCTCTCACCAAAAATGGAACAATTAAGAACTTCTTCATCTGCCTTAGTGAAAATTTAATTCTTCAGAAGATAGAAGACCAACAAAGGGAAAATCTAAAAAATCGCAGTCATGCAAAGCATGACTGCCATAATTTTGTTATAAAAGTATACCCCTCTCCCAAAAGAAACCTCAAGAAAAGTAAAGTTTTTTTAAAAAAGCATACTTCAATCTATATTCAGACACCATCAACTCTGTCTTTGGGAAAGATGATATTCTTTAAAAGTCCTTCTGAGTTATTGTTGTTACTAAAGGCCAAATCAGTCCACAAAGAATGGTAGATGCTCAAGACTGAAATACTGAAGACAACAGGAAAAAAATTCCTGAGAAGGAAAAATGACATTTATCTGAAAAGACTGATGTTGAAGCACAGGGAAATTCACCAACCAATTAAAAGGTTTTTAAAAGACATGTATATTGAAAATGGAAGCCAGACTAGGTAATAGAGGTAGATTTTAATAGTCTAGTATGTAAATCCTCAGCATTTCTTTATATTACTATGAAGATTCAGCAGCAAGAATTAGGAAGAGAAATTCCATTTAAAGTAACTTCAGATAATATAAAATACTTGGTAGTCTACCTTGCCAAGGTAGACTCAAACTGTGCGAAAACAACTATAAAACACTTTTCACACAAATAAAATCAGATTTGAATAACTGGACAAATATCATCTGCTCGTGGATAGGCCAGGCCAAAATAATAAAATGACAAATCTAAATACATTAGACTACTTATTTACCACCTTACCAATCAAACTCCCCAAAGTTATTTTAATGAGCTAGAGGAGACTGTAACCAAATTCATATGGAGAAGCAAAAAAGTCAAGAATATCCAGGGATTTAATGAAAAATAGCACAGAACAAGGTAGCTTAGCCTTAAAAGATCCAAAATTATATTATAAAGCATCAATCATCAAAACTGTTTGGTATTGGCTAAGAAACAGAGTGGCATGGATCAGTGGAATAGATAAGGTGTAAAAAAAGACAGAAGGAAACAATTATAGTAATCACCAATTTGATAAACCCAGAGTCCAGTTTCTGCAATAAGAACTCTTTCTTCGATAAAAACTGTTGGGAAAATTGTAAATTAATATGGCAGAAACTTGGAATAGACCAATGTCTCACACCCTATACCAAGATACGATCAAAATGGGTACAAGATTTAGATATAAAAGACAATATTATAATAAAACTAGGAGAACAAGGAATAGTTTATTTGTCAGATCTATGGAAAGGGAAGGAGTTTATGACCCAGCAAGAAATGGAGAACATTAAAAACAAATTAGATAATTTTGATTACATTAGATTAAAAAGCTTTTGCACAAACAAAACCACTGTAACCAAGATCAAAAGAAATGAAATAAATTGTAAAACAATTTTTACAACTAGTATTTCTGACAAAGGACCCATTTCTAAAATACATATGGAGAACCAAGTCAAATTTATAAAATAAAAAACAAAACAATGCATTCCCCAACTGATAAATGGTCAAAGTATATGCAAAGGCAATTTACAGATAAGGAAATCAAAGCTATCTTGTCTAAATCATTACTGATTAGAGAAATACAAATGCAAGCATCTCCAAGTTACCATCTCACACCTATCAGCTTGGCCAATATGAGTAGAGAGGAAAATGTTCAATGTTGGAAGTAATGTGGGAAATCTGGAACAAATAGATTGCCTGTAGTGCTGTGAACTCATCCAACCTTTCTGGAGAGCAATCTGCAATTATGCCTTAAGGGCAATAAAAATGTGCATACTCTTTGATCTAGCAATACCACTATTGGGTCTATACCCTGAAGAGATTATGAAAAAGGGTAAAATCATCATTTATACAAAAATATTCATAGCAGCTATGTGGTGGCAAAGAATTTGAATCTGAGTGAATGTTCATCATTTGGGGAATGACTGAGCAAATTATGGTATATGTTAAGGAACACCATTATTCTATTAGAAACAAAGAGGGATGGGATTTCAGAGAAGTCTGGAAATATTTGCATGAACTGATATTGTGTGAGAGGAGCAGAGCCAGAAGAACACTGAACAGGGGTGATGATCAACCTTAATGGACTTGCTCATTTCATCAATATAATAATCAGGGACAATTTTAGAGTACCTTGCAATGGAGAATACCATCTTTATCCAGAGAAAGAATTGTAGAGTTTAAGTAAACAATAAAAATTTATTACCTTCAATTTAAAAAAAGTATCTTGTGTACTACATAATTTTTCTGCCTAATATTTTCTTTTCTTTTCAAGGATATGGTTTAGCTCTCAACACATTTAATTTCAATAAATGTATAGCATGAAAACAATGTAAAGATTATCAGGCTGCCTTCTATGGGGTTGGGGGGCGGGGAGGAAGGGTGGGGGGAAATGTGTAAAATTCAAAACCTTACAAAAATGATAGGTAGAAACTACTATTGGATGTAGTTGGAAAGCAAATAAAATATTTTTAAAAAAGAACCAGGAAAAAGAAAACAGAAAATCAGAAAAAAAAACAAATAAAATATTTTTTTCTAAAAAAAGCAATATCACGGCGGCTAGGTGGCATAGTGGAAAGCACCAGCCTTGGAGTCATGAGTACCTGGGTTCAAATATGGTCTCAGACAGACACTTAATAATTACCTAGCTGTGTGGCCTTGGGCAAGCCACTTAATGCCATTTACCTTGCTAAACAAAAACAAACAAAAAAAAAACTTAAAAAAAAAGAAATATCAGGAGAAAAAATTATCTTGTAAAAAATAGTATCTTTGCTATCTTGTAAAAATAGTGTTAAGTGGGGGGCAGGTAGGTGGCACAATGCATATAGCACTGGCCCTGGAGTCAGGAGGACCTGAGTTTAAATCCGGCCTCAGACACTTAATAATTGTCTAGCTGTGTGACCTTAGGCAAGTCACTTAACCCCATTGCCTTGCCAAAAAAAATTATACAGAAGAAAACAGAAGGAAGGTCATAGTGAAGCACAGACAAGCAGGCTGGTTTTGAAAATAACATGTAAAATATTTGCCTTTTTTTTAACCAAGTCATGGCAATACCATTTCACAATAATCAAACTAGCCAAGATGATTAAAAAAAGAGGAAAATGAAAAACTATTGGAAGGAATACAGGAAATCCAGTTTATTCATACACGACTGGCAGAGCTAGTGAACCAGTTCAGTCATTTTGGAAAACAGTTTGGAACTATGCCCCAAAACCTAAACTGAACGTACCCATTGACCAAATAATTCAATGAAAAAATGCATATCCCAGAGATTTTTTAAAAGGGAGAAAGGAAAGAACCCTTTTGTAAAAAAATATTTATAACTGCTCTTTTTTTAGCAGCAAAGAATTTCTAACTGAGGAGATGGCTTAACATGTTATGGCGCATTAATACAAAAAGATACAATTGTACTCTATGATGAAGGCAATGGTTTCAGAGAAACCTGTTAAGATTTGCATGAATTGATACACTGTGAAGTAAAGAGAACTAGTAGAATTTGCACAGTAACAAGAATATTGTATTTTTAAAAATCTATATTGAAATAATTAGAAACTCTGGTTAACACAATGACCAACCATCATTACAAAGGACTCAAATTGAATTATGGCATGCTGAGAACTGATGGCTCAAAGAGTACAGGCTCAAGTTCATATTCTTTTCTTTCTTTTTCTGGGTCTTTTTGGGGGGAGGGTGGAAGACATAATGAATCTGTAAATTTGTTGCTCTTTTACAGGTATAGATATCTTTTGGGGGGGACGTTTTAAGTCAGAATATAATTTTTTAAATTTAAAATCTACTCATGCATTCAATCAATAAACATGCATATTCCTTTGAAGTTCAAAATGTTCTTATTGATGTTTTCTTAGCAGCAAACCACAAATCCCCACAGACTAATTTTCTCCCTCAACTCCTTTCAATGTAAGACACACTATTACTAGTTAATTATTGTTTTGTTTTGTCCACTTTCAAAGATCATGACATAGAGGAGATGATGCCACAAGAAACACGTGAATTGGATTTGAGTGAGTGGTCTGAGGCTGAATTTGAACTTCCATCCTCCTGAGTTCAAGTCCAGTGCTCTATCCACTGAGCCACCTAGGTGCCCCTAGGAGCTAATGAGGAAATGAAGGAATAAGTCATACTTCTTGTCTTCAAGGAACTAAGAAACAGAAAAATTCAAAACAATTGTTCTATCTAAGAACAATCTGAACTATTTTCAGACATGTTTACAAAATTCCAACTTTGAGATTAGAGATAGTGACTTAACCTGGTGATTTCACTGATTATTGAAAATCTTTCTACCAAGATAATGTATTTCTCTACAAAATAGATTATTTTTGTTTCTGTTATTTATGAGTCTGACATCACAGGCTAAATTTAATCTGGAAGACAAGCGGTCCTGAAATTAAATAGATCTCATTTTAAGTATAGTAAGCTAACCAAAAGTATACAGCACAAATCATGGAAGAAATAACCTTCACTATATGCAAATGTATTATGGATAATTATTATTGTTATCAGATTATTCAGTTCTAACCCTTTCCCTTCATTTCTGATGGGATTATTTCTCTTCTAGCAGTTGTGATAAAGGACAGTATGGTACAATGTTAGATTGCAAATCAGAAAACAGGAATTCAAATACTAATTTGGGCAAGTAACTGGATTTTTTCTTATCTGTAAAAATGGGCATGCTGAACTAGGTGTCCACTGAGATTTTTCACATATCTATATCTTTGCTAATAACAGTAATTGAAAATCCAACATTTCTAAAATGGAAGAAAATTCAAAAAAATTATTCCTGTATATAAGCATGTAAACCAAGGAAATCAAAATGTTGCCATATCGACTTGTGATTTGCAAATTTTAAAAAGGATTACATAAAATCACCTAATCTGTTATTTAAAAATAAGTATAGACAGTATGGCAAAATGGAAAGAGCCTTGATATCTATGTCAAAGGTCTTGGATTCAAATAACCTACTTGTCCTCGATTAGTTTTAGTTTTCTTATCTGTGAAATAGGGATAAAAAAATTATGAAAGTCGTTTCTCATATGCTTTGAAAACCTTAAAGTTCAACATTTAAGTGTTTATTTTTTTCATGTCAATTATTTCAAATTAGTCTTGCAAACAAATTAGCAATTCAACAAACATTACTTGTTTTAGGGCATTGTAAAGAATACAGGTTTCCCATCAGAGAATTTGTGTTTTACTACCTGTGTGACCTTGGGAAAGTAATTTAACTTCTTTGAAGTTTCAATTCCTCATCTGTAAAATGAAGGGATTACACATCCACTACCTTTAGAATATTGTGCTAGTTGCTAAGAAAGACTGGGTCTTCAGCCTATCTTCATTATAGAGATGACATAACAGATAATTAAAACACCAGAATAAATATAAACTTAAGTGCATTAAGAAAGAAAATGAGATGCCATAGGGAAGTCTCTTCCCAATCCTTGAGGAGAAACGATCAGAATTTCTAAGGTACGACTGAAAGAATAGGTAGGTCATCAAAATGGAGAAAGAAAGATATTCTAGATACAAGCTATAATGTGAGCAAAGGCCTGGATAAAAGACAGCTACTCTATTCCACAAACATTTAGTGGGACAGTTAGGTGATGCATTAGATAGAATACTAGCCTTGGAATCAGAAAGACCTGAGTTCAGATTTAACTCAGACAATAATTAAACAACTGTGTGATCTTGGGTAAGTCACTTAATGCTATTTCCTTGCAAAACCCCCCACAAATTTAATGCTTCTTTGAGGTACTGTACTACCTTACACCCCTCAGATTGGCCAATATGATCAGAAAGGAAAATGTTCAGTGTTGGAAGGGATGTGGGAAATCTGGGACACAGATGCATTGTTGGTGGAGCACTGAATTAATCCAACCTTCCTGAACAGCAATTTGGAATTATGCCCAAAGGGCAAAAAAATGTGCATACCCTTTGATCCAGTAATATCACTAATGGGTCTATACCCTGAAGACAGCAAGAAAAAGGATAAAAACATAACTTGTACAGAAATATTCATAGCAGCTCATATTAATTGCAAAGAATTGAAAATCAACGGGATGTCCACCAATTGTGGAATGGTGGTATGTGGTATGTGTTCCATTAGGAACACTATTGTTCAATTAGAAATCAGGAGGGATGGGATTTTGGAGAATCCCAGAAAACCTTGCATGAACTGCTGCTGAGTGAGATGAACAGAACCAGAAGAACACTGCACACCTAAACAACAACATGGGGGTGATGATCAGCCTTAATTGAGTAGCTTACTCCATCACTACAGTTTGAGGGTATTTGTGGTGGAGAATACAGAGAAAGAACTGTGGAGTTTAAACAAAGACCAAAATGATTATTACCTTTAATTTTTTAAAAAAAGTTTTCTTATGTACTACATAATTTTGCTATCTCTAATATTTTGTTTCTTGCTCAAGGCTATGATTTTTAATCTCAACACATTCAATTTTGATCAATATATATCATGGAAACAATGTCAAGATTATCAGATAGCCTTCTGTTGGGGGGAGGGAAGAGGGGAAATTGTAAAATTCAAAACCTTACAAAAATGATTGGTAGAAATTACTGTTACATATAATTGGAAAAAATAAACTATTTTTATAATTAAAAAAAATATTTAACAAAGGCCTACTATGTGCCAGGCATTGTGCTAAGCCCAAGAATACAATTAATAACAAGTCCTTACCTTCAAGGAGTTAACAATCTAATATAGGCTGTGGGGGGAGGCAAGAAAGGGTAGGGACTCACAAAGGGGTAAAAGACAGTGGGGAGCATTTTGTTCTGTGGAGTAAAAACCAAGCACAGAAGCAGATAAAGAGTGGAGTAGGCTTTTTAAAATTCCAATTTCTGCCCTCCATAAAGGAAGACACTGAGGGTAGCCATTCCTTCTCGCTTCCAAATTAAAGATTTCCTTTACATTCAAAAGTCAAGCCCCAACCTTACCTTATATTATTACATTTTTTTGGATACTCCTTGGACCCCAGTGGAATAGATTGAGACTGACTTCAGGAAGACTCCAAATCCAGTTTCAATTCCTTATTCTCTCTCTAGTATTTAAAAAATTCTTGTTATTTTGCATAAATTTATTCTATCTACTGTGACATGTGAACATATCTGTTTGACAGAACATGAGCTTCCTGAGAGTAGGCATTGTTTCCTTTTTTGTCTTTGTATCCCTAGATCTACGGACAATGCAAGCACATAGCAGGTGTTTAAACTAGCTGATTTACAGCAGTAGTTGAGTGGGGTAGAATGAGTCAAGGAAATTATTCTTTTTGTATTAAGGAGAACTCAAATATTTCAAGATGTGGAAAATAGATCTGATGAATTAGAAAGGAAAAGTAATGGTTAGTGACAAGGTCCCATAGAGTGAATAGGATCAAGAATGTAGATGAAAGGATTAACCTAAGTGAGGAAAACTTATTTTATGACCCGGAAGAGAAAAAAAAAAAAGGTTAGGACAGAGTAGAGCTTTTTTAATGCAATATCCATATTAAGAGCCATGTTTAACTAGGCTCCCTATCAATCAATAAAGCAATCAGAATGGGGAAACAGGGTGAAGGTAGGAAATCATTTAAATTCTGCCTTAAATATATCGGTATCAATCAGAAAATAGTCTTCTCAATGCTACTTCATTGCAAACATATATGAGGCCTAATTGTATGGGTATTACAGTTTGGTCAATTAAACCTCCAGGTACATGATTCTGTTTTGTATATATGCATGTCTTCATAAGTGTATGGTTGTGTATGTGTGAAACTAACTGGCACAATGGGAAGGCTCTGGAGATGGGAGGACTGGAGTTCAAAGTCTGCCTCAGATACCTGTGTGTGTGACTTTGGACAAGTCACTTATCCCTGATTACCTCATCTCCGGTCGTCGTGATTCATATTTGTCCATTGGAGCCAAATGGTTCCAGAGGAGAAAGTGAGACCAAAGACTTAGCACAGTAGCCCCTCACTCAAACTCAAGTCTCTTGTCATGGCATCACTGTCCTGAAGGACAAGTAATAATATGTATGCCTAAAGGCCAAGACAATTTCATCTTCAAGCAATATATAATTTAGGTGGAAATATAAGAAGACCATAAAATATGTCAAAATCCTACCTGCAATACACACTAGTATATCACCCATCTAGTTCTCAGTTGCTAAATTTGACAGACATACCTTAAGGCTAAACTGGAAAAATATACAAATAATGTTTTTTTAGGTTCTATATTAAATGGTAGTTATTGGGGAGGGTATTTTCAGTTTCAAATTCTCTTCCTCTACCCATTTCCTCCATTGAGAAGACAAAAAATATATTGACTGGCAATTTTGAAAGGCAGTGTAGCTCATAGGACCTCTCTGAATTTAATTTTTCACTTGTAAAATTGAAGTAAAACTTGGAATACTCATTTCAAAGGGTTGCTCTGAGGTTTAAATAAGATAATACATATAAATTTCTTTGAAAACTTCAGAGCCTGTGAAAAGATCAGCATTTAGGAAAAGTAAATAATTTAAAAAGTAAAAAATGTATTTATCTTCCATACCATTTAGCCCAGACTACCACCACCTTCCACCTCCCAAGAAAGTCAAAGACAAAAAGAAGAGGCTCATATACCCCCAAAAAATTTCACAAAAGGATATTTTTTTTGTAGTAGTAAAGAACTGGAAACAATTGAAAATGGCTAAACAAATTGTGGTACATGAGTATAATGGAATATTTATTACTGGGCAAGAAATAACCAATAAGAAAAATTCATGGAAGCCCTCAAAGAGATATATGAATTGATAGTTACATAAGCAGAGTCAGATAAAACACATATAAAATGTATACAAAATGTAAATCACAATAACAAAGCCCTCAAATAATGTTAAATAATTCTAAGAAGCCCTCAACTTGTCAGTAAAAGGTATCTTCTATTTCGCAATCTCATTTCTCATTGTAGACTTGCTGAATTCTGAGGAACCACCTCTTTCTTACTCTTTGTAAGCTTCATTACAAAAGTTAGCTCTTGTAGAATAGGAAAGAATATATTTATATACAAAAGAAATCTAAAAGCAAAAACTATCAGTAAAAATAAGATACAAAAAATTTGAAGCATACATTTTTATCCAATATGGTCAAGAACATTTACAATTCACTTATATAGTTAAGTAATTTTTCACAATAATAAGTAAATATTATTAAGTAAAGATAGTTAATATTATTAACCCCATTTTACAAATTAGGAAATTCAAGCCAAGGGAGGATTAAAGTAATTTGCTCATGGTCACAACTAGAGAAGTAGCAAAGCCAGGACACAAACCCATATTCAACCCTATGCTAGGTTTTTTTTTTTTTTATTTATATATTCATATAAGCCAATCTAATAAAATCGATTCAAATTAAGAGAACATTTTAAAGCCAAGTACTTAAGTAATCCAACAGCTCAATAAAATGATTCATGAATGTTCTAGAAATAGAACAGGGAGTGTTGATTTTCTTTAGGCAACATCATTAAATAAAGCATTTTCAACTACCTTCACGATCCTTTGAAAGTCTCACCAGCCTCAACAACTAAATCCAAATCTATCATTCTCCTCAACATTTACCAAACTAAATTAGTTTTTCCTCTTTCCCCTATTTCTTCCATCTAATCCACTATCATAATAAGTATTTCGGGACCATGTAGGCAGACCATTGACCTGCTAGTATCTTACACCTATCTCCTTTTTTCTCTTTTTCCTGTTAATAATCTGGGTTCATATTCCTATGAACTTGCATCTGAACTACTAAAATAACTCATCTTCCCTACTTGTAGTTTATTCCACTCCCAATTCGTCCTACACATACTGTCTGTTCCCAACTTATTTGTTTTCAAATATCTTTGTTACCTGTCAAATTAGGTCCAGGCTTCTTCACCTGGCATGTAATGTTCACTAAAATGATCAACTCTATTTCTTAAACTCATTATCCTATACTCCCATCCAATTAGTTTTAACCAATTATTCAGGAAAAGTTGCTAATTCAAGAAAGCAACATACACTATACACTAAAAGCCTCTAAAATTCAGAGTTTTATTTCAATGAGCCAAGGTTTACTTTTATACCACAAGAAAGTACTGGTTAAGTAAATTATTACTGAAAATTTAAAAGAATAAATAATTCAAAGACTTTGGCAGTAGCACAATATGCAAACTAATTACAAAGAAGTCATTCTTTACTTCACCAGAGCAGGGCTGCTATTTTTTTTGGGGGGGGGGGGAGGGAAGGGAAAGATTTTGTTTTTAATCAGTTCTCATAGTAATTGAAATAATATATTATTTTAATAATTTCAAAAAATTTAAAACATGGGGCAGGCTACTAGAGATAAGACTCTGTTTCTAGCCATGCTGGTCCTCAGAAAGAAGACAATCAGCTAGCTCCTGTAGTACTTCCAGAATTGTAGAGCCTGTAAAAATTTTTGTACTATAAGGACATAGTACATAGTACATTTGTACTATAATGACACACATAGTCTGTGAAAATACATGGTCATCTCCAACCAAGTTACTGAATTGAAGATTTACAGGAAGTCAGATCAGGAGAAGGTGAGCATGAATTTGAAGATATCCACAATGGATTACGGATGGACATACAGAGGAAGAAGGTTATAACCATGTCTGTAAAATCACAAATTCCAAGTGTCCAAGTACTGATGTAATTCTCATCTTTCCAAATCTACTTAGTTACTGAAATGTGTCTATATTTTCAAAGACTAAGACCCATATTTAAGAAAGTGTTTTTCACCTTCAGAATGAGTGATCTTTTGTGGCTACAAAATATAATACCTTTGAGTTTTCTCTATAATATGATTTTATTCTACTACCTTCCTAACCGCATTTTTCCTCCCTCTATTTTTTTTGCTCCACCAAGAATAAGGGAAAAATATAGGTGCATAATAAATCACCTTTTAGAGCGAAGTATAAGTATAAGGAACTAGCAAGTTGGTATGTGTTAAAAAATGATAGAAAAGGAAATATCTTCACATGGTGGAAGAAGGAAACAAGTAGCCAAATTAATTTACCTCCTTAGAAACAGTTTTAACCTCTAAGATGTTAAAAAATCTAAAAATGCTGCAATATGGATCCTTAAAAGATATATGTATACATGCATACATATATATATATATATATATATATATATATATATAATTCTCTTTAAAAAAATTCTAAACTCAAAAGACCAAATAAAGCAAGCATTTTATATGCAATGGTGTTTTTGAAAAAAAAATGTATGTGAAACTGCAAAACTCTACCAAATAAATATATAATAAATTCAACATGTTAACTTTTGAGTCTATTTCTTTCCAGCCTTTCTTGTATTGTTTTCTGTACATTAAAAAAATGCTTCAAATCCCTTCTTTCCTTTTTGGCAACCCAATCACAACCCACCCAAATCTTATACCTCCCCCATTAAAAAAATTCTTACATTAAATATGTAATATGTCAAGGAAAACAAAAACTACATTAACATTTCCAAAAATGTACATTGCATTCTGGGCATGATGTTTTTTGTCAGTCTTGGAGAATTATTGTTGGTCATTGCATCAATTACACAGTTTAAGTTTTTCTTTACATTTCTGTTATTGTTTTATAATATTTTTTCTGGTCCTGTGTACTTTACTCTGTGTCTGTCTATAATCCTAGATTTCTTAAAACTTTGTCCACTATTACTCACAATGCATTATTTCATAACATTAAAAGCATAACTTGATCAATTTCTAGTTTTTTGCTATAACAAAAGAAGGCCAAAATATTTTTTCCCATGGGTCCTTTTCCTCTCTATTTTATCTCTCTTGGGACAAGAATGTTTGTATTCATCATACTGGATACAAGGCTGTGCACAGTTTACAATTGACTTTTTAAGTATATCACTTTTTTATTTAAGTCCTTCTAAAAGCTGTCATTTTCCTTGTCAATTTGATGAGTGTGAAGTAGAATCTCAAAGTTTTAATTTGTATTCCTCTTATTAGAGATGTGGAGCATCGTTGGTTGCTGAAAACAATCTCTTCCTTTGCAAACTACAGGATCATATTCTTTGACCATATATGTGTAAATATAATTATGATGATAGATCAATAAAGCAATAGCAGCTAGGTGGTAAAGTGAATAGAACACCAATCCTGGAGACAGGATGACCTTAGTTCAAATTTGACCTCAGGATTATACTAGCTATGTGATTTTGGGTAAATCACTTTATCCTATTTGCTTCAGTTTACTCATCTGTAAAATGAACTGAATAAGGAAAAAGCAAACTTTGACCTGATAGTATCTTACACCTATCTCTTTTTTTTTCTCTTTTTCTGGTTAATAATCTGTGTTCATATTCCTATGAACTTGCCTCTGAACTACTAAAATAACTCAGTTATTTGCCAAGTATATTTGCCAGTATATTTGCCAAGAAAAAGCAAAATGGGGTTTCAAAGAGTCAGACACAATTGTAAATATGTGAAGAACAATGGGAACATGGACCAATCACAGTTCTTTACAAATCTAATCTCATTTGACTCTCACAGCAATCTTCAGAGGAGATGAAGACTACTGTTATTCCCATTTTATAATTGAAGAAACTGAGACAAACAAAGGTTAATTGGACTTGCCAAGGGTTACAGAGTTATTAAATGTTTAAAGTCTCATTTGAATTCAGGCCTTTCTGATACCCGGTCCAGAATTCTATTGCTGTACAACCTAATCAACTAAGAATTAATCCTGCTCTTATACAAGGAACAAAAAAAATTATCTTGAATATCATAGCTTTGTTGCAAAATTTTTTTCCCACACTTAATTTTTTCTCTCTGAATTTTAACAGATTGGGTTTGTGCAAAAGCTTTTTATGCTATCAACACTGTCCATCTTCTCTTCTGTGATCCTATCCACCCTGTTTCGTCATGAATTCTTCCCTATCCTAAGTCACAAAATGGATTTCTTTCCTTATGTCATTAATATGTTTATGATGTGAGTTTTATATTCAATATTCATATATTTATTTAGAACTTATCTTGGATAATGTTTTGAGGTATTAATCTATAACTAGTTTCTTGCAGACATCATTATAGTTTTCCCAGCAATTTTTTTCAAATAATGAATTCTTATATTTCAGTAACAGGAGATCTTGGGTTTACTGAATTATATGCTACTATATAATTTGCTTCTATTAGGTACTTAATTTATTCTACTGGTCAGTCTCAATTTCATAAGTACCAAATAATTCTGCTGATTTGGGATGTAGTTTAAGACCTGGTGACTTCTAGGTTCCCATCCTACCCACTTTTGTTTGTTTTTTTCTTTGAGATTCTTGACATTTTGTTCCTCTAAGAGAAGTTATTATTTTGTCCAGTTCTGTAAAATAATTCTTTGGTATTTTGATATGGTTCTTGAATAAGTCAACTAATTTAAGCAGTGCTGTCTTTCTTATATTAACTCCAAAAGCAACTAATATTCTGCCAATTAACTCGATGTCTTTCTGTAGTGAGTGTTTTGCAGTTATATTCACAGTTACTCTGTGT
The DNA here is from genome assembly GCF_037893015.1 of Macrotis lagotis. Taxonomy (NCBI): domain Eukaryota; kingdom Metazoa; phylum Chordata; class Mammalia; order Peramelemorphia; family Peramelidae; genus Macrotis; species Macrotis lagotis. The sequence goes on from NW_027421913.1 coordinate 115,964, forward strand.
TTGGGAGACAAACTTTTAAATATTTTGTACATTCGTTAATTATTCTGTATTGAATTTATCATTTCCTGCTGTGAAGACATATAATATATAAGAGTATTATTCAAAGATATATGCAACTTGAATTTACATTGAAAATGTCCATGTAAGTACAAATTATTTTATAGTCAAATCCCTTCATTTTAAAGATGGGTCTCAGTTTCCTCACTGGTCAAATGGAGGATGCAATTTAAGTACTTAAGTGCTTACTCTATGCAGATCCTGTGCTCTAATGTGCAAATACGAAAACCAAAGTCATATGGTTCTTGCATGGCCGAGGTGAGGAAGGAATTCATTTTATGCACAAAAGACAGGTAGTGCAAAGGCACAAAGGTAACAGATAGGAGCCCATGTTCAGGGAACAGCAGGAAGACCCATTTGCATAGAGTGGGTGAAGGAAATATTTAATCAGAAATACAGGAAAGGTAGTGGCTTGAAATGCCACTAAAGCTTTTAAAGCAGAGGAGTGACACTGTCAATTCTGTGCTTTAGGACTATCAATTTGACACTTGTTTGGAAGGAAAGCCTGGAGGCTAGCATGGTCTGGATTAGGATAGATGATGGAGTTATTATGGAGGGAGAATCAATGAAATTGGCAACTTGATTTGATAACTGACTGGAAGCACAGATAAAAGTCAAGGACTGAATGTAGTTGTGAGATGGTGGTGTCCTCAGGATCTGTGGGGCACCTCCTTATGTAATGATCTTTAAGCTATAACTGGTACCAAATTTAGTGGGAATTAAATGGTAAAATGGAGAGCCCTGGACTTAGAATCAGAAGAAAGGAATTCCAATTCTATTTTGATACTTGATATTTCTGCATAATAATTTTTTCACTTATAAAATTGCAATAATATGTTTACTATTTAAAACATATCAAGTTAATGCAAGGAAAAGACAACATGAGTGTTAATTATTATAAAAATTAAATCAGGTACGTCTTTGAATTTATACTGTTTCATCCTTCACTATCAAGAAAAACAAAGTTTAATTTCATTCAACTTAAAACATTTATTAAGTGGTCAAAAAATGATGAAAAAGATGATTTCAGAGAAACCTAGAAAGATTGTTATGAATTGATGGGGGAAGGACATGGAAAGGGAGGAACACGCATTTCTACAAGAAGCTAGTATTTGCCAGGCACATACAACCTGTCATCCTCATTTTGTAGTTGAGGAAACTTAGATAGGCAGAGGTGCATGATCTGACTCAGGATCACCAAGCTAGCACCTACAGTCACATTTTAATACATATCTTCCTGACTCCAGGCCCAAAAGTGTCACCTTGCAGTTTAAGCTCTATTCTGTTGAAGAGCAGAGTAAACAGAACACCAGCAACTTATAGAAGTATAGAAAGACTGTAAAGACAATGTTGAAAGACTTACATCAATGAAGTGAGGACTCCTGGAGGCTAATGTTGATACAAACTATGTACCACATGACAAAATTCAGAATGAGATCTAGTTTTGAACATGGCCAAAGTAGAAATTTCTTTGGCTTGACTATTTGTTACAAGAATTGTTTTTTTCTTTTTTTTCAAAGGGGAAAGGAAGAAGGTTGAAAAAATTGATATTGAAATAATGTCTTCACATTGCAAAAAATTATTAACTTTCTAATGAATATGTTATTATATTATAATACATATCATACAAGGTGCTATCACATATTGAGGCTACAAAAGGAAAAAAAATTCTACCTTAAAAATTACTGGTGACACATACATAAACAAATGAACCAATATTTACTATACATTACAAACTGGGCTAGGAAATGGGGATAAAAAAACGCAAGGAAACATTTGAATCCTCAGGTTTACAGGGGTACAGCTCATACTCATATAAACTAGATGGCACAGTGGCAGAGTCACAAAGAGCTAAGTTTCAAATCCAGTCTCAGATATTATTAACAATGGGATTCTGGGCAAGTCATTAAACCCATTTGCCTCAGGTTCCTCATCTGTAAAATGAGAATGATAAAAGCACTCCCCTCAGGGGGTGGTTGTGAGGCTCAAATGAGATAATAATTGTAAAGTGCTAAGCAGTATAGTGTATCCTATAAAAATGCTAGTTCGTTTTTATTGTGTTTAGTCATTTTCATTTATGTCCCCATTTGAGGTTTTCTTGGCAAAAGGTGGTTCACCATATCCTTCTCCAGTTCATTAGATTAGAATAGAATAGAATCATTAGATTAGAAACTGAGGGGGCAGCTAGGCAGCACAGTGGACAGACCATTGGCTGGCCCTGGAGTCAGGAGGGCCTGAAGTCAAATCTGGTATCAGATATTTAATTTCATTTGATAGTACAGTATCATAGATATCTATAACTAAGAAAATGTACACGCAAATATCTGGTTCCTTTGCTCAAAATATATATTTATATATATTTATACACACCTAGCTGTGTGACTTTTGGCAACTCACTTAACCCCCATTGCCTTGAAAACCCCCCCCCCCCGACCAAAAAGAAAGAACGTGAGGCAAAAAGGCAAATGACATGCCAAGCAGTGTTTGAAACCAGATTAGAACTCTGGAAGAGGAGTCTTCCTGATTTGACCCAGCACTTCAACCATGGTGCCACCTAACTATCCTGTATATTATTGGTGCAGCTAATATTTAGCATACATGAAGACAAGTCAAGTTAACTTTTGAGGGAAGGCAACTTGAAGCTGGTGGGGACAGGCATCATTAAGAAAGACATGCATTGGGGCAGCTAGGTGGCACAGTGGATAGAGCACGAGATCTGGAGTCAGGAGTACCTGATTTCAAATCTGGCCTCAGACACTTAATAATGACCTAGCTGTGGCCTAGCCACTTAACCCAATTGCGTTGCAAAAAAAAAGATACGCACATAGGAAAGGGACATTTGCAGTGAATTTTAAAGTATATAGGGATTCTAAGGGGCAGAAATGAGAAAACCATAATTCTAGGCCTAGGGGAAAGCTTGTACAAAACTGGTGATGTGAAATGGCATGTGTAGTTTTGCTATAGCAGTGTCTATTAAGTAATTGTAATAAATCTGGGCAGTTTGACTGCTGGTTTAGTGGAAAAGATATTTTGAATTACATTTTAAATGCTAATTTACAGGCAAAATTCAACTTAGGTCTTTTCCTGAATCTGATATTTGTGCTCCCTCAGCCAAATCAATTTAGCCTTTCTTAGTCTCAGTTTTCTCATCTGTAAATGTAGAGAATAACTGTAGTTCTCTTACCAGAGTCATAAGGATCAAATGATACTGTATGTATAAAGTCATTAGTAAATCGTAAGATGTACCAAAAAACCCAATTATTTTAGATACCTTCTATGATAGAGTATTCTAATAATAATTGAACTTCTCAGCTCCTACTCTTCTGGACCATCAAATTATTAGATAACCCTTAAAAGGGTGCTTTCTCCTATAATTCCTAACACTCAAAAATTTGATTTTTTTACCAGAGCTATAGGATAAATCCTATACTCTATAATCAGGCATTCAGAGTCCTAACATTTTAATCCCATTCATTTTTCTAATTTTATGTCCCACTGGGGGACCCAGAGAGGTGGAAAGGCACTGTACCACAGGGTAATCAGGATACCTGAGATATAGGTTCATATCCACCATTAATTTAATGTGCAAGTTAATTTTATCTCTCTAGTTCTCAGTTGTTTCAAATGTACAATGAGATATTTTAAACCGAACGTCTAAAATTCTGGGAAAACACTAATGAATGCAGTTCCTCTCAGTAGTTCAGAGAGCAAGGGCAACCCTAGGAAACCAGCTAGACAACGCTATCCCCATCATTGAGAAAAACAAAATAAAAAACCTCCTTCAGAATCTGAATGAACACTACATTCATTTTTTTTGAAAACTTCTCTTATGAATTTCTTTCCTATCTTATGATTTTCTTTCTGTTCCCTTAATCTTAATTCCTCATAAAGAAAATGACTAATCTGTAATCATGTTAAACACAAATGTGTATGTACAATATTCACCTGACTGTTTACCACTGAGAGGAGGGAGGTGTGAAGGGAGGTTGAAAGGAAATTATCTAACTTAAAAATATGCATATGCATATGGATGAATGTTGAAAAACATTCATAGCCAATAATTGAAAAAATAAATAAAATCTCAATTTAAAAAATAAAATAAAATTCTGAGAAATTATATGTATACAATTTTCCAGCATGATCGTTTTAGAATTACAGGAACTCAAGAGACCAGGCTTACCCATTATGTGAACTAGGAATTTTTTCTACACCGCTGTCAGAAGTGCTTCATTGTTTGTCTTTATATGGCTGGGACATACAAAATAGTCTCCCACATAGCAGGTGTTTAACAAATGCAATTTCTGCCCCCTCACATTCAGTCCAGCTGTGTTCAGTTTCTGGACTATATCTTCTCCCCTTGGGCCTACTCCCATCCTACCCATTATACATTTCTGCTTTCTCTAACCACTTATAGCCACTGGGATCAGCTATAGTGCTATGTTCACACCAGACATTCAGCTGTAGTTTCAGACAATAGTGATTAACATTTTACTTTTAGCAAATGTGTGCATTTTCTAATTGAAAGCTCCTTAAGCTAGAGAGGTATTAACAGCTCCTTTGCATTAGTGTTGCCTGTTCTGTCTGTGGAGTAGATAAGGGTCTGTTTTCTATAAGCATATGGTAGGCACTTATAAAATGTTTGAGGTAAGCAATTTTTTTATTTAAAAAAAAATGTTGAACTTTTTTTTTTTAGATTTTACAAGGCAATGGGGTTAAGTGGCTTGTCCAAGGCCATGCAGCTAGGTAATTATTATGTGTCTGAGGTCACATTTGAACCCAGGTACTCCTGATGCCAAGGCTGGTGCTCTATCCACTTTGCCACCTAGCCACCCCTAAATGTTAAACATTTTTACAAATTTGTTTTTAAATTTTTTCCATGAGTCTAAATTTTCAAAATGAAGTAAGAATACTCTGGGACAGTTTAATTCATGTTTTCTAAACTATTAGTTGGTGACTGCATAGGAAATTTACTTAAACTGGAATGATGCTTAACTTCAGAATTAAATTTATCAAAGATTATTTTAGTTTTACTCTAAATTTTTCAGTATGTATACTAGATAGGGGTTAATTTTAATAAAATAGTCATACAGATATAAAATACTTAATTGTTTTTAACAATTATTACTATATTTAGGGCAAATATTTAATATGGCTTGCTTCCCTTAAAGATGTAACTACAAATAAATAAAAGTTCAAAGGGATGTCTGGCCTGAAAAGATGGAATAGAGGCTGTATGGGTTTGCTGAGTGAGATTGGTTTTTCAGCTTTTATGGTATTGTGCTTAATATGGGTTTTTAAATGACCCTATTCTCTATGATGTGTTAAACTTTCCAAGACAGTACTCTTGAATCTAACCTTATCAACATAAATGTGTGAAATGTTTCCCATAATCTTAAACTTAGATTCTGGAAGACAGGCTGTATTACATAGTTTAATTTGATAACAAACACAACATCATGCACATGTACAGATTTAAAATGCCCTCTTTTGTCACATAAATTAACTCCTCTGTTCCCCATAACTGTGAGGCAGACAGCAGCTAGGTGGTGCAGTAGATAGAACTCTGGACCTGGAGTCAGGAGGACCTGAGTTTAAGTCCAACCTCAGGCACTTAAAAATTACCTAGCTGTGTAACTTTGGGCAAGTCACAACTCCATTGCCTTGCTTAAAAACCAAAAATACAAATAAAAGAAAGAAACAACAGTGAAGAAGGTAGTATGGATATTATCACTTTGTTAGACATTACCTCAATTCAGGTAACATTTGAATCTGTGGTAGCTTTTCTATTGTGTCATACTGTCTTTATTGAACCATCTCAAAAAACAACTTCTTTTAAAAGATTGTGCTTTTCTCAGTGAACAAAATCTATGTTTCTGGTATTAAATACTGAAAATAAAATGGGTGCAAATCAATTGGGGAACAAATTGTGATATATAATATAATGTACTGTGTAAAAAGCACTATGACCATTAGAACTGGTAAATAAAATAAATTAAAGGAAAACAGAAGAATTGTATGAACTGATTAAATGTGCAGATCTATGAAAACACATGATAAACTTGCAAAGGAAAACAACTCTGGAACATTCTAAAAAGTGAAAAAATTAAAAAATTAAAAACACTATTTAATGTAAAAGTCGTAATTTCAGAGGACTGACAACGTCATGAAATTTTGAGGCAAAATGAGATGGACTAGCATGCAGAATGAGACATTTTCAACTCAATGCATTGAAATGCTTTGCTTGACTATAGTTATTGAGTAACTATGTTAAAATGTTGAGCAATTACTTGAAAAGAGCACTGAAAAAATATCTGAAAAGAACACAAATCAAAAAGTCAGAAGCAGATACAGCAATTTTGGTATAATTATGTTAAACTTAATTTACACAGTACAATTTCATATATAATGCTGTTTGCTCTTCTTTGAATACTGAAATATTTGTTGATGACTAAGTTCATAATACAAAAATATCTAACAAAATAAAATTTAAAAATAAACAAGCCATGAAACAAATGCATTTCTAACAGGTCATAATTGAATAACCTATGCTTTAAGGGATGAACACCTTGTAGCTTGTCTGTGATAATGTGTAGTAAAGTAATTCGATTCATTTTTATTTTCTGAAGATATCATTCAAAAGCACTGCTCTTGCAACTGAGACAACTGAAGGGGTAAGATACATACTCAGTTTATTCATTCATTGAGTTACTCGTCCCTCAAATTAGAACTAGATCTTTTGTTGAGTGACAAGCCTCTCAGCTTTCAGTCTTTCCTCTCTTCGGTCTAATCCTCTATACTACAAAATTTTAGATTTTTTTTTCATTACAGGTAACTATATCTTGCAAATAAATCCAAATTCTTATCCTCTATACCAACAGGTCTTAAACGTTTTGGTTTCAAAATCCTTTTATGTATTCTTAAAAACTAAGTAGCCTTTGATATATATATACATGAATTACATCAAATCAATATTTAACAGTATTAGAAATTCAGGTTGACATATTTTAAAATAATTTTATTTAAAAATAATAAAATACTTGCTAACATAAATATAATTTTTATTAAAAATAATGATAGTCATTTCTACTACAACACTTGTTTTCAACTCAATTTTGTTCTAACCTAACAAGTAGCAGAAAATAATTTGTGCATAAGTGATTTTCTCATTTGCTTTGTAGGGTTGCCTCCTAAAGACATAGCTATACCAGTTCACAATAAGTCACAATTATAACCTTTCCCATGCCCACTCCTACAAGCAAACTCCAGGTCTTTATCAAAATAAATTACCATATTTAATATACATCTTCTGGTGCAGTAGGAGAGAGGGTTAGGTCCAACACACAGCCCCTTCTCTAACCAGAGATTCTTACACTTATTTTCACTGTTGACTTTGATGGTCTGCTGCCATAGTTCATCATAGTAATAATGTATTTTTTTCTTCAACATCTAACATGTATGAAACTGTGTTATTCGGTTCTTCTTTTTGTCACTGATGAAACGTTTAGGTGTAATTCCTTTAGTTTAATTTTTCCCATAGTCCTATGCTATTTGATTTTGTATAGTTAAATTTTCAAAATTATGCATCATAATAAAATGGATTGTATTTTCCAAAATAAGTCAGTAAGAACAGTAGTACTATTTTATATATTTCTGTAAATCTCTTTAATGTCTGGCTTAATAGTAGATGGCTAGATTCTCCAATCTACTACGATATTGAGTCTCTTTCAGCGCGTTGATGTTAAGTAAATAAAGAAGATCCAGCCTTCCACAGATAGGTAGATAATAAAGGAAGTAATATTTTAGCAAGCAAATAACATCTTAGTATTATTATGAAAACAGTTTTGAAAATAGTTTTGACTTCACTGAACCTTTGAAAGGGGCTCAGGGTCACACTTTGCAAACCACTATACCAATACTTTTCCTTTAACATCTATTTTTGTGCTGTATTATAATGTTTACAATTAATAGTACAGTATCATAGATATCTATAACTAAGAAAATGTACATGTAAATATCGGTTGCCTTTCCTCAAAATATATATTTATTTAAAATATTTTAGGAAGACACAATCAAAAAGTTTGCCCATAGCTATAGCAGTCCAAATAATCTTCCTGTGGGGCAGCTAGGTGGTGCACTAGACAGAGCACCAACCCTGAAGTCAGGAGTACCTAAGTCCAAATACGACCCCAGACACTTAACAATTGCCTAGCTATGTGACCATGGGCAAGTCATTTAACCCCATTGCCTTAAATAAAAAAATTGAAATAATCTTCCTGATTACACCCAAAGGGCACCAACAATGTGCAAGCCCTTTAATCCAGCAAAACTACTATTGGGTCTATACCCTGAAAAGATGATGGAAAAGGGTAAAAACATCACTTGCACAAAAATATTCATAGTACCCCTGTTTATGGTGGCAAAGAATTGGAAATTAAGTAAATGTCCTTCAATTGGGGAATGACTTAGCAAACTCTGATATAGATATGTCATGGAACACTACTGGTTTCTATTAGAAACCAGGAGGGTTGGGAATTCAAGGAAGTCTGGAAGGATTTGATGAACTGATGCTGAGCAAGATGAGCAGAACCAGAAAAACACTGTATATGGTAACAGCAACCTGGGGATGATGATCAAGCTTGTTGGACTTGCTCATCTCATCAGTGCAACAACCAGAGACAATTCTGGGCTATCTGTGAGGGAGAATACCAACTGTATCCAGAGAAAGAATTGTGGAGTTTGAACAAAGACCAAAAACTATTACCTATAATTTAAAAAAACCCGATATCTTACTATGTAATTTTGCTATCTCTTATAATTTATTTTTTTTCTTAAGGATATGATTTCTCTTTTATCAAATTCAACTTAGATCAATGTATACCATGAAAATAATGTAAAGACTAAAAGATGGTTTTCCCTGGGGGTGGAGGGAGGGAAACAACATTAGGGGGAACATTTTGAAACTGAAAATAAATACAATCTTTCTAAAAAGTAATAATCTTCCTGGAACAGAGAACTGACCATGTTTATTGCTTTGATCACAGTCTTTGTAATGCTTTCTTCTTGGATAAAATCTCATGATGTTTCTTAATTCCTCATAATATGGCTGCATTCTAATCTTTAATTTTTAGTTCACATTATTCCCAGTCACATACTTCAAATGTAGTATAGTCAAACTAGACTGTTTTCTGGAACTCCATGAATTGCACAAACCCTTCTTCATCTCTGAAATATGCATACTCCCTTTCTTTACACTTTTGCCTTTTGATCCTTTTTGGTTCATCTGAGATTGCACCTTTTTTCGGTGAAGCTTGATTCTGTTTCCACCGCTCACCCACTTCCACACCATATAAAGAATAAAACTATCCCTTCTTTCAATGAACTTTTTACTTTATCTAAGCAGACATATAAGCATGTAAAATAAAAATAAATACATAGTAGCCAAGGGCTTAGGAAAGACTAAATGTAGATACTACTTGCTTCTTCTTGAAGCGAGAGCTAGAGATATTTTTATTTTCTCCCCAGTTCAAAGACATTCTGCAATCTATATTTCATTCCCCCTTCCTCAAATAGTAAGCATTTATTTTCTCTCCCACTTCACCTGCACGCAATTGGACAGGCAAATTGAACACCCATGGAGAGAGAGAAGCAAATTCTTCTTTGGCTATGTTTTTCCTTTTGAATATCTATTTTCTTCATCAGGGAGAGAGTAGCATGTTTCAACTTTCATCCTCTAGTATCAAAGTTTATTATAGCAATGAGATGATTTCTTAAAATCTTTTCAAACTTTTTCTTTATAATCATGTCACTGTAAAAATTATTTGACTTAGTTTTGCTCATTTCACTGCATCAGTTTATCTTCCCAGCTTTCTCTGAAACTATAACTTTCATGAATTTTTATGACTCAATCAATAATTCATTATATATATATATATATATATATATATATATACGTATATATATATATATTCTGGGGGGTTTTGCTACTATTAAGAAGCACTACTATAAATATTTTTATACATATATTTCCTTTTCCTTTTCAAAAAAACCTCTTTGGGGCATAGGTCTACTTCATGGAAGAGTATGTAGACTTTACTGACTTTTGGGGGATAATTCAAAACTGCTTTTCAGAACTGTCAGACCAATTAAGAGCTCCACCTAGTGTGTCTATTTTCTCAAAGCCTCCCTAACATCTGTCAGGTAGCAACTATATTATTATATACTAATAAGCACTGGGGATGAAGGTGAAGAAAGGTCAGAAAAATTCCTGTTCTTAAGCACACAGTCTAATTGGAAGAGACAACATGCAAACAATCATGAATATCTAGGATAATTTCAGAGAAAACGTCTTAAAATTAAGGAGGTCTTGAAAAGGTTTCTTGAAAATGTAGAACATTATAGAAGACAGTCAATGAAAATGATTGGCTTTTGGGAAGGGTAGTGTGAGGAGATGAAATCTTATTGAAGGGATAGAAAGAAGGCCTGAGTAGATAAAAGAGTATCCACCCTTATCTAGCTGATGGATGTGAGATAGAACCAAAAAGTTGCTTTACTTCATTCAAATCTTTGTAGTTATTAGTGATTTAGAAAATTTTTCATATGGCTATCCATACCTCAAATTTCTTCTTTTGAAAACTGCCCTTTTACCATTTGGTTGAATTCTCTGAGATAGAAGAGGGAGAGAATTTAAGCCATGGAAAACCGTCCAAGAATTCAGAGAGATAAGGAACATGGGAACAGAGAAGTAAAAAGTTATTCCTAGATTTACATATTCAACTCTCTACTAACCTCCAGTTCTACATCCCCTACTTTCCATTAGAACTGGATGTCCTGAAAACATATAAAACAATGTGACCCACATGTTTCTCACATTTACACAAGCCTTCAGAATGTTTCAACTTTTCCTACTTCAGGGCAGCTAGGTGGTATAGTAGATAGAGCACTGGGCCTGGAGTCAGGAGAACCTGAGCTCAAATCTGCCCGCAGACACTTATTAACTGTTTAGCTTTGGGCAAGTCACTTAACCCCACTGCCTTGCAAAAAAAAAAAAAGAAAGAAACCATAAAACCAAATTTCAAAACAGTAGGTAAATGTAAAAATGGCTGGGACTGAACCTGAACTCATATTCTTCTGACTCCAGGACTGGTGTCCTAATTCACTGTACCTCTTAATCGTTCCTTAGACTAATGCTTTTTAATTCATAAAACAAAACACACAGGGTGTCTATATGTATGTGTGTGTGTGTGTGCACGTGTGTGTGTGTGTGTGTGTGTGTATGTGTGTGTGTGTGTGTGTGTGTGTGTTGGGTGAGCAGTATGTAAAACTGAAGGTCATGAAGTCCCTTTCTGTTTAATAGTCCATGACAAAGTGAGTAGGAAGGACCATTATTTGAAACAGGTTTTGTGTTTGGGAAAGTAGTGTTAGGTACAATGGAAAGAGCAGAGGAGAAACCTGAACTGTAAGAATAATCATCTTTCAAGGTTAAAGAAAGCTCTGCAGTCATCAAGTCCAATCCGAAACTAACCAGATAATCAATAAGTGCTCATGAAAACTGAGCTATCAGATAGCAATTGAACTGTGAGTGATCCCCTTCCGGTTAAGAAAACTCATTCTACTTATATTTGCAGCTTCCATTTAATTACAGTTTTGCCTTCTATGAACAATAATAGAGGTCTTTTTGGCCTGTTGCTGCTGATTTTCTACAGCCTAAAACCTTACAAAATTTTAATGTATTCAAAAATGTAAAAGTTAACTCTTAGGTTCATGATTTAGACAAAAATCATTCATATTTTAATTCTACTGATGATGTGCATGGAGTTTCTAGAGCACCAACATTCTCAAATAGGCAGCAGACTAAGGACACTGAAGGCTGGTTTAAGGAGTTTAGCAGACTCACTCACTGGGGCTACCTGAGCAGGTGAATGACTTGATCAGAGTAGTTCATGAGAAAAGTTTTTCCAGTTACTAAGGCAAGAGAAAATAAACAAGGACTTAATAAGCATGTACTAAGAGCTTTACTATATCATCTTGTTTAACCCTGACAATAATAAGCCTAGGAAAGAAGTGCAGCTATCATCCCATTTTCCAGCCAAATAAACTGAGAGTATCTGAATTCAAGACTCCCTAACCCCAGGCTTAGTCCTCTATCCACTCTGCCAACACACTGCTGAGTATAATATGAAGGATGGTTGTTAGGCAGACAGACCAGATAGGTATATGTTTCATTAGTCCAGGAAAGGAAATGATTATAAAAGAGCTAGGTACTTATTCCAGGCAAGCTTCCTGGGCCTCAGTTTCCTCATTTGCAGTATAAACATTACTTCTTACCCAATCACTATCACAGTGTTGTTCTGAGGATAGAAAAATAAGGTACTATAATGAAGAAGCAAAATTAACATTTAATATGTATATATATGTATAGATATAGATATAGATATAGATATAGATATAGATATAGATATAGATATAGATATAGATATAGATATAGATATAGATATAGATATAGATATAGATATAGATATAGATATATCCCATCACAAACTCTTCCAAATCTGGAGTCTCAATAATTCTTTCCACTTACTACTTCAACCAGATCCACTTTATATTTATCCCTAACTATTGACAAGAAAGGGTACAATTACTCTGAACTTTCAAAAACTTCTGCAAGAAACCCTGGAGCAGCATGATAATGGAGTTAAACAGAAGAAACTCAAGGTTAAATAGCTATGGACCCAGTACTATGTGCTACTGAAATCAACAAGGATTACAAGAGTCTCATTGAAGAGAAAAGGGAAGGAAAGGAAGAGATGCATGTCAAAATAATTATATGAAATAGTGAAAAGTGAAGTGGTTTTAGAAATTGTTGGAAAATATTGTTCTTAATGACAGAACAAAAATTATCAAAATAGGGTCTTAAAAGCAAGTTAGAACAATTGGAATATAATCCATGATAACTCAGATGTACATGAATGTTTCTAGCTAACGTGTTAAAATTAAAGATTAGAACTAAGAGGCTACTACTTGAAAAGAGTTTGAGGAACAGAATTTACTCATATTCCTAGAGGTCATTCTTAAATTATTCTCTATTTTAATTTACTTAAAATATTGATTTGTTTTGAGTTTTAATGTTGAAAACATCTGTAAAAATACCTTTAAAGTGCTAGAAATACATGAAGCTGTCAGATTATTAACTGCCAAAATAATTTGGCCCTTATAAACTCCTGATCTGATAATAACAAATTCTCACATTTTTGCAAATACCTTTCATGGATGACCTCTAATGAAAGATTGAACTTTTTGTGAAGAAATGTGAAAAACAAGATTCAGTTTGATGTGTGATGTTAGTTGAAATCTAATATTTTATTGGCAACATCTTGAAGTGCTGTGGCTTGTATTATACTGCTAGTAAATGGTGATAACAATCTATCTTTTAAATGCATTATAAGTTAAAAAGGGGTAACTGAAAAGAAAAAAGGTGAAAAAAATAAAGCATGACTACTGTCAAAAGCAAAAATCTATTTTCGATTGCTGATCTAAGAATCTTACTTAAAACCTGCTCAGGATGTTAACTCTCTTAGGAAGGTATTTTTTCCCAGAATGCCAAGAAAGCCCCTTGCCTTGTCTTAACACAGAAAACCATACATTTAATCGCACCATTTCAAAAACAGAATATCCAAAGTGTTTTTTGAAAATTCACCATTAAAAAGAAATTAAGATTTCTCCTAAAACTAATTGAAATTTCAATGCACAAAAATGTTCCCATTTAAAGATCATGGTTGAGTAGTCAACAAATTCAGTTGTAATAAAATACTGACATGATTCGTCTCTGTGATTTATATCAGTGAAGCATTCACAACATGTAAGGTGACAGTTTATTCCAAAGATTCCTTAAATTTAAACAATGAATGCATCATGACACTAGCAATTCCTTTACACAAAATGAATCTGAAATTTAGATTTCAGATTATAAAGTGATTTTATACTTTTCTTTTGGAGGTGGAAATGACAGTTCCTTTTCAGGTATTTGCCTTTTGGCTTCAATCTAATACTGGTTCATTTATTCTTTTAGTTTTTGCAACGCAGTGGGCTTAAGTGCCTTGCCCAAGGTCACACAGCTAGGTAATTATTAAGTGTCTGAGGCCAGAATACTCCTGATTCCAGGGCTGGTGCTCTATCCACTGTGCCACCTAGTTGCCAATGGTTCATTTTTGTAAATAGAGATTTTACCAAACAGGAATCACACCATGGATCTGCTTATGCCCAAATGCATTTCTTTAAAATGGGAAAGAACAAAGAAGGAAACCTCCCCAACATGTGCTTTCCATACTAGCTTCTGAGGACAGCATCAAGGGTGACAATATGGAGAGCACAAGCTCTCCTTTTTTATTCTGTGATCCGTGTATAAAAGAATTCATTAGCCGACTTTGGAAAGGGATTCCAGATGAAGAGTAGATGACAAGGATCATAGTCATCTATTGACTATGTTTTCAGTGATGAAAACCTAGAGAAACCATTTCTGAGAATCTGGTCTCTGAGAATCTGGTCTCAAGTGTCCTTTATACAGTTAAAGCTGTCCAGATGTTCACATTGCCAAGTCTTGCTGATTAGTATTTTTAGATGTGCCCATTACACCAAGTCCATCTAGTATGAAAGCATAAAATATTCATTAATTCCAATATTTTCCAATAAATGTAAGATCAGAAACATACTAAAGGATGTCAAGACAACCAAAGCCAATGTGTTAACATAGACTTGGAAGTTTTACAGTGACAAGTAATTTGGGGGGAGGGGGTGGTAATTATTTTCTTGCCAGGCTTTGGCTCAGGAAAAAAACAACAAACCCACCCCAAAACAGAATTCTGACTTTTTCATTTCATTTTATAGGGAAAACACCTTAGTTTTTCATCTCAGTCTGGAATTCATCCTATCAGATAATTATTGCAAATGAGTATTCTGCCAAAATTTTACATGATGCACCTCAATTTTAATTCTGACAAATTTGTTTTCGTCAGTTTTTTTTCAATTTTAGTTTTCAAATAATATCTGTATCTGTCATTCAACTCAGCACTCTCCAAAGCTGGCCAATGTTGGAAACAGAGGGGAAAAAGTGATTTTTGCCACTTCTGCATTTTTAATTCAAATTTTCTTTTTTTTATCAGCCTATTACTTTTGGTTGTTCATACCAAAAGCTAAGGCATAAGTAAAACACTTAAGTTACAGTTAACACAGAACACGGATAGTGTCACACAGACAAAGCAGACACTTATTTCCCATTCTCTAAACAATTTGCCCATCTGCTTGAGGTCTCTTCCTAGATGAAGTAAAGAACTTACTATAGCTAAACTGACTTTCACTATTTACAAAATGGACACATGCCAGTTTTTATAACAAGACACAACTATAAGGCAGACCTGTACTTCTAAGTTTTTCCCCATGAAATTTTGAAATCAAGATATTCCCTGTCTTTTCTATTAAGTCCTGCTATCAGTCTACGATAATTCTTCTGTTTCCTAATTATGCTATTGCTTTTCAAATCTCACCAAAAATGCAATGTAGCAACAACGCAAAAATGCTTTATTCTAATTGGCAAATTGGGCTCATCCACAAAAAGTTTCCTTAAAAATGTATAAGTCCGTAATAGAGCAGATTGAAGTTACATTCTTCTAGATGTCTTGCAAAAATATAAGCAGAGGAAAGTAAAACTGAGAATAAAGGAGAATTTAGTACTGTCAATAATTCATTTGTCCTAAAGTGATTTGGGGAGAATATTCAGTAAAATTCCATCATTTTCTACATAATCAAAAGTTCCAAGATTTGCCTGAAATTTTTGTTCTCAAACCAAATTTTACACAGTTTAATAGCTTTTCCTTAAGTCATTCCTGGAGAGGGCATCCACCTTTGTCCTAATGGATATCCTGTAGGATACATTTATTCCCTAGGCCTGACCTCATCTCTCTTGGATGTGTTCCCAAACAAAGGTGGCACTCCTCAGAGGAATACAGAAGGGGTTTCCTTTTGGTGATTGAAGCACTTCTCCCCACAGAAGGAACACTGAGATAAAAAGCTGTGAAAGTACAATTTGCATTGTAAAGAAAGACTCTTGTGGTGGCTAGGTGGCAGTGGATAAATCACCAGCCTTGGAGTCAGGAGTACCTGGGTTCAAATCTGGCCTCAGGCACTTAATAATTACCTTGCTGTGTGGTCTTGGGCAAGCCACTTAACTCCATTTGCCTTGCAAAAACCTCAAATAAAGAAACAAAGAAAGACTCTTTCTATTATTCAGGTATAATATATCACTCTGGGTTGATACTTCATCCATTGTTTTAATGAGGTTTTACAAATTCTTCACCTTACCCTCTAGGTGAAGACAAAGTTCTTTTATTTCTTGGTGTTGCTTTCTTACTTCATCTAGGTTGCCATGAGTATTGTTTTCTGATTGGATAGACTTTTTTAACATCCTCATTTCTTCACCAAGAGCAGTGGCAGATCTTATACCTCCTACATGCTCAGAGCTGATGAAGTTGGCCAGGGCAATCTCATTCTCAAGTTCTCTCATTTTTGAGGCCAGCTCTTCTTTTTTGAACTTGGAAAACCTTCAGGTGATGCTCAAGCTCCACAGATAGGTGTTGGATGTTCACATCTACAGCAGCCTTGTTTTGTTGTTCCTTAAGGGAACATGTGAATTTTAAAACTTGATTATGTTTCAACTTAAATTATTCATGTGTCTGTTCAGCATCTATTTCAATTGCCTTAAATTCTCTATTTCTTCCATTTGAGTTTTCATCTTCTCCTCAACCTCTTTCCTCATTTCTTTAATTTCCTTAACATCCTCCTGTTTGGCAAGTTTGTGTATTGAAGTCTATTCATTTTGGGAAGAATTATAGAAAGCCTCGGCTTGACTGTAGGTCTTTTCCATTCTCTCAACATCTTCTTTGAACTCAAAGCATTTGGGCTCTAATATAGCAGAATTTTCATTTAACTTTTGCACTTTCTCTTAAATGGATACTTGCTTTTCACTGGATGCCTAAAGTTTGTTTTTTGAGGCCTCCAATTCATTGTTTAATTTAATAGTACTTTTGTGTCTAATATTTACATTACTAATCATGTCATTAAGTTCTCTTTCAGTATCATTTATTAGCAGACAAGGCATTTCTTCTCTTAAGGCTTCTAAATTCTGCATCAAGAATACCATCTTCTGACTCTGCTCCTCTGTGGCTCTGCCCTGAATTTTGAGCATCTCCAGCTGTTCTTCTCCTTGGTCTATTTCTATCTGGATTCTGGCTTTTCTCTCCAAAATTTCAAAGTACTATTCTCGCCTCTTTTCTAGTCCAGTCACTTTCAGAAACAATTTATAGCTATCACCATCATGTCTTCTCTGTAATAATTACCTGTCCATCTCTTCTGATAAAATGCACACTGGATTGTCCACCTGGATTCTGAAATGATCAAGAATAGCTGTAAGATCTGCTTTCTGGGAAGAAACCAGGTTTCCTGTGTTGTCTTTCAGTTTGTACCTTAGACTCCTGTTGACAATGATGCACTGCTGCAGAGTGATAGAGTCCCTATACAACTTAGATTTGAAAGCATACTCCTCTCTATTTATTAATGTGATGGAGATGTTGGTAGAAACCTTTCCAACATTCACAAAATTTTTGAAAGAAGATCCTAACAACTGCCCATCAAGACAGGCTATGAGAGCCATCAGCAATGAACTCTTGCCCCTTTGGCACACCACGAAGTTGAGCGCGAAGCTAAATTTCAGTGGCCCAAACCTGGCATGACACAGAAAGTTCTCCAGGTGGATACTCTCAATGCTGCCCACTTTTACCTGAGACCAAGTGAGAAGCAGCATCTCCCTGAGACACACTAAGAGAACACCCTCTCCTGGGCTCTCTTTAGCTTTGTTGTTTGCTATTGTTCTGCAGCCAGAGGGACAGCCACTGGCCTGCCTAGTGGGGTGGACCCACTGAATTGTTTCTTCTCCTCCCCTGCTCCTTCTTCTCCTTCCTCCTCCCTCTCATCCCTCTAGTCCTCTATTCATCCTCCATTCTTCCTTTCTCCTCCTCCTTTCCTTCTCTATAGGAAAGATAGAAGATTCCCAGTGTCTTGGAGGGAGGAGCTAGTAAGGACCATAAAATTATAAAATCAAAGGCTGCACCTTGCCATGACTGCCTGCCCCTTCCCTAGTACCCAATAAGGAGAGAATCCTGGGGGGGGGGGGTCCAGTGCTGGCTCTGCCACTTACACGCCCCTGACCTTGATCCAGTCTCTCGGCTTCTTTGGGTCTGAAGAAACAGCAGGGCAAGAGAGAAGGCCGAGGGTTCCCTTTGCAGCCTAGGTTTTTACTCAGGTTGTAGGGCATAGTGGGGGTGGGGTCTGATGACCGGAAGGAAGGGCGCTGCCCCCCGGCCTTAGACAGCCCTCTGTGATTGGTGCGGCATCCGGGCCCTAACCTTGCTGGGGGTCAGCGGACACGAGGCCCAGGGCAGCCGGTACTGGCGCTCCACGTGACCCCTGCTCTGCCTGAGAAACAGGGCGGACCAGAGACTGTTGTAGCTGGAGAATAAATTAAGAAAGCTCCTGGTCCCTCTGTGATCATAAGGGAAACTGAGGCCCGGCGCTCTGCAAAGGCTGCTGGGAGATGAGCCCCTGGCTCCAAGCTCCTGAGTAACAGGGGCTTCAGTAGTAAAACCACAGCCCCCCAACCCACTGTGACTGGAAGGGAAACTGAGGAAGTGAAGGGACCTGGGGGGAGGTCACCAGCAGACCCTGACATATAGAGCAAAAAAGACCTCCAGAGCTTTTAGAGCCCAAAGCAAGCCCACCCCACCCACTGGACTTTAAGGAACATGAAGGGACCTGGTGACATGATCTCAGGCTCCTGGACCTAGAGCTGACAAAGCCTTAAAAGATATAAAGTACAAGTTGCTATACTCTAAGACAAACAACAAAGAAAATAAAGATGTTCAAGTTCGACAACAATGGAGAATCTTTATGATGTGTAGGTTGCATGGAACGGAAATTTATTTTTTGTTCTTTTTTATAGTATCTTGTGTACATTTGAAATTTTTTTCTTTTCTCAATTTGTATTTGGTATAAAAATTCTATACCATACACTTCCAGTGACTTTAAGGGGAAACTGAGTCCTTGGGATATTAAAAGACAGCGAAGAGATCACCCACAAACTGAGGTATGTAAATGTCAAGGGCTTCAGAGGGTTTAGATTCTAAAACCCCATCCTTGCAGTGACTTTAAGGGAAACTAAGGACTAGGGAGCACAAGGCACCTGGTGAGATTACCAACAGACTGCAAGACCTAGAACTGACAAAGCCTGAAAGGATTTAATCTACAAATTGCTATTCCATAAGAAAAGCGAGCTGTTCAGCTTTGAAAACAATGCATAGCATTTATTGTATAGCCTTCAAATGAAATTTATTAGTTCATATTAAATTCTCTATTCTTGTTTGCTGTGTACATGGAAATATTTTTTTTCAACTTTTTAGAATAATTTTTATTTTATTTTTTCCAATTACATGTAAACCTGGTTTTCAGCCTTCATTTTTTATTTGATTTTGAGTTCCACATTTTTCTACTTACCCCTTCCCTTCCCAATCTCCTTGACATTAATAATCTGATATAGGTAATTCATGTACAAATAACATATGTTTTTATATTAGCCATTTTATTAAAGAAGAATCAGAATAAAAGAAAAAACTGTGAGTAAAAAGAAATTAAAAATGATTTCATTAACTGAAGATAGTGTGCTTTACACTGTATTAAGATACCATTGTCCTTTTTAGTAAAAAAAAATTTTTAATATGGTATTTTATTTTTCCCAGCTACAAGTAAAAATAAGTAATTTTTCCTGTATTGAAATTTTAATTTTCCCTAATATATGAAAAGGTAGTTTTCAACATTCATTCATTTGCAAGGTTTTGCATTTGATATTTTTCTACCACACTGCCTCCCCCCCCCCACTACAAGGCAGTGAACAATCGGATAAAAGTTGTACATCTACAATCCTATTTAACATATTTCCATATAAGTCATGTTGTGAAAGAGGAATTAGAAGTAAGAGGAAAAAAACATGAAAAAGAAAGCAAAGATATAATGGAAGTTTTAAAAAAGTAAACATATAATTCTTTACTCTGCTTGCAGAATGCATAGATTACCCTTTGAATATGGATGGTGTTTTTCCATAATAGTGTATGCATAGTTTGATTACCCTTTGGACATCATTCCAGATTGCTCTCCAAAATGCCTGGATCCATTCAAAATTTCAGACACAGTGCATAAGTTTCTCAATTTTCCCCTCATCCTCTCCAACATTGATCATTTACCTTTTTTGTCTTATTGATCAATAGACTTATCTTAATTTGCATTTCTCTTATCAATAATGATTTTGACCATTTGCCAGTGACTTGTAATTTTAAATACTTGATTGAGTTCTCTAGATATTTTTGAAATGAGACCTTTATCAAAAACACTAGTTGTGAAAATTGTTTCCCAAATTTCTGCATTTCTTCTAATATTAGCTGCACTGGTTGTATTTGGGGAATGTTTTTGTTAATTACCATAGTCAAAATCATGCATTTTACAATTTGTAATACTTTCTATTTCCTATTTGGTCATAACCTTCTCCCCTATCCATAGACCAGACAGACTTTTCCTAGTTCTATTAAATGTCCTGCAGTATTACCCTTTATGTCTAAATCCTAGACCCACTTTTACCTTATTTTCATATAAGTTGTGAGATATGGATCAATGCCTAGGTTTTGCCATTCTATTTCATGTTTTCCCAGAAGTTTTTTCATGTAGTGAAGCCTTATCTCAGAAGCTAATATCATCGGGTTTTTCAAACAGTGGATTGCTATAGTCATTTGCTACTGTTTCTTTTAGACCAAATTTATTCCATTGATCTAACACTCTATTTCTTAGCCAGTACCAAACAGTTTGGATGACTGCTGCTTTATAACGTAGTTTTACAACTAGGCTACCTTTCTTTGCATTTTTTCATCCTTTGATATTTTTGACCTTTTTGTTACTGCAGATGAATTGTGTTACTTATTTTTTTTAGCTCTGTAAATACTTTTTTAGTAGTTTGAATGTTATCCATCAAAAAAAGTAATTTATTTTGAGTAGAACTGTCCTTTTTTTATTATATTAGCTCAGTTTAACCATGAATGTTTGACTTTTTTCCAATTGTTTGATCTGAATTTTTTTGTCTGAAAGGGACTTTGTAATTTAGTTCATATAGTCTCTGGGTTTCCTTATTCATGTAAATTCCCAAGGATTTTATGTTGTCTACAGTTACTTTAAAATGTATTTATTTTCTATTTATGCTCAAGGACTTAATTATTGACGATTTATGTGGGTTTACTTTATATCCTGCTACATTACTAATGTTAATTGTTTCAAGTACATTTTTAATTGTATTTTAGGATTCTCTAAATAAACCATCATATTATCTACAAAGATGATATGCCTATTCTAATTGCTTCAATTTCTTTCTCTTCTCTTATTGCTAAAACTAACATTTCTAATACCATTTTGAATAGTAGTGGTGATAATGGGCATCCTTGTCTCACCCCAATCTTATTGCAAATGCTGCTAGTTGATTGCTATTATATACAAGGCTTGCTTATGGTTTTAGACAGATATTACTTATCATTGTAAGGAAAATTTCATTTATTCATATACTCTCTAGTAAAAATATGCTCCCTTTATTGGACCTGATATCATCAAGCAAAGAAAAATCAATCAAAGTTTGCTTGATTGTTTGATGAACTCAAAATACTCTTCAGCAATGTACAATCAATTAAAGGTAGATTAATTGGTTGCTTCATTGATTTATAAGTGTCATTGCCTCATAGTCATTAAGTGTCCTCCCCTCTTCTATTGCATTAGGAATACACTTCTCAAGAGTCATGAATCCTCTCAAAGTATATTCACTTTATACCTTGCCCCCTTTTCAGGTACCTTCCATGGACACACAATCCTCATGAGCCAGAGCATTAAGCAAAGTCAAATCATTTCAGGAAATTTGTACCCATCCCCCCACCATCACCACGTATATTTCATCCAATTATAACTAAATGTTCCAGCAAAGCAAATCTCTTCATGGTGTTTTCATGTCCAGTCCCTCTAAGTATAATCTCTCCCTCCATCTCTGTAATGCTCCAGCCATAACCTTACAGCCCTCCCCACCCAAAGTATCTGGTACATTCTATCCTACTGTCCCTTTAACATCCCTAAAAACATCCTTAATTAAGGTATGGATTAAGATAAGATCACTTCCTAATCTATGTCCATCCCTTCTAACTGTGATATTGCATTCTTCCTCAATGATATTACAAACCCCAAGGAATGTAGTAATGTAAAATCACTTCTGCTTTAATTATGCATAGAACCTCTAAGTATTCTAAATACTGAACACCCTGAAATGCATAGGAGACACTGGAACAGGACTGCCTAGCAGAAGGTGCTCTCATCAGAGAATGTAGCTGAGCTTTATGAGCAAGTCAGAATTTGAGTAGTTCAAATGAAACATGAAATATATAAGATTAAACACCTCAGATGTTCACCTGAGCTTGTATTGGTCTGATCAGCCACAGTCAGATACATTGTAATTCGTCTCAAAATAGTGATGTCATTTTGATCCCCATATCTTCTAACTAGAATCTCTTCAATGATTTTCAACCCTTTAACCATCCTAAGAGAAATACTATTCTTATGAGGTAAAAGTATTATCCTCTCTTATAGGGTTATATACAATTTAATGTTCTTGATTATTATTTGGGTTTTTTTCCCACTTTCCATTTACCTTTTCATGGATCTGCGTTTGAAGACTGAATTTACTGTTACATTCTGGTATTTTTTCAGGAAATATTGGAAGTCCTCTATTTCACTAAATGTCCATTTTTCCCCTGAGGGAATAGATGAATTTTTCAGGGTAGTTTGGTTGTAATCCAAGGTTCTTTGCCCTCAAAAATATCCTATTCCAGACCCTCCATTTCCTTTATTCTTGAAGTTGTTAAGTCTCGTGTAATTCTGACTGGGCCTACTGAATATTTAAATTGCCTCTTTTTTTGACTGCCACAGTACTTTCTCCTTTATTTAAGAGTTCTGGATTTTAGTTATGATAGTCCTTGAAGTTTCTAACCTGACATCTCTTTCTGGAGCTGTTCTCTGTATTCTTTCAATAGTTATTTCTATTTTCTTGATCTACTCTATTTGAACAATTTTCCCTGATAATTACCTGAAAGATGTTTCCCACATTGATTGGTATAACAAAAATTCAATAATTATCTCTCCTGGATCTATTGTTTAGGTCATTTGCTTTTCTTAAAAGCTTTTCTCCATTTTTTTTCACTCTTTTGACTCATATGGAATCTTGAGGTCTCATAGGTTCACTATTTGTCCAATTCTAATTTTTAGGATCTGATTTTCTTTAGTTAGCTTTTATTTTTCCTTTTCCAGTGGGTTAATTTTATTTTTGCTGAGTTGTATTCCCTTTCTATTGATCAATATTATTTTTTTGAAGAATTACATTTTTTTCTCCAGTTATTTTTACTTTTAAAGGAATTGATTTCTTTGGTCACTTTTTCCAATTATACTGCATAGGAACATAGAAAGTGGGAGAAATTTAGAGGCCATACATGGAACTTGGCTAAAGAAGGGGAATTTTAGAATGCAGAATTTGATACTTGAGAGTATTCTTATATAATAGAATGAAAGAGATAGGAGATCCTTAGAAAAAGGGACATCAGAGCAGCCAGGGACCTTAGAACACAAATGTTCAGAATGTGAAGTGTACCAAAGCCTGACCCATGAGAGAGTTGGAAGAGTCCTGTAAACATAATCCATCTGCTCTGCAAGGAACCTTTGAATGGAAAATGTCATCAGCTATCATCCTAAGAATTTATTTTCCTATATAAGCATATGCATGCATTTGTATTTGTATATATACATATTACATAGAACCTGATGTATGTTTGTAAAAATATTTAGTTAATATTCTAGTTAAAAGTAAAAAAAAACAGACAAAGTTAAACATTTGGTATGATATCATTCATTACTAAAATTTAGTTTATATTACCCATTGGTGATTCTAAAAAAAAAATCTCAGATACCCAGCCACAGAGCCAATACTGTTTGTAGAAGTTGTAAGTATGTATAGTTAGCTGACAAAAAACAAGCAAATCCTAAATACTCAAATGATAGTACCTGGAAAGAAATGTAACTGAATACATTTTTCTTTCATTAATAAAAAATGGTAAGGGCAACCACGTGTTGCAGTAGATAGAGCACTGCCCCTGGAGTAAGAAGGACCTGAGTTCAAATCCAGTCTCAGACTCTTAATAATTACCTAATATGACCAGGGGCAAGTCACTTAACCCCATTGCCTTATATTAATACAGTTTTAAAAAAGATAAATACCACTTTTCAGATTTCTTTTAATACTGATGAATAATGACTCTTTTTGGCCAAATGTTACATGAAGGGTAATTTATAAAAATGTGAATTATGGTTCAAAATAAGTATGTCCAAACTGCCATTCTACATTATAAAAATAATTCAATCACTAAAAGATGACTGTGTAGGAAATTTGATGAAACAAAGAAACAAAGAAAGAGAAAAGCTTATGAACAAGAGTGTCAGAAACTCAGAAAGTCATGTCAAGTCCTGAAATAAATCTAGGACATGAGTGGAGGAATAAAGTGTCCTTCACTGAGTTAACAAGGAAGCATACATACCATCCTGGGAGCTGTCCCCAGAGAATCTGAGAACCAGCTCAAGCTTGGTTCTCTTATATTAGAAGATGCCAGAGAGGGATCTTCCCAGCTCAACTTAATAGAGAGTAAAGACATGGGGATACAAAACAATTCCTTGAATTTTGACATTAGAAGAAGTAGTAACATGAGTATCATGTAATAAATAATGTTATTTGTTATAAACCATATGTCTCTCAGTCATCTTAAACATATAAAGGATAGGAGGGTATTTCTTTATATCTTAAAGCATCACATCAGAGAAGCTTGTTAGAACACTAAATGTATGGATTTCCAAGTACTGTTCTGGGGGATAGTTAGAGTTGGATGAGAAGTTAGAATAACGGATTCTGAGGTAAGGTTAAGTTCACATTAAAAAAAAAATGTTTATTTCCTTTTCATTACTTCAATAGTCTTGTTGCTAAAGCAAACATAACCCCACTCCTCCCATAAATATAGAGAAACATCAGGTAAAAGAAAGTGATAGAAAAATAAAAGTGTATTATAGTATTTAGTCAGATTCCATCAGATCTGTCTTTGGGATGGATCCCATTCTTTTACCATAAATCTGTCAGAGAAATTGCTTCAATATTTTTCCCACAGTTGATATTAATTGCTGTATTTCCTTCCATCATTTTCTTTCTCACCCCCATTTATTCTATTTTCTCTATCCTTTCACCCTATCCTTCCTCAAAATGGTTTTGTGTCTGACAAACCTCTCTCATAATCTTCCCTCTCTTCTCTCACATACCCACCCCGCCCATTCCCCTGCTCCCCTTTCTTTCATCCCTTTCTTTTTTTTTTCTTCTCTAGGACTATAGATTTCTATACTTAGTGTATATGTTATTTGCTCTATGAACCACTTCAGGTGAGAATGTAGACTCACTAATTCCTCCTCACCTTACCCCCTTCTACTCTGCTGCAAAAGTTTTTCTTGCCTCTTTTACGTAAAATAACGTAACCTACTCTTCCTGTCCTTTTCCTTTCTCCTAGTTCATTCCTTTTTCACCCATTAACTTCAACTTTATAAGATATTATACCTTCAACTTCAGTTCCCTCATGTGCCTAATCTATATATGCTCCTTCTTACTGCTCTAATAAATGTCATGGTTTATATGTGTTATCATTATCATCTTCCCTAGTAGGAAAAGAAGCAGTGCATATCATTAAGGTCTTCATGATTTGCCTTTCCCATCCACCCTCTTTATCTTTCACCCACCTGAGTCCTGAACTTGGAGATCAAACTTTCTGTTCAGGTCTAGACTTTTCATCAGGAAAGTGTAAAATCCCCTATTTAATGGAATGTCCTTCTTTCCCCCAAAAAGAGACTGTTCACTTTTACTGGGTAGTTGATTCTTGGTTGTAATCTCAGCTCTTTTGCCTTCCAGAACATCATATTATAAGCCCTACAAGCCCTTAGTGTAGAGGCTGCTAAATTTTGTGTTATCCTGATTGTAGCTTTATGATATTTGAAATGTTTCTTTCTAGCTGCTTGAAATATTTTCTCCTTGACTTGGGAGTTTGAAAATTTGATTATAATATTTCAGGAATATTTTATTTTAGGATCACTTTCAGGAGGTGATAGATAAATTTCCTCAATTTCTATTCTGTCATTTGCCTCTATGACATCAGGATAGGTTTTCTGAAGAATTTCTTGAAAAACCAAGTCTAGGCACCTTTCTTTGTCATGACTTTCAGGTAACCCCAAAATTTTAAAATTATCTCTGCAGGAATTGTTTTCCACATCAGTTGTTTTTCCGATGAGTTATTTAACTTTTTGTTCTAGTTTTTCATTCTTTTGATTTTGCTTTATTTATTCTTGATTTCTCACAAGGTCATCAGCTTCCTGTGGTTCCATTCTACATCAGAAGGAATGATTTGCTTGAGAGAACTTTTGTACTTCTTTTTATTTAATCAGACGAATTCTGTTTTTTAAGACATTATTCTCCTTGTTGGTCTCACAAAGTACTTTTTTCCCAACTGCCACAAACTAGTTTTTAACATGTTATTTTCTTCAGTATTTTTGGTATCTCCTTCACCAAAATACTCAATTGGTTTCCATGATTTTCCTGCATTGCTCTCATTTCTTTTCCCAGGTTTTCCTCTACCTCTGTTAGCTGATTTTCAAAATCAATAGCCTATGACTAATTCATATTTTTTCTTGGAGTTTTTGTATACAGATGCTTTAACTTTGTTATCTTCTGAGTATGCATTTTGAGTTTCCACCAGACTTTAATTTATTGACATAATATTTAGACATAATTGGCTATTGTCATTTTTTTCTTCTGTTGTTCGCTCATTTCCTTAGCCTATGACTTAATTTTAACTCATTTTTGCATTGGGCCTCTACTTCCAGGGTGGAGGATGCACTCTTCCAATCTTTGTAGGGTTTTTGCAGTTGTTTTCAAGGTTACTCCCCAGGGATCTCAATTCCTCCAAGGTCTTATGAGAGACTCTGACTGCTTTCCAGGCCTGTGCTCTTTTCTGTGGCTAACTCCAAGCACTCCCCTCTGTGTGGTACTGTGAGGAGGTTCCCTGCTCTCCTATGACAGTAGAGTTCCTTTTCCTGAGACTGGATCCCAGAATGTGATCTGAATCTGAATATGGGCAAAACCACAGAGTCCTGTGAAAGAAATAGGGACAAGACCTCTGCAGTATCCTTTGACCCACTTACCTTCGGTAGGCTCAGTGTTATGGAAGCAGTTGCCAGTTAGTTCCCTTACAGTTCACTCCCCGGGCCTGCTCTTGATTCCTGAGGTTCCTCTACAATGAGAACCTGTGCTAGGCTCCATGCTCACTCTGGTGTAGCAGAATTTTTCCACTGACCTTCCAAGTTGTGCATGGCAGTTCTGGAAATTGCCATTGTTCCCACAAACCCAGGCTGTTACTGGATGACTGGAGCCAGTTTGCTCTGGT
The DNA here is from genome assembly GCF_037893015.1 of Macrotis lagotis. Taxonomy (NCBI): domain Eukaryota; kingdom Metazoa; phylum Chordata; class Mammalia; order Peramelemorphia; family Peramelidae; genus Macrotis; species Macrotis lagotis. Next base: position 143,704 of record NW_027421913.1, read on the forward strand.
GCAACCCAGGTTGCACTTTGTTACTTTCTAATCCTGGTGTAATAGACACTTCCTGTGGATCTTCCAAGTTGTCTTGGGCTGGAATGTTTCACACAGTCCTTCCATGGATTATACCCACTAAAATTTGGTTAGAGTAATTATTAAAAGGTATTTGGAGTGGTCTAGGGGAGAGTATGTAGGAATTCCTGCCTTCACTTCAACATCCTGCCTCCACCCCCATCAAAATATTCCAAATTTTAGTGGAAAATAATGTCAGAATTTTACATATGGCAGAACTTGGCTGAGCTTGAAGGAAATTTCAAATCTAGCTTCCACAGAAGGATAAAGTTGGATGAACTTAAATATCCTTGTTGGGAGAGACAAGAACCAAGAGAATGTGATCTGTTCAGTAGCTGAGAGCAGAAGTTGTCAGAATCAATACAATTTTATCATAGAGAAGATCAGCTTTGGGAGCTGCCATGGAGAAGAGAATGTGTGGTAGAGGAAAACTTTACTAGAAAGAGATAGCAGATTGAGTATTAGTCATAATAACACACAAGATCAGGAGTTGGAATGTCCTAAAATCCTGAAATGCTTAGTTGGAAGGGCTCTGAGAACAGAAATCATCTGTTCTGGAAAAGGAATTAGGATGGAAAATAGCACCTTTGGGACAATTTTTCTACCTACATATTCTTATATGGCCAAAATATTGACTTGTACCTGATGATTTAAAAACAAGAAGGTAAGACTTTCTGAATGATATTAATAATTTATTATAGGTTATAATATAATAATCAAATGATGATCTTTTTAAAAATTGTCACATTTTCAAGAAGTTCTTTATTCCAATTTGAAGGACATTACACAGAGCTGAAGCTTTAAAAAATCTCATGTCCACAACCATATCACCAGAAAGTTTTTGTGAAATTTCAAATTATTTTTCCACTTGCTAAACATAACCACTAAACCCAAAGCCTAGCACAATAGACCATATTTAGTAAATACTATTAGTGATATCATTTTTAATGATCATAAACATATAGTATTATTGACTCTACAAAACTAGGTTTTATAATGGCCTAATAAAATACACACCTTATATTTAAAAATCATTCTATCAGTAAGGTCAATGTGCATTTTCAAATATTTTAAAAACAGAAACTTAATATATCATAGAATAACAAGATTTCACAATCAAAATTGTCATGTCTTTGAGGTTCTTAATTCACTGAATTTCTGCCTTCCAGGTGCCATATAGAAAGGAAACATTTCAGATGCCTTAGAACTTACAGTACATAATTTCTTGTCTAATCAGGTTTTACTGGACTAGGCAAGTCTTCCTTCTCCATCTTGCATTTTGCACTGAAATGTGAAAAGAGAATGTTAAATCAGGGAAGTCATGGAGAGCCTAAAATGTCAAATCATAAATATCCAGAATCTAAATGTCAATGAGAATGTAGAAACAGGAATGTCAGTTCTTGGAGAGACCAGAACCAAGAGAATGAGAAGTGGTTGAAGACAACAGGAAATTGTCCAACGCAATGGGAATAGAGGAGAGAAAATGTAATAGTTGTGGATAAGGGAATGAGCAAGTGAGGAGAGCACTTAGAACAAGGGATATCAGAGGGAGGAGACAGCACAAAAGGTCAGCACCATTGTGGCCTCAGACCTTCCATGTATCATAGTTCTCTAAGAACAGAAATCATTTACCCTGGAAGAGACAAGGGAATGGAAAATCTCATAAATAACAATGACTCTTGATTTTATCAGTTCTACTTAATTCTTTAAAAAGTGAAGAAAATATATTTTTCATGTAACCATAATTTAGTATGTATTAGCCCAGTGATGAGGTTTTAAAATTTTTGTTTTCACGTTCTCTACCTCATATGCCCAATGATCAGGTAAAAGTATTAGCCATTTTTCAAGAATATGCACAAAACTCCACAGTTATTCACAAAAAATATATGCCATTACATGCACCTCCTGCTTTGCTTAAAACCACTACTTATCTTACTACTGAATGTTGCTAAACAAAGTATTTTGGGCCACATAAACAAGCTCCTAGGTTCTGATAATTCATAACAAAGCAGATCAGTATTTCAGCAAGATAAATGTGCTATGAAATAAAATAAATTAGCAACTTAAAAAAACCCTTTTAGATCAGTGGAATGTGTGGTTTTAGAAGCAAGAATTTCCAAGCTCCTAAGTTTCCTAGAACACTGAATGCACTTCCAGGTGACAACAAGGGGAAATGTTAGAGATTACAAAGAATTTAGAATACAGAATTTCCTTCCTAGGGTGTAGGTCTTGCCTTCAAATGTCGCCTATGGGAGTGGAAAATGAAGCCAAAATTTATGATTGTGGAAGTCAATGGAAATGTAAAATCTGGAAACAGAAGTCTAATAAAGATATTCAAGCTCAAGGGACAATATAGGGAGGGAATAGAACAGAGAGAATGGGAGATATTCAGAAATGGGGACTGGAAATTATCAGAAACAGTGAGATTTTAAATCCACCTTATCTCAAGCCTGGTAGTAGCCATGGATAAGAGCATGAGAGATTTAGAAATACATTTGGAGGTAGGATTTCCAAACAAAGAGAGCAATGGGAAGACAAAAGATTCTGGGAGTCTGGAAAACTGCTGCAGGTCATTGCAGGGAGGAGCACCCAGACAACATAAACCATCTACTCTGCAATTGCATTAGAATGGAAAGCATGAAAATGGCCAGGATTTGCTTTCATGCATATTCTTATTTGCCAACAAATTGACCAGTTTCAGGTCAAAAATCAAGAAGGTAGATTTTCCATTTTGAGTATCATTTATTCAAATATTTACTTTACAGATTACTGATCCTTTAAAATAAATATCTCACATCTTCAACCCAAAAAACAAAAGGTCATATTGAAAGTACTGTATAATTTTTACTAGTCAAAATATTCTCTGTTTAACAAAAGTTTCTTGTTTCATCCAGTGTTGTTCCATGCAGTTCTACTGGGGGAAGATTGATAATATTATCAATATTAATAATAATATAAAGTGTTTGGGCAGAATTAAGTTGTTCTGGTTGGAATATTTAAATGGTATAACATTTATACTTTAAAAACATAATAACAATAGTAAACCTGTGCATTGTAATAACATTCCATAAGTAAAAAAGAACCAAAATAGTAGACCATCAAAGTCATAGCAGAGTGTAGAATTAAAATAAAGTATGTTAGGAGTGGAAAGGTTTTGTAGGTTATGGAATTCTTCTAAATACTTTTCAGGAAAAATGTTCAATTTTGCTGAGAGGTTCGAGGAGAAAATTTCCTAGCTGAATGTAATTCCTGATTTTGAATGTCCGAATTTGGCATGGAAATGAAGCCAGAATTTTTCATCTGGATGTACACTAAGAATCTGGAATGTGTGAGCTTGATGGGAATTTCAGACTTAGAATCCTGAGTTGAGTGAGGCTGTTGAAATGAGAAAGTCAAAATTGCAGACACTAGAACTGAGAGAAGGGAGATGTTCAGATGAAGAATGGAAATTGTCAGATGTTATGGGATCTGAGCACACAGATGGTGTGTTGGACAAGTTAATGCCATTACATTTATTTTAAATTAAATGTGGTATTTCTTTGAAGTTCCTGAACATGATTTTATACCCCTCCAAAAGAATCTATAGTGTTAATTAGAAATATAATAAACATTGAAGTCATTACCAAAGAATAAATTGTATGAAATTGATTTCTTTTGGAGTGCAGGTTTTTGGTTTCTAGGTATTTTTGGCTGGCCATTAAATAGCCAATACGTTCATTATACTTTTTTTTGAGGTATGCTTCAGAATGTTTTATAAGTAAACATCTAAACACAAACACACACACTAATATATCTATTTGTGGATATATGCAAATGTATGTATCTATGAATTCACACATATATGGATGTGGCAATTCTGTTTCCCATATGCTAGGTTCCACAGGTTCTGCTAGGTCTAATTTCTTTTGATAAGGTTTCTCCTCAATCTCTCATTCCCTTCTCCAAGGCTAGACTAGGTGCTGTGTGCCGATATCCTACTGCTTCTGATAATTACCATTCTTAGGCTCTGGGCATCTCCCAGCCTCTGTGTTCTTGTTTCTCCCAACATTGACATTGCAGCTTCTACAACCTCATCCAGTTCTGGATTTTAAATTCCAAATTTACTTCAGGTTTAGATATAAGTTCAAATTGCCCTTCCTGATCCAATACTGTGACTTCACTTTCCACTGCTCATTGGCACAGTCAGAAGAAGGACTAACTCCTGGCTAGGAAAATCTGTATTCTACCCTCTAGGCTACCTCCATAGTATCTCCTCAAAGGGCATCTGAATGTCTAGAACTTCAGTGTTCAAAACACTTTCTAATTGACAATTTTTTTCCTAAAGATCAATTTCCAATCATCTATAAAGTTTTTGCAAAATTTTTTAATGGTTTATTAACATAATGTACAGATCTTATTGATATTTCCTTTGTAGCTGATTTCATTTTTTAATTATCTAAATATTTTATTTGTTTTCCAATGCCATACAATGTTAGTTTCCACCAATCTTTTTTTTTTTCTGGCAAGGTTTTTAGTTTCACAATTTTTTCTCCTTCCCCCCTTCCCCATCAGATGGCAATCTGATATGGTCTTTAAAATGAGCATCCATGATATGATATGCATAGATTATTGATTTGATTTCATAACCTATATTAGATCCTTTATGAGTCCTCAAAACATAACACCCTGTTTTTGAGCCAAAGGTGAATAAAAAAATAGAATATGTATGAGATCAATATAAGTTTGTGTGTCATATGAGGTAATAAGTGCCAAGTTTCAAAATTTAAAATTACAAAAAGAAAATAATCACACAATCCAGTTAAAGAATTTAGAAGATTGGATGTGGAACATTTTGTTATAAGGTTGTTATAATAATGCCATAGTCATTTTAGTTCATAGATTTTGTTTTTCTACTGTGTCTTTCATGCATCAAGAAAAACATAAAATAAAAGAAACCTAAAAGATCCATCAACTTCTATAGTTCAGAATGCCAAGGGGTGAAAAATTTGAAACTATTTTCACCCAAACACCAACTAAATGATTAGATTGCTCATGTTAACATTGGCCCTAAGGCTTTTCATGATTACATTTCCTGCTTAGGAATTAGTTTGGCCTGTGCTTGTCTTTGGTCAGCTCTTCCTCTAATACAGTGCTCTAGTGCTGTTCTACTATTGCTTGGAGGAAGACTGAAAAAATGCAAATGGTGATGTTGCCAGTATGCATATGGTTGACAAATTTCAGTGTTGCCAACATCTCTTTTGAAGCCCATCTGTGAGATTACTTCAGCTCTCAAACAACACAACTTCCTAAGCCTTAGAATCTCTGGTCTAACTGGTATCCTACACCAGGAGCCTCAATACCTCAGCTCAATTTATTAGCTGGGAAATGAGTAAGGTAATCTGAAAAGCAAGGAACCTTCTTCACATGTAACTGCAGTGAAGATCGATAGCAGATGGATGGATAGAAGGATAACTGTATCACTTTTATTGTCCCAGTTACACTGCCCATAGGAAAACAGATTTAACTCCTGAACAAGAGTACTTCTGATGGTTCACTTTGCATTCTTCTCTCACAAGACATAGGATTAGGTACATTCTAATGGGTGAGTAATTATTTTGTATTGAAATAATGTATGGAAATTATTGACTATCCCCATACTCTTGGAATAATTAAGAAAAGACCTAGTATTCCACAGCTGGTCTACCCAAAATTCTACAGGCCTACTTCCTCTATGTAATTTTCTATTTCAAAATAAAGTGGATTCACATGAGCTGTCCCTGGTTATCCCTTAGTCATGATACATAGCTCTCTCCATCATACATTTCATCTTCAATATCTTTTATGCCCTTTTAAGGATAAGTCAAAGGAGTGATGAAGATGATAATTAGTAATAATATTAATGATTGTTACCATTTATTTAGCATTTTAAGAAAGCATTTTACTTTTGTGGACTCATCTGAGCCTACAGCAGTCCTGCAACAGTATTATCCCCATTTTACAGAAAAGTAAACTGAGGCTTATAACATGTAAATTGCATGACATAGGCTTGCTACCATGGCAGATTCTTCACAATAAATGAAAGCAGGATATCATTTAGAGAACTTGAGAGCTGCAGGAGAGTCAGAGAAAGCACAGGACTTATTCCTGATTACACACAATAGTGAAAGGTCTCATGAAGGAGGTGACAGTTGAACTAAACCCTGAAAGGGAGAGAGGAGTGGGTTCCAGAGATAAAAGGAAGGAAATCATTCTAGGGATGAGGACATACATCTTGATCCTATAGGTAGGAATAGGGAAAGGACAGGACTGGTGATTTCGTGGCTCTAGGGGTCTTGATGTCAGTCAAATTACATTTACATGTCTTCTATGGGCAGATTATGTCCTAACTGATAGACCAGGAATCTCCCTCTACCATCACAGGCCAGGGACTTCTCTGCCATTGAGAGTCTTAAGAGAGTTGCCTGGAGACCCAGGGTCACACAGCCAGAGTATGTCAGATGTAGGACCTGACCCCAGTTCCTCTTGGCTCCTATATTACTGTTTCTTCAACTTGAATACCTGTGTTAAAAGCAAATCTATAATGCTGTTCTTTGAAGAAGAAATTTCTCTCACTTGACTTCAAGCATGTTCACTGGCTGTCCTGCTATGCTTTCCCTCCTCATTTCTGCCCCCTAGGTTTCCCTGGATTTCTTCAAGTCTGGTTAAATCTCACCTCTACAGGAAACTTTTCCCAAAGCCTCTTAATACTAGTGCTTTCCTGGCTTATTTGCAATTTATGCTGTCTGGAGGATGACAGTTGAAATGATTGAAGAAACAAAGGTTGACACTTCTGGTCTCTTAAGCAATACAGGTCAATTGACTACCACATCAAGACCAGGACTCCTCAGCTTTGGCACTGGACTCCAAATACAGGAGTCAGATTTTTGTACATTAAAAGATAACACAAAGCAGGATACAAACCACGATGTATAATTAATCTGATTTCTTTTTTTGATAGATGTTTCATTTTTCCAGCTATGTTTCTTGAAAGTTTCTCAACATTCATGCACTTAAATTTTTACATTACACAATTTTCTTCCATCCTCTCTTCCTATCTCCCTCCCTTCAACAGAAAAATCAAGTGAACATTGTGCTTGTACATTTGTGTTTAACATATTTGCATATTAGTTATTTCATGTATGAGGAATCTGGACTAAGTGGAAAAGAAAGAAAACAATGGGATAGGAAGGAAAAACACAAGAGAAATTTCATTAAAGGAAAGAGTTTTCATTCAGATTATGTGATGTTCATCTCGTTGAATAAAGTTTCTTTTTTAACTCTTAAAAAACATGTAAAATACAGAAACAGAAGTCTCATATAATTTACAGCAAAAACTTCCCCATTTTCACAGTATACTGTGAATTCAAAAAGTATTTTACATTAATCCACCCTTAATTTTAATTTGTTCAACCTTTCAAATACCTAATCAAAACCCAATTAACTCCTTTAAAAATCATTTCCTTCTGTATTCTCACAATCACACAATTCTAGGATGGGACCTAGTCAGTACTGTTACTAGATCTTCTTTTAGATTCACAGAGCAAGTGAGATGGGAGGACAGCCTCCACAATGAGAATATGAAAGGGAAGGCTAGGACTACCAGAGAAGAGCTGAAGATCTGGATGGACCATGAGGTCTTACCCAAATCAGAACTTGGAATAGGAGAATAGATGCTTTTTCTCTAAAATCAATAATTTCCCGGAAAGCCTGGGGTATCCCTAGTAATGAAAATTTGAAAGAACAACCTGACTTTCCCCATTTTCTACCTGTGGAAATAAGTAGAATATTAGCTAGAAGGATCCAACCAGGATACAGAGAAAAGTCAGCTGACAGAGTCACAGACATAGACAGAGATGGGTTTTTTCCTTAAAGAGTGAGATAGATTCAAAAACCATAAACCAGTGCAGTTAGGTGATGCAGTGGATAGATTACCAGCTCTGAAGTCAGGGGGACCTCAGTTCAAATCCAGCCTCAGACTTTCAACGATTACCCAGCTGTGTGACCTTGGGCAAGTCACTTAACCCCATTGCCTTTAAAAAGAAAAGAAAAAACATAGGCAATTGCAGGTAAAGAATTTGGGGTTCTTTGTTTATTCTGATTTTGCTATAAATTATTAGAGTATAATTTATTCATTTTTTTATGAAACTAGAAAGCAATAGTCCCACCTCACACCTCTCAAATTGGCCAATAGGAAAGGACAAGGATTAATGTTGGAGGGGATGTTGGAAAACTAGGATCCTAATGCATTGTAGATGGAGTTGTGAACTCATCCAACGATTCTGCAAAACAATTTGGAATTAAGCCCAAGGGGCAATAAAAAATGTGCAGCAGTTGATCCAGCAAGACCACTACTGGGTCTGTATCATGAAGAGATCATGAAAAAGGGTAAAAATCCCACATGTACAAAAATGTTCACAGAAGCTCTGATTGTGGTAGCTAAGAATTGGAAATTGAAGGGATGCCCATCAATTGGGGAAATGGCTGGACAAATTGTGGTATATATATATATATATGTGTGTGTGTGTGTATGTGTGTGTGTGTGTGTGTGTGTGTGTGTGTGTGTGTGTGTGTGTGATAGGCCTGTATTCTTATATAAGAAATCATGAGGGACAGGATTTCAGAAAAATCTGGAAAAACTTTCATGAATTGATGCAAAGTGAAATGAGCCAAGTCAGAAGAACATTATACACATTAACAACATGGGGAGATGATCAATGGTGATGCATTTCTTTATTTCATCAGTATAATAATTAAAAACAATTTTAAGGGACTTGTGATGGAAAATACCATCTACATCCAGAGAAGGAACTGTGGAGTTTAAATGAAGACCAAAGCTTATTATACTCAATTTTTAATTTTGCTATAATTTTGCTATTTCTAATGTTTTCTTTCTTCCTTTTGAAACTGATACTGTTCTCACAACACGTTCAAATTTGATCTATGCTTGGCATGGTTACAAATGTAAAACCTATATCAGAATGCTTTCTGTTGAGGAGAGGGGAGAAGAAAGGGAGGGAGGGAGAAAAATTATAGAACTCATAACCTTGATAAAAAAGAAGACTGGTAAAAGCTACCATTATATGGAGTTGGAAAAGCAAATTATTTATATAAAAAAACTAGCAAGCAGTAAAAATAATGATGAATGACCTACTACTGGGGAAAAAAACTTTAAAATTCTGTTAGGAGAGCTTTTGTGAAGTTCCTTGGGATGAGTCCTACTGACAGAGGATTGTGAAACTCTGCAGCACTGCCATCTAGAAATAGTATGATGTTCTCCCTTTGGCTTTATCTGCAGATCAAAATGGGGAATGATTGCTCATGAAGAGATGAAATTTGTAAATGAAAGTTGTAAATACATGGGATTTATGAATTAAAGACAATTTCCAGAAGTGATTTTTAGATTAATATATACCTAACCTAGCCCTGAACTCTAATTAGTAACAATTTGCTGTTTGATGAAGAGTCTTTTAGCATTTTAACATGGTGTTATTTTGTATAAGTGTCTGGCCCCTCAAAGCACTCCTGGTTCAACATTCAAAACAAATGTTATGGTCTTCTGCAGTCTGAGAACTGTCACAGGTAGATGCTTGTCCCGGGAAAATTGAAAGAACAACCTTGCCAAAGTGAAGGTAGGATTCTCTTGACCTATCCCCATTTTGGTAAACAAGACATTTCCCTTACCTGTGTGACCTTGGCAAGTCACTTAACTCCATTACCTTAGAAAAAACAAAATAAACAAAAAACCAAAACAAAACAAATCAAAAAACCCAAAACAAGACATTTCCCCACCTGGTTAATTCTCAGTCTGGCTCTGACATCTGCCTATGACTCAGATCTGAAATCAAACAGAACTAGTATTGCCATGTCCAGACCTTTCTCTTTACATAGCAAATTCTATTGACAAGGGTAAGTTTAAAAGAAGATGAATGCTACTGGTGATTTTTGATTAAGTTATATATGCTAGTATAGTGAAGGGTCATCTTGAATTGCCATTTGAATCACCAATAAGAGAGTCCACGAAGCCATAGAATATCTAGTGTTACCAAAATAGGAAAAGTCATTTTTATTTAGGTTTATTCTTACCTCCTGGATACTGAGCATTTCTTGAAGCACAGGCACGTTTTATTATAAATAACTCATTTGACCTCACTGTCTTGAAATCAACCTCTTGATACATCCTATCCCAGATCTTTTTGTTAAAACTGAAATTATTATAGCAACTTTAAAATGAATGCAGTTGTGTCTCCAAATCAACATCTTATATGAAGGAAAGGTGTATTTGTAATTCCCTAGCAGGATCTCATTCCATGTAAACAGACATGAGGAGCTAAAAGAAATCTGCAAATGTGCAAAAGCATCAGTTGTTTTTAATAAATAGTTGTAATAAGATTAGTAATTATATGAATATTATAGTATAGGCAATCAGGCCTGAATAATAGTAGGTAATTATGCTAAATGAATATTTGAGTTGAGAATTTTTTTAATTTTTCAGTTCTTATTTGAATTTGTCAACCTGAAATGTAAATTCTCTGTTCTAGTGATGTTAATATTAGTGCTATTAAGATTTGTCTAGCTCTCACTACTTGACCTGATCAGTGTAATAGCAATCTAGAAACAGATCAAAGATCTATGTTGTCAGAGATTTTTAACAAACGAAGGGTTTCTCTGCAAATGACCTAAACTAGAGAATTAAATCTACTAGAGGCTGCTCTGAGACCACTCATTCCAGTAATCCTAAAAAGAGAGATCTTCAGACTTCACAGGACTGTATCAGAAGATGTTTCAGAGGCTGGACAACTGTATTAGATACAAGAAGTAGCAGGACTCCACCACCATCATCATCCTCTTCTCAAACAATTCCTAATTCACCTGTTCCTGATTCTGAAGTGACTAGAAATTCAAATCCTGATTTACAATCTCTTACTTGGGCTTTTACTCCATCACCAACTCCAATGTCTAGTAATTTCTTTGTCCATGGAACTCTGCCTATTCCTTTTTTCCTTCTACTCCCTCTACTGCAGTCATCTAGATCTGTTTGTATTGTCTGAAGGGATTTTGCCTAACACCATAATGATGTGGCTGCCTGTCAAAATTGCTTTAATTATTTTTATAAGTCCAAAATATTTCCAGAACCTGTATGTCAGAGGAATTTTTGCATCAATGCACTTGAAGAAATGTCTTATGATTCTCTGATTTATGTATATATATATATATATATATATATATATATATATATATGTATATATATATATATATTTTAATTAAAGGTTTTATTCATTTAGAGTTTTACAATCTTTCCCCTTAATCTTACTTCCTTCCTCCCAACCTCCACAGAAGGCAATTTGTGAGCTTTACATTGTTTCCATGGTGTACATTGATCCAAATTGAGTGTGATGAGAGAGAAATCATAACCTTAAGGAAGAAACATAAAATATAAGAGATAGAAAGATCAGACAATAAGATGTCAGGTTTTTTCCTAAATGAAAGTTAATAGTCCTTGGTCTTTGTTCAAACTCTACAGTTGTTTCTCTGGATACAGATGGTATTCTCCATTGCAGAGAGCCCCAAATTGTCCCTGATTGTTTCACTGACGGAATGAACAAGTCCATCAAGGTTTATCATCCCCTCCATGTTGTCATTAGGGTATACAGTGATTTTCTGGTTCTGCTCATCTCACTCAGCATCAGTTCATGCAAATCCCTCCAGGCTTGTCTGAATTCATATCCCTTCTGGTTTCTAATAGAACAATAGTTTTTATGACATACATATACCACAGTGTGCTAAGCCATTCCCCAATTGAAGGACATTTACTTGATTTCCAGTTCTTTGCCACCACAAACAGGGTTGCTATAAATATTTTTGTACAAGTGATGTTTTTGCACTTTTCATCATCTCTTAAGGGTGTAGACCCCATAGTGGTATTGCTGGATCAAAGGGTATGAACATTTTTGTTGCCCTTTGGGCATAGTTACAAATTTCTCTCCAGAAAGTCTGGATGAGTTCACAACTCCAACAATAATGTAATGGTGTCCCAGATTTCCCACAAAATGTCCAACAATGATCATTTTCCTTTCTGGTCATATTGGCCAGTCTGAGAGGTGTGAGGTGGTACCTCAGAGAATCTTTAATTTGGATTTCTCTAAAAAGTAATCTGATTTATTTATCTTGTGGGGCATGTTTTACTAGGAGCTACCTGTCCTTTGTGCTTCTTGATTAGTCACTTAAATCATTTCAAAACAAACAAAATCAATATAAATTGTGCCCATTTCCCTATTCTCCAATGTCACCTTTGTCCCTCAGGAAGGAAATTCTCCCCTTTTGGTTTTGTATCATCTATGGAGGACTGCCTTCCATACATTCAGATTATAATGATCCAAAGACTAGGGTCTTTCTGTGGGTCAGGAAGGGAACTTGAGAAATAATGCACTTGGACTCCTACCATATTCTAATCAGTATAAATCAGTTTGATATTATACTGAAATAATATAAGGATAAATAGTTTCTTATAGTGGGCCTCAAACTTTATTTTAATCTTCACTACTTATTTACCAAGTTATGAAACTGACCTGCACAACCACGAGAATGCTGATAAAGATATCTCCATCCTGTTTTTTCTCAAATTCTATATCCAAACTCAGCATTGTGGGTTGCCTTGATGCTTTGGAAAGATCCAACAATTCATTTTTGTACCTCCACATTCTCTCTTGCCCAACATGAGTAACTTCACCTACCCATGACCCATTTGAATTATCATTTCTACCTATTTTAGCTGATGTATCAGAGTTATTCTTCAAATACAAAACTCAAGAGATGTAGAAAAAGGTAAATTTACATACCATGTAGATACATAAGGTAACTATAAAGAGGGGAAAAGTACTAAGTAAGAAGATTAAACTGTATCCATCCCTAAAGTGAAAATAATGCCTATAACTCTTAAGAATTATGTTTCTGTTAGGATAGCTTAAGGGTGGAATATACTTGAAGTGAATGTTCTTTGAGGATATCAATATAAATGACACTTGAAAGCAATGTTGATTATACTGGTGGTATTTCTTATAGAGATAGAGGGAGGGAGAGTACTTAGAGGCTCTATGCATAATTAAGTCACAAAGTTACTTTTCTTTACTAAATACCTTACTTGAGGAGACTTATGGTATAATAGTGTCAGAGGTTGAGAGCATACTTAGAAGGGTGGAACATAAACAGATTAGGAAATTAATTTGCCTTAATTCATGTTTTAAATAACAAGAGTAGAAGGACCATGGCTGGTTTGTCAAAGGGAGAGAGGAAAAGAGTATGCCTGACAGTTTGGTTGGAGAAGACTGTGAGTCTGTGTTTCCAATGGTAAGAGATACAGAGGAAGAGAGTGGACTTATAGGGATTGAACAAGAAAAGTTCAAAAATTCAGGAGGGTGTTCTGGGGGAAGGTATACACAGTACATGCAAATTTTTGGCTTTGCATGATGATTTGGCTCATGAGGATTTGCAACAATGGAGGGACATTGAAAAGATGAGTTGATTATATAAGTCAACTATAATTTGATGTTATTTAAAAATCTTGAGTCATATATCTCTAATGAAACAAAAGAGGGAAGTATACTTAGTGACTATAGGACAATGCTGCTTATCAATCAATCAAGCAATCATTCATTCAACCTTTGGGAACAGTATTTCTATAAGGACAGATAAAAGAAAATAAAGAACTATAGCTCCACATCTCAAACCTTAGACCAAAATAAGTTCAAAATGGGTATTGGATTTAGACATAAAGGTTGATGCCATAGGCCAATTAAGAAATCAAGAAATCCTCTATCTGGCTGATGTATGGAAAGGGGAGAAATAGAATACATTATAAAGTGCAAAGAGAATAATTCTGACTATATTATATTACAAAGGTTTTACACTAATAAAACTCATGCAGCCAAATTTAAAAATGAAAACATAAATTTGTTAAACAATTTTCACAGCTAAGGGATATGATAAAATCTTGATTTCTCAAATATGTAGAGAAGTGAACCAAATTTATAAACTTTCAAGTCATTCCCCAATTGATAAATGATTCAAGAATATGAATAGGCAGTTTTGCAAGGAACAAATTAGTTGATTGGTTGGTTCTTGTTCTTCATTATCAAAAAAGAAGGTGTTTGATAACATGGCTGAAAACATCATGCTAAAAGGAATGGGAGGAAGGACATGTCCTTGTTTCACTTCACTGACTAGGAAATCTTGAGAGTATTGTCCTCTATCCAGAACCCAGGCATGCCTGCCATCATGAAACTGATGTATAATATGGTTGAACTCCACCAGATAACCAAATTTGGGCATAATTATCCATAGGCCCTCATGACTGTTGGCATCCAAGGCCTTGATCACATTTTTAAACATTGATTACAGACCTCTATTTTGTTCCTGGTATTTTTCCTCTAGTCTCAGACAGCAAACACAATATTGACTGTTCTTTCATTCTTTTGTTGTCACAATGGCTTTCAAGGAGGTAATAATTTTCCATGTGAAGGGTCAGCCTATTGATAAACATTCTGGTAAGAATCTTAAGAGCAATGACTAGCAGAGAAATACCCCCGTGATTGTCATAGGGCAATCTATTCCCTTTACCTTTATAGAGATGGATGATAGACTCATCCTTGAATTCTTGGGGAATAACCTCTTCATTCCATATGACCTGGAAAATTTCAATCTGTTTTTGTATGAGCAATGGGTTCCCTTCATTTGTAACAGAATCAGCACCATGTACTTTGCCACTTGAGAGGAGCCCAATAGCATTCAAATTTTCTTCTTCAGTTGGAACTTCATTTAGGGATTGACTGATTTCTACTCAAGGTAAATGGTCAATGGCTTCTGCATTGATTGATGACAGTCTGTTAAGAACACTGTGGAGATGTTCAGTCCATCTCTCTAGAATCATGTTCCTATCACTGATCAATGTGGATTCATCAGTACTGAGTAACTGAGAAGAGCCATAGGTCTTTGTCCCATAAATACTATCATGCCATCATAAAAGTAATTTGATTTGTTACTGTCTGCACAGAACTGAATTTCATCTGCCTTCTCCCTGAGCCAAGAGACCTGTATCACTTGTACTTTACTTTTATAGAATGAAATGCCTCCTTATTAGAAATGGACAGATTCTCCTGCTAGTAAACATGGTGGGCTTCTTGTTTTTCACTTGAAAGTCTCTGTATTTCCTCCTTATTTTAATGAAATCAGTCGTGATGTTTGCCAGTGTTCTGGCCCACAGGAGCAAAAATTATATGTAATCATATTCCAAATTACTATTGATTAGAGAAAAGCAAATTAAAACTAAATTAAAAACAAATTAAACACAAATTAAAATTAAACACAAATTAAACACAAATTAAAAACAAATTAAAACTAAAAAATGACTTCATACTTGTCAGATTGGTTTTGACAAAAAGAGAAAACAATTAGTGTTGGAGAGGTTCTGGGAGGATTGGGCATTAATGTATTGTTAGTGGAGTGGTGAACTAATTCAACCATTCTGGAGAGCAATATGAAATTTTACCCAAAGGGCAATAGAACTGATCATACCCTTTGACCCAGCAATAACAATATAGGGTTTATTCCCCAAGAAATCATAAAAAATGAGAAAAGTCCCACATATTCCAAAATATTCTTAGAACATCTCTTTGTATTGATTAAGAATTGGAAGGGATTTCCATCAACCGGAGAATGTCTGAACAAGTTATGGTATATGAATGTTATGAAGTTCTGTTTTCTATAAGAAACCATGTCTTATTGAACTCTAGAGAAGTTTGTAAATAATTACAGGAACTGATGCTGAGTGAAGGGAGCAGAACCAAGAGAACAATGAACATGTTAATAAGAACACTGTGAAGTGATCAAATAGGATGTATGCAGCTTCTCTCAGCAGTTCAGGGAGCTAGGACAACACTTGGTTACCTGTTATGGACAAGCCATCCACATCCAAAGGAAACAAAAAACAAATGAAAAAAACACACAATCTGAATGAAAATTATTTAAGTTATAAATGTACAAATGGGTGAATGTTGAAAAGCTTCCATAATGAGGGATTGGAAAAATAAAATAAAATATCAGCAAAGGAAAGAAATCAAGTATCACAAACTACATGATACATTTGATAAAAAAAGGCATTTGACATAATACAACGTGCATTGATACTTTTAAAAAGCCTTTACAAAGTAAAGACATAAGCTCAGGAAAAAATATTTCTACAGAGCCCAAAATACATATCATTAATAAAAGGCATAAACCAGAAGATTTATGAAAAGATATAGGAATAAAGCAAAGATGCTTGCTCTCTCTGGTATTATTTTTTCTAATTTGAGACATGTTAGCAATTGCATTAAAACAACTGTAATAAATTAAATGTGAAGAAACACAAAGAGGATATGAAAGACTTATGGTAATCATGCAAATGAAAATCTGAAAGTTATTGAAATGAATTCACTTGGCAGAAACTACGGGCATTGTCAGTGACATGTGGTCTGTGTGGACAAATCGGAAGCTCTTTAAAAATAATCTGGCAAATTTGGAAGAAGGAGTAGCAAAATTAAACTTCTTTCTTGGTAGCAAGATATGCCCATTTCTCCTGTTCCTTTTTCCTGGTATTGCAACACCCTCCTTTTTGTTATCCATAATCACTGGGCATTTCACACACACACACACACAGAGACACACACAGAGACACAGACACACAGACACACACACAGACACACAGACACACAGACACAGACACAGACACAGACACACACACAAACACACACACACACACACACACACACACACACACGCAAATACAAAGAACCCTCAAAAAATTCTTCCATCTAAGGTTCTCTACAAAATACCATTTCTCCCCTGAATGGTCATCCTTTTTTTCAGTCAGAAGGCAACTACCAACCTCTTTTTTTTCCTTTAAGGACACCCAGTTTTGATGGAAACCAGGGTGGGTGTTGATTTTCTTCTGTTTTGTTTCCTCTCTGTGACTTTTTCCCCTTTCCACAGCTCCATTTATAGGAACCAAACTCAATCCCCTTTCTTTGTTAGGAGGTACCAACTCCACCGTTCTGTTAAACTGGATTAAAAATGTCAAATATATAAACTAATTCATGAAATATTCTGGTGAATGAGAGTGGAATAACTTGAAATCCAATGTCATTTGCTAGCATGCATGTGTGCATGTTTGTGTGAATGTGTGTGTGTGTGTGGGGGGGGGGTATTGGAGGTGAGGATCAAAGAGTGGAAACATCTCCGAGCTTTAGTGTCCGGGTCTTCTTTCGGCTTCATCTACCGAATTTTCAGGGAAAAACCTAAGAGGCTAGGGAAATAACTGAACCACCTGTGCAGAGCTGAGACACTGAGGGAAGCCCCTAGTCCCTCCCTCCCTGTCTGTCCATCTTTTGGGGCCCAGAGGCCAGGGAGGGGGAGGAGGGGAAAGAGGGAGGAGAAGGAAGGGGTCAGAGATACAGGGAGGAAGGAGAAAAGGAAGTGAGTCAAGGGAGGAGAAGGAGGAGGAGGGGAAGAAGGATGGGAGAGGAGGAGGAGGCAGGGAGGAAGGAGAAGAAAATGAAGAGAGGAGGGGGAGATACAGAGGGAGGAGGGGAGAGTGGGAGGGGAGGAAGGGGAGGAGAGAGAAGGGAGAGAGTGGAGGAGAGGTAAGGAGGATCCAGATGAAAGGGAAGTGAGTCAGGGGAAGAGAAGGAGGAGGAGGAGAGAAGAAGGGAGGAAGAATGAGAAGGAGGAATGGAGGATGAATGGAGGACTAGAGGGAGGAGAGAGAGGAGGGAGAGGGAAGGAGGAAGGAGAAGAAGGGCCAGGGAGGAGGAGGAGCAATTCAAAGGGTCCTTTCCTCTCTCTGGATGCAGAAGAACAGCAAACAGCAGTGCCAAGGCTAGCCCAGGAGAGGGTGTTCTCTCAGTGTATGTCTCAGGATGATGCTGAAAGTATCCAGCTGGATACTGTGTCATGCCAGGCTTGGGCCACTGAAATTTGAGACTCTCTGCAGTGAAGAATATCATCTGTATCTTGGGAAAGAACTGTGGAGTCTGAACAAAGACCAAGGACTGTTACCTTTAATTTAGGGGAAAAAAAACTTGATATCTTATTGTCTGATCTCGCTATTTCTTATACTTTAAATTTCTTCCTTAAGGAGATGATTTCTCTCTCATCACATTCAGTTTGGATCAATGTATACCATGGAAGCAATGTAAAGACTGACAAATTGCTTTCTATAGGGGGTGGGGCGGAGGGAAGTAAGATAAGGGGGAAAATTGTAAAATTCAAAATAGATGAAATCTTTAAAATCTTTAAATCATTTTTAAAAAAATAAAAACACTCATGATTTTAATAATTGAGGGGACATGATCTAGCATTGTTCTGTGGTCATTTCTGTGAGGTGTCAACTGTATTCACTGTGCTGGGTATTTTCTTGTCTTTGTTGCTTATATAAAAGGTATCAATCATTTGCTTGTTAAAACTGTTGTATATAAAAAAACCATTGGAAAACAAATCAATGACATAAAGAATAATGAATTTCTTTCACTTCTGAATTATTATCTGAATGTTTTTGTAAAGTATTTTGATGAGTTTATCAGAACCATTTATTCCTTAAATCGATCTTTAAAATTAGTCCTTGTAAATAACTAATTTACAGGTTTTATTTGAAATTTAAATGACTAAATTTAAATTTTAAATTAGGGATCTACTCAAAAGCTGTAATTTAATTTTTTTTTTTTTTTTGCAAGACAATTGGGTTAAGTAGCTTGCCCAAAGCCACAGAGCTAGGTAATTTTTAAGTGTCTGAGGTCAAATTTGAACTCAGGTACTCCTGACTCCAGGGTCAGTGCTCTATCAACTGTACCACCTAGCCACCCTGTAATTTAAATTTTAAAGAATTGTTTCATTAGGGGCAGCTAGGTGGAGCAATGGATAAAGCACCCAGCCTGGAATCAGGATCTGGTCTCAGGCACTTAATAATTCCCTAGCTATGTGGCCTTGGGCAAGCCACTTAACCCCATTTGCCTTGCAAAAAAATCCTAAAAAAAAAAAGAACTGAAAGAATTGTTTCATTAGTCATGAAATATGTCAAGAGAGATGCAGTGAAATAGAAGGTGTTAAAAGAAGAAAAATTTATGAAATAGTATGGGAGAAAATAGATTAAAATTCTGTAACCTTAAATTATTTCACAACTCAGAATTAAAAAAGACAAAAAAAATTGACTAAACCCAAAGAAGTTTCAGTTAGCCAAGCTCTTAAGTCTGAAGTTTGGGGGTATCAATCTGAAATTGGTTTCAATGTCACATGTAGAAAAGGGGTGTTTAAAAGTTGTACTTAAAGTTGCGATAAGTTTATTGCAGGATGGATTTTTTTACTATTAGATGGCAGAATAAGGAAATTTTAGACCAGCTTCAGAAAAGAATAAGAGTAGAGTTGGAATTCATTATCCTTGTGTTCTTTGCTGCTTTTAAGCCACCAACCTGAGGATAACAAGCGAGTTTTGATTAAGTCTCCCAGATGAAAGGTGAATCCCAAGTGACCTTCACCCCAGAAAGTAAATTTGTTTTGAAATCAGAAGTTCAGTGTTACTACTGCAGTTTAAATCAATTGTTTAGGTAAATTATAACACAAAACGTCTGTAGAAATCAGTTGCTTAATGAAAATCAATTCAAATTTTACAAATAAGACTATGGTAAATTAAGGAAAGAATTATTCAAGGTAGATATAAAGCAGATTATATATTTTAAAAAGATAGATGAAAGAATGAACTAAGTGCATGCACACCAAACAGAGAGTGCACAGACTACAAAAGATCAAATTAAAATGTACATATGGCAGATAAAGGTATAAAATGCCGAAACTTTGACAACGAAAAGCAGAACTGACAAATGACTTCAGAGTAAATAAACATTTTGTAGTATGAAATAAGAAAACTTATATTATAAAAGAAATGCTTATCATGCAGAAGCCTGCAAGGTCATAAAAAAAACAGTAATTTTGTATCCCTACTACATGATACTTTGCAATTGGTTAGGTTAAGGGAAAACAAACAAAATAAATGGACTTAAGTTTTGAGTGATTTGAAAGGAAATGGAGAAAAGTAGACCCCGAGTGTTCTAGAAAAGTACAATCTTCATCAGAGAGTTCTTTGGTAGTTTAATTCTTGTTAATACTTCATGAAGTCACAATTGTGTTTGATAGACATTTCAAATCAAATAATTATTATGTGACAAATAAGACAAAAATTTCTAATGCAAGTTAATGTCAAAAATATATTGAAGTGTGATGACATTGATGATAATGGGTATCGTAATTTGAATCCTTGCCTCTTAGTAACCTTTGTGAAAGCAGAAAATTTTAAATTCTTGAACTTTCACTTAAGTGAATGTAAAGTTAAATTAGAGTAACAGTGATTTCTGTTAAGCATTAGGAAATTAGCTCATCTTTTGAAGAGAGGCAAACATATCATTCATAACATGGAAATCTAAATTTTGAAAACTATCAAAACATTTTAAAAGAAAGAGGTGATTATTAGTTATCAGACTCATTCATATTCAACAGTCACCAACATGGAAGTTTCCTTTGAGAAAACTGTGAATAATAAAGGAGAAAACAGTAATAGTAATAGGAAGCAGTAGTAGTAGTAGTAGCAGCAGTAGTAGTAGTACTGGTAGTAGTAGTAGTTGTAGCAGAGTAGTAGTAGTTGTAGAAGAGGTAGAAATAGTTGTGATAGAAATAATAATAGAAGAATAATGAACACCACTTTATGGTACTGATATCTGCCACATTCCTGTGCCATAGAAGGACTTTGATTAATCCCCTTGAACACTGTGCCAAAAGGTGCCTAAATACTTTTCCACCATAAAAGAGGTTAACTATGAGGACAAAAATGATTTCTTTTCCAAGTCATTTTGCTGACTGTGAAATCTGTGAAACCCCAAAATGAGGAGCAACTTGTGCTCAATGAGTTCTTTATGAAGTGTATTTATGAATCACTTACAAACTCTATATGATTATGACTAATTCTGATTATCCAAAAACCCTAAAAGAAATTGGTGTGAACTTTGCATTTGTAATCATTAAAGAACCAAAATGGGGTTTACTGGAAGAATTAAATGAGTAGAAGAAAGAAAGAGTAGTGTTGCAGAGGGAAGACAAGTTTTTTTGTTGATTTTTTTGGGGGGGTTTAGGTTTTTGCAAAGCAAATGGGGTTAATTGGCTTGCCCAAGGACACACAGCTAGGTAATTAAGTGTCTGAGGCCAGAATTGAACCCAGGTACTCCTGACTCCAAGGATGGTGCTCTATCCACTGTGCAACCTATCCACCCCTTGAAATAAGTCAAATTTAAAATGAGTAGAATGGTAAAGAAAATTGGAGTCTGAACTGGCATAGTGTAAATTTAAGGTTTTTAAGTAAAGGATTTTGGAGTGTTGAATAGGAGATTTCAGAGAGGGTCTTAATCCTACTGAAATAGAAACAATTCAGTAATTTTTAGAGTGATACCCCTCTGGCAGTTACTACATATCTCCTTTCCCCAATCAATTTAACATCACAAACAAGTAGAAATATAAATACCTTTTACAAATATTAACTGATTGAGAAAGAATTGTTTCCTTGCCCTTGTTTCAAATTGTGCTAAAGTATTAATAACTTGGAAAACTGAAAGATACTGGCTTGGCCCTTTGGGTAAATCAAAGAAATAATAAAGAAGGAAAGGAAGTCAGCAAAATCACTATGACTTTTTGAACATGAGATTTAAAAAAAACCCTTGTAAAACATGAGATTTGAGTGCTGTCAATATACATCAGCAGTTGATTGATAATTCCTTTTGTAGGTCAGCTAGGTGGTACAGTGGAGGAATTGAGTTCAATTCCTACTTCAGACATTTCATAATTACCAAGCTGTGTGACTTTGAGCAGGTCACTTAGCCCCAATTGCCTTGGCAAAAAAAGCAACAAAAAATAAAGAAAGTCATGCTTGGTATATTCAAGGGGATAATAAAAACTTGCCAGCATCTCCCAGGATTGTTGGGAGAAACACATAGTTGTGCAGAGCTTAACATAGTGCCTGGCTTATATAAAAGAAGAAGATACAGAGTTCAGACCTTGTACCAGACAAGTGAACTAAATGCTATCCCATTTATAGGTATTTTTTCTAATTGGCATGTAATGTTAATAACACTGAGAAACTATACACTTAGCATTTTAAAGTATTTGCTAAAAACAAAGACAATTTTCAAACATAGACAAAGCCTGGCATGTGATAGGCACTACGTAAACTAGTATAATTCAAATGAAAATATAAGGGATAATAACATAAAATCTATGAATTGAGAAGTTTGAAAGGTGATGTTTTAAATACAGCAAGGCTAAAAGATACTTTTAAAACAAGTTTATCCTTCTTCAAACTGAATCTACATGATAAATATGTCTGTTATAAGATTATTAGGGTTCTTTGTTTTCTTTTTTTTTAAACTTGAAAATGATAATGACGGTAAATGACATAATGTTGGGAAAAAACATGGTAAAATTCTTTTTAATATTGCTTTGTCTGTGAAGGTGAGCCCTGCTGACAGAGTATTATGAAACTTTGCATCACTGCTCTTACAAGAACTAGGGCCTCTTCCACCCAAAGTGGAGAAATGAAACTTTTCAAAAATAAAGTGGTTGTCATTTGGGATTATTTGGAAACTCATACATTCATATGGTTGGATGCTTTTGTTTAGAGCCTATTATTCACTGGGTATGAACTTGTAAAAAAGTGGAAATAGCAGTACAGGGTGAAATAGGTGTCTTGAGGCAGTGTGAATGTTCTGATATTGAAGCTTTCACTAAGGAAGTTGTGACCAGATATGACCCACTTGTCCACATGGATTCTTCTGGGGTTCTCATCTCATTGTATTCTAGAAATGATCTGATGTTCTCCTTTTGACTTTATCTGCAGACCAAGGCTGTGATGGGGGAGGGGATGGGTAGAGTTGTGAATAGATAATATTTGTAAATGATTGAAGGGATTTATGAATAAATGAAAATTTCTAAATGGTATCTTGAGAATTATATATGGGAAAAACTAACAATTATCCAGGCCTGAGATATAATTAGTGAAATTTTGTTGCTTCCAAAGTCTCTTAGGGAAATAACTTGCTGGTTTTTCTAAGTCTTAAATGCAGGTAAAATGTGTGACCCCTCATAAAGCTATTGGTTCAACAGGAAAGGAAATGACATGTATCTCTGAAGTCTGAGGACTGCCTGGGAAAGTAGAGAGAACAACCTTGAAAATACAGAGGTAGGATTCTTTTGACCTACCCCCATCTTGGTAATGAGAAATTTTCCCACCTCCTTAATTCTGACTCTGACTGTGATGCCCTGCCAATCAATTGACTGTCTAGGTCTCATACCTGAAATCAAACAGGGCTAATGCCTCTATGTCCCTGCCTTCCTCCTCATATTGCAAATTACATTGATAAGGGCAAATGTAAGAGATGTTGAATCCTATTGGTGACTTTAGGTTATATAATGTATCCTAGTATAGTGAGGGCTTATTTTGAATTGTCATTTGAAATACCAATAATAGAGACAATGAAATTTTAGAATATCTTCTGCCATCAAAAGGGGAAAAGCCAGTTTTATTTATATTTATTCTTATTACCTGGATTCTGAGCATATTTTGAAGGACAAACATGTTTTATTATAGAGAACTTATTTGACCTTCACAGACTTAAAATGGAGTGCTTGATATATTTATAGATCCCATCCCACAACTTTTGTTACAAGTGAAATTATTTTAGCAACTTTTAAGTGAATTCAGTTGTGCTTTGGGGTCATCATCTTATAAAAAGGAAATTAGTTGGTTAATAATGATGTTATAGAGAACTAGAAGAATCTCATTTGCCTAAGGGATGATAGCTAAAGTGAAATTTTTTCAGTTGGTTTTACTTAAAAGTTGTTATTAATGATCATTCTATGTATATTATAGTTATACTATAGAAAATATTAGGTAATATAATATAGGTAATAGAGCATAGGCAATAGGATATTTGACTACAGAATCTTTCCTTTTTACATTTTTTCAGGTATTATTTGAATTTGCTGTCCTAAAAATGTAAATTCTCTGGCCTAGTGGTGATCATATCAGCACTATCAAGGTTGGATGTAGCATTCCTTAACCGGACCTGGTCATTGTAACAGCCAACTAGAATTGTATTAAGATCTATTTTATCAAAGAGGATCTCTACAAGTGACCTGAAGTAGAGAAGGAAATTCACTAGCACCTGCTCTGAGGACCCACTCATTCCAGTAATACTAAGGGGAGTGAGATCTCCACAGGACAAAGGCCTGTATCTGAATATGTTTCAGAGTAGCAAGCACCATATTGTCATTATCATCATCATGCTCCTCCTCCTCCTCTTCTTCACAAATATTTCCTACTTCAGTTCTTCCTGAGTTTGCAATGAATGAACTTTGAATCCTATTTTTCGGTTCCTGCTTTGGCTTTTGTTCCCCCACCATCAGCAATAACTGCAATTTCCTTTGTCCTTTGGACTCTACATATTCCTTATTTTCCTCCACTCCCTAACGTACAGTCATCTAGATCTCTGTTGTCTGAAGGGATCTTGACTCCTAAACTCACTAATGGGGTGGCTGTCAAACTTGCTTAAGTTGTTTTTTATAGGGAAGACAATGTTTGCATTGCTGTGCTTGAAGAAATGACCAATGCTCTCTAGATGTATATATCTTATGGCACTTGTTTTATCTATCTTTTGTGGTTCTTGATAAGTGGAGAGTCACTTCAAACCCTTCTTGTAAATTTGGTCTATTATGAGTTAAGGTTTAATCAAAGGGAACATAAACAGTATAAGTCCTCCCCATTTCCCTCTTTTCTAATGTCACCTTTGTACCTCAGCAAGGGGACTCCTCCCTTTTGGGTTTTTCCTTGTCTGTTGGAGGACTGCCTTCCATACATTTAAATTGTAAAGATCCTAAGAAAAAATGGGGTCTTTTTGTGGATCAAAGATGGAATGTGAGAATGAATTCATTTGGATCCTTCACTTTACCAGTTAGTAGTAATCAGTTTGTGATTTTGTTAAGTCTCCCAACTTATTTTTGTACCTCTGGACCCTTCTTTAGTCCAAAATGAGCAGGTGATCTCACATTAAGACTACCTCCAGAGAAAGAGAACTGATGAACTCTTCTGATTGCAGATTGACATATTTTTTCACTGTTTTCCTTGCTTTTCACTTGCCCCTGCCCACCCAACATAGAAGAGGGGAAATATTTGCATTGTGGGTATTATATATCTTGACTTTTCAATGGTGTGGAGGGGTAGGAGGGAGAGAATTTGGAACTAAAATTGTTTAAATTGTTTATGTAAGCTAATGTATGCATGTTGCTATTTCATAAAGTTTGATTGTTAGTACTGAGAAGTTTATATCTGGGGGCAGCTAGGTGAGGCAGTGAATAGAGCACTGGCTCTGGAGTCAGCAGTACCTGAGTTCAAATCCGACCTCAGACACTTAATAATTACTTAGTTGTGTGGCCTTGGGCAAGCCACTTAACCCCATTGACTTGCAAAAAAAAAAAAAAAAGAAGTGTAAATCTAATTCATGTTTCTGTCAGATGGGTTAGCATATTTAATGAAAAATTAAAGTAATCTTTTGGAATTTTGATTGGTAGGGCACTAAACAAGTAGTTTAATTTAGGTTCAATTGTCATTTTTATTATATTATCTTGGCCTATCCATGAGCAGTTAATATTTGCCCAGTTATTTACATCTGAGTTTATTTCTGTGAGAAGGGTCTTCTAATTGTTTTCAAAAAGTTTCTGAATCTGCTTTGGCAGGTAGACTCCCAGATTCTTTATATTGTCTGAAGTTACTTTGAATAGGATTTTCTATCTCTTGCTTTTTTAAATTTATTTATTTATTTTGATTTTGACAATTCTTCCCCTTATTTCATATACCATCCCTGCCCTGCTCTTCCCCCCCCTCAAGGCAATCTGTTCCTCTTTTCATTGCTTCTATGGTATACTTTGATCTAAGGTGAATGTGATGAGACAGACATTATATCCTTAAGGAAGAAAAATAAAGTATAAGAGATAGCAAAATTACAGACTAAGATAACAATTTTTCTTTTTTAATTAAAGGTAATTGTGTTTGGTTTTTGTCAAACTCCAAAATTCTTTCTCTGGATACAGACATTATTCTCCATCACATACATTCCCCAAATTGTGCCCGATTGTTGCACTGATGGAATGAGCAAGTCCATTAAGTTTGATCATCACCCCCGTGTTGCTGTTAGGGTGTACAATATTTTTCAGGTTTTGCTCATCTTACTCAGGATCAGTTCATGCAAATCCCTCCAGGCTTCCCTCTATTCTCATCCCTCCTGGTTTCTGATAGAACAATAGTGTTTCATGACATACATATACCACAGTTGGCTAAGCCATTCCCCAATTGAAGACCATTCACTTAATTTCCAATTCTTTACCATTACAAAAAGGCTGCTATGAATATTTACATAAAAGTGATGTTTATAGCCTTTTTCATCATCTCTTCAGGGAATAGACCCAGGAGTTGTATTGCTAAATCAAATAGTATGCACTCTTTTGTTGCCCTTTGGGTACAATTCCACACTGCTCTCCAGAAAGGTTGGATGAGTTCACAGCTCCAATAACAATATATTGGTGTCCCAGATTTCCCACATTCCTTCCAACATTGATCATTATCCTTTCTGGTCTAGTTGACCAGAAAGGTGTGAGGTGGTACCTCAGAGATGTTTAAATTGGCCTTTCTCTAATAATTAGTGATTTAGAGCAATTTTTCATATGATTGGTAGGGCACAAAACATATAGTTTTAATTTTGGAAGAATTGACATTTTTATTATATTAGCTCAGGCTATCCATGAGTAGTTGACATTTGCACAATTATTTAAATCTGATTTTATTTGCGTGAGAACTGTTTTGTAATTGTTTTCAAAAAGTTTTCTGAGACTGCCTTGGCAGGCAGACTCCGAGGTATTTTATTTTGTCTAAGGCTAATTTGAATAGGATTTCTCTTTCTAGCTCTTTCTGCTGCATCTTGCTAGTTGTATATAGAAATGTTGAGGATATATATGAGGGTTTATTTTGTATCCTGCAACTTTGCTAAAGTTGCTAATTATTTCTAGTAGTTTTTTAGATGATTTCTTTGGAATTTCTAGGTCTACCATCACGTCATCTGCAAAGAGTGAGAGTTTTGTCTCTTCCTTCCCAATTCTAATTCCTTCAATTTCTTTTTCTTCTATTATTGCTGAAGCTAACATTTCTAACACAATATTAAATGGCAATGGTGATAACAGGCATCCTTGTTTCTGTTCCCTTTTTCTTCTCTTCTAACATAACACAATATTAAATAACAATGGTGATAATGGGCATCCTTGCTTCACTTCCCTTGGAAGAGAAGGCTCAGGTTTGCTGGATTGTGAATTCTTGTCTCCATTTCAAGGTCCGTTGCTCTTTGGAATACTGCATTCCAGGGCCTTTGACATGTTGAAATGTTGATGTAGTCAGTTCCTGTGTAATCCTTACTGTGGCTTCTTGGTATCTAAAGTATCTAAATTGTTTCTTTCTAGCTCCTTCAGTATTTTCTCTTTTATCTGGTGGTTTTGGAATTTGGCCACAATATTCCTTAGTGTTTTCATTTGTGGATCCCTTTCTGGAGGGGATCAATGTATGCTTTCAATAAATATTTTTCCCACTGGCTCCATATCAAGAGCAGTTGTCCATCACTACATCCTGTAATATTGAGTCAATGTTTTCAGGAAGCCCTATAATTCTTAAGCTG
This sequence comes from Macrotis lagotis, assembly GCF_037893015.1. NCBI lineage: Eukaryota > Metazoa > Chordata > Mammalia > Peramelemorphia > Peramelidae > Macrotis > Macrotis lagotis. Next base: position 171,612 of record NW_027421913.1, read on the forward strand.
TCTCTCCTGATTCCATTCTTGGGGTCAGTTGTTTTGACAATGAGGTATTTTACATTTTCTTCTATTTTTTAGGGTTTTTGGTTTTTGTTTAACAGATCTTTGTTGTCTCATGAAGTCATTTGTTTCCACATACTCCATTCTTTTATTCTGAGATGAATTTTCTTCATTTAACTTTTGCAACTCCTTTTCCAATTAGTTGATTCTATTTTTGTAAAACTTTTCCATTTGCTCAATTGAGGTTTTGAGAGAATTATTTTCTTTTTGCATTTGTCCAATTGTACTTTCGAAGTATTTATTTCCTTTTTGCAAGGTGATAATTTTCTCTTTTCCAAATTTTCTGAGGGATTTTTATACTTCTTCCTGATTTCTTCCAGGAAGTCTTTCTGGGTTGGAGACCATTCTCCTCAGAAGTTCTAGATCTCTTTGAGTTAGGGTCTTTGCATTCAAGAGTTTCTATGGAACCCCCTTCTGCTGGCTTTGCTTCATTTTCCTAGGAGCTTGTGTTAGGGGAGGGGCTGGTTCAAAGAAGTTTGGTGTTGATATCTAAAGATGATTTGCTTACTGGGATTAGTAACTGCAAGTGGGAGGCCATTAGAGGGCCCATTGTGTGGTGTGGCCAGTAGGGGCAACTGGAGGCTTTGCTCATTGGGATTAATAACTCAGTGCCCTGGTCACTGGGGGATGCTGATTGCTTTATCTGGAATACCTGTCACTGTGATTGGACTCCCTCTTCCATGGTCTGGAGGGGTTGAGGGTGCTGTTTTGGATACTTTTCTCTTAGATCAATGTAAGCTGGGCTTGTGGTGAAATAATTAATTGCACTATTCACAGCTGAGGGAGCTCTGCTGTCCATGCCTAAACCTGGGGTGGGAGTGGGGTAGGTATTATTTTGTTTGTTCTGGGAATTTTATAGGTTCTGTGACTTTTGGTTATCTGTTGTGAAAAATATAAACTATTTGAAGTTACTGTAATATTATTGAAACCTGAAATTAATAGCTAATGATTTTGCAGGGAAAATGTTAGGGAAAATATCAGGACTACCTCCAGGGTTCCTGATATAACTAAATAATGTGTAATATAATAATGGAAATATTGTTTTATAAAATCAAATAATTTATATACATATATATATATATATGTATGTATATATATATATATATATATATATATATATTAATATGTATTGACTTGAATACCTGGCTGTTCTTACTACTTTTTTATTACATTGGAATTAATGACACATGTTGAAAATTTAAAGTCTGGGGCAGTGAGGTGATGCAGTGGATAGACCATGGACCCTGGAGTCAGGAGGAACTCAGTTCAAATGAAGCCTCAGACTCTTAATAATTATCTAGCTGTGTGACCATGGGCAAGTCACTTAAGCACACTGCCTAGAAAAAAATATAAAGGAAGATAATTGAAAGTCATGTAAGATGTTCTAATGGTTTTAAAGAATTCTGAAAGCAAGACATGTATCTATTTTAAACATGGTCAATAACTAAATGGTTTCATTGTAGAAAGTAGCTTTTATGAAGAAAAATCCTGTTCTACAAGTGAATTAGTATCGTTGTATTTTTACATCCCAAGTTTACAGCATTGTCCTTAGGTACATGAGCAATGGTTGACAGAATTAATTATAATTTTTGTCTGGATCTCTTTGCTGATACACAATCGGAATCAAAGCCTGGCACAGTCTGATTCCTTTAGTGTACATGGCACCTGAAGTTCTCGTTATAGGTGATAGCTATGTTACAGTATATTGAAAATTGATCTGTCTGACATCAGGTATGTTGAAATAGACAAAACTATGCCAATGAAACCATTAGCCCTATGGGGCTGGCCCTGGAGTCAGGAAGGATATGATTTCAAATCTGATCTCAACACTTCAATAATTACTGAGCTGTGTGACCTTGGACAAGCCACTTAGACCCATTGTCCAGTATTGTTTGCTCAATCTTTTTTCTGAGGTTCCTTTCTCTAGGTGACCAGTTGTAAATCTCTGAGAAGGACCTCTGTAGGATGCCATTCAGCTGTACTGGTCCTAATAGTCACCATCTTATGACTTTGACACAGATGAGCTCACAATACAATGCATTCACCTCCAAATGCATGCTGAAAGTCCCAGGTGAATCTGGGTTCCAATAATTTGAGGGGAGATTGATGCAGGTAATTATTAATATTATTTCTGATTTGTTGTTTAATCCACTCATTCTTTAAAATTCTGGATTACACAAACTTCAAATTACTAAAGGAGAACCTGTGGCCTGCTGAGCTAACAGGACTTGAGTGACATGAGCAACAGATTCTTAGTCATTTAGTTGAAAGAGTCTTCAATTATTTTCAAATCTTTAAAAACTACTTTATTCATTTATTTTCCCAACCTAATACAACAGTAATTTTCAATAATCATTTCTTCAATCATTTCTTCAAGATTTTGAGTTTCACAATTTTCCCGCTCCCTCCATTCAATCTCCAGAATGTGATCTAATATAGATTATACATGAATAATTAGGTAAATCCGGTTTTGAAAGAACAATCAAATTGAAAAGGAAAAAAATATTAAAGAAGTAAGCAAACATAATACATCAGATTAATTTTTAAAATTGATGACAGTAAGCTTTGATCTGCATTCAATCTCCATAGTTTCTTCTCTGGACATGAATGATATTTTCTATAACAAGTCTTTTAGTCTTTGAGTGTTATACTGCTGAAATGATCAAGTCCATCAAAGCTGATCATCATTTCACTCAGCACCAATTCCACCAAGTCTTTCCAGGCTATTCTAAAGTCCCATCCCTTATGATTTCCTATAGAATATTAGTGTTGTATCACATTCCTGTACCACGACTTGTTCAGTTTTTACTCAGTTGCTCCATACCCAATCAATTTCTGATTCTTTGTGAGTACAAAAAGAGCTATGAGTTTCTTTCCATTTTTTCAAGATCTCTTTGGGATCCAAAGGGTAGGAACATTTTTGTTGCCCTTTGGGCATAATTCCAAGTTACTCTCTAGAAACTTTGGATCACTTCGAAACTCCACCAACAATTCATTGGTGATCCAGTTTTCCCACATCCTCACCAAGAGTGATCATTTTCCTTTTGAGATGTATTGGCCAATCTGATAGGTATGAAGTGTTATCTCAGACCTGTTTTCATCCACATTTTTCTATTCAATTATGATTTAGATCATTTCTTCCCCTTAGGACTATAGATAGCTTTAATTTCTCTATCTGAGAATTACATTTCATTTTCCTTAGACCTTTATCAATAGGGGAATGACATTTATTCTTAAAAAAAATTATTTAGTTCTCTATATAGTTGAGAAATGAGTCCTTTCTCATTGTAAAACTTGCGTCCGTACTTGGTGTTTTCAATTTTATTTTTTCAAACACTTTTCAATTTAATATAATCAAAATTATCCATTTTACATTTTATTTGTTCATAAACTGCTTTACTTCTCATAGACCTGACAGGCATATCATTCATCGAGTCCTAATTTGCTTATGATATCACCTTTTATGTCTAAATACCTTTCCCATTTTGATGTTATCTTGGTAGAGAGTTTAAGAAGTTGGTCTGTATTTAGTTTCTGCCATACTGCCTTCCAGTTTTTAAAAGTTGTTTCTTTTTGTTTTTTATTTTTACTCAAAGAGTGAGTTATTACCAGAAAAGCTGAAATGTTGGGTTTAGCCAACAGCAAATTACTGTAGTCATTGGCTTCTTTTTTTTTTGCCCTTAATCTATCCCACGAGTCTTTCAGAACTGTGTTCATCATTGTATCGATCAGTGAATTCAAGTCTTTCACAGTGGATCATCATTACAACATGGATCACTTTACTTGGTTCATAAAGGTCTTCTCTAGTTTTTCTGAAAGCCTACCCTGGTCATTTCATATGGCATGAGTGTACTCCATCACAATCATATGCCACAACTTGATCAACCATTCCCCTTACAGAGGAACATTCCAGCAATTTCCAATTCTTTGCCACCCCAAAAGGAGCTACCATCAATATTTTTGTACACATAGATCTTTTCCTTTGATCTCTTTTGTATACAGACCTGTTTCAGGAAAGGGTGGGTCAAGGAATATATATATATACATACATATATATATATATATATATATATATATATATATATATACACATACATACATACATACACACACACACATTACGGTTTTGTATGCCCTATGTGTTGGAATGTCCGTGTTTTTATTTAATTAGGTGTTAAAGTTTGGGTTTACAGGTTACTTTCCTCTTTTGGGCGGTTGTGGTGAAAATGCCATCTGTCCTTGAACCTTATGACTCCTAGTTAGTTGTGAGGCTCCAGTCTGAGTTCTCATTTACAATTCTGATCTGACGCTGCAGATTAAGAAAAAAGGACCATGTTAAAAGCAAAAAAGAGGAAAACCAGAAATCACCAATGTGTATCTGAACTCAAACTCAACGTTCTTCATGCCTGCCTGTCTAAAAGTCTGATTTCTTAATTATGTGTGACCTCATCTAAGCTTTGGATTTCTAAATATCTTTTCTGATGGGGCACTGAGGGTTCTACTCCCAAGTGCAGCAAGATGATGACATCACCCTGCATCTTGCTGCTGCCATTGAATTCTAATTTTCCCTGTTCTGGAATTCCATGTAAAGAAGCAATTCTGAAAATGAATTGTGAAATCTGAAATCTGTCTGAAGAGAATCTGAAATCTGTCTACTTCTGGAGGGGATGGGGCAAGGGAACGTGGTGGCGCCAATGTCATCACAGTGATACCGGCGCCTCCTATGACTCACCGCTGCCGCCATAACAGGGAGGCTGGCTCCCCACCTGCTCGGTCGCTGCTGCCTTCATTCCCTGCTGGGCCCGGCTCACTGCTGCCTCCATTGCATCTGGGCCCGGCTCCTCAGACTCCCTGTTGGTTTCATCAGTTACTCTTGTGCACAGGTGATAAATAAAATAAAAATGAGTTGTGAGCCACTTGTTGCCAATCGTTGGTAATTCGATTAAGACTAGTTGAACATTATGCTTTTCAGAGGCTCAGAAAGGAGACATTTTGGAGGAAATCTCCCTCCAAATTGGACAACGGGTAGTGTATAATATAATGTCTAAGATGTTTTAGAAAGAGATTGGATATTTCTGGTTTATATTCCAAAAATCCTTTTCTAACCTGAAGTGTGTGATCAGACCTGTAAAACAGAAATCACTGATGCACCCACATTCATTTTGATATCATAACATAATATCTTACATAGAATATCAACTATATAATGAAAAATCAGAAAAACCACGTAACTTGAAAACTACACTTTCAGAGATTTAAGGAAGAGTTGCCAAATTCATTTCCTGAAATAGATTGGAGATTTTATATTCTCACGAAAGAAGTGCTTTTTCTTTCAATAGTGTGTCAGATCAGAATTGTAAACGAGAATGCTGATGACACCATGAAAATTAGTCATGACAGCATAATGTTATACATGAAATTAATATCATACATTTGTCATACATGTCATAAATGACAAACAATAAGAGACATGTAGAAATTAATATCTCTTGTTTGACTGTACTTTTAAAGCAAAACTTTCTCAGAGGTAGAGAATATTCAAAAAAACAAAATTTCATTTGAGAAATTAATTCATTCAATCTGTTTTTCTTTTGGTGACTGGTTTTTTTTAAACATAGAATTATAGGTCAAAACTGTAATGAAGAATGCAGTTATTGCATTTTAATATAATACTTTATATGCAATTTGGACCTCTGAATGAAAAACAATGATTGTAATTTACAAATCCAAAGTTTGTTTTTCACTTAATTTAAAAGCCAGCCATTCAAAGAGTTAGGAATAAAGAATTGCAAATTCATTTCAGAAATATAATGTAGAATTCTAGTTATCATTTCTGTAGTGCAGTTTTCTAATGAAGATTGTCAAATCAGAACTCTGAGAAAATAGTTGATTGCATCAATATCCATTATGTTGTCACAATGTAATGGATTATATGACATGTAAAACTCTTGATGCAAAACTATGAATGAAATTCAGAAATCCATTGCTTCCATTTGTATTTAATTCAAAAACCAGTCTAAAAAAGTGAAAGACTAAACAACTGACCATTCCACTTGAGAAATAGATCTGACATTTCAAGTTATCCAGTGAGCAGCAGTTATTTTAAGATACAGTGTCAGATCAGAAGAGTAAATAAGACTGGAGATTGTTCATCAGTGTTCATTACAATGTCATAATTAATGATTTTTATATAATTGCCATATCAGGTAAGAAAAATAGAAATCCAAAGTTTGAGTTTGCTTTAAATTAAAAAGCAGATTTTCAAAGAGGTAGGGAACAAACAAATTTCAAATTCAATTCAAAAATAGCTTTGAGAATTCTGTTTTAAAAATCAGAATTGCTTAGTAACATAGAATTTAAGAGCAGAAGCTAAATTAGAATTCAGATTGCCACTTTGATATTTCTTATGATGCCATAATCTTATGTCGTTTTGGTAATTTGATCCACAGAATTCCAAATCAGAAAAGACATTTAGAAATTCAATGCTTTAGTTGAGTTTGCACTTAAATAAAAATAGAGTTTTAGACAATAAGTGAATAAAGAACTGCCAAATTCTTTTCAGATAGATACTGGAGCTTTCTTGTTTTCATTTCAAATGTCCTTTTTTTTCAGCATAGAATGTCTAATCAGAATTGTAAATGAGAATTCAGAATGCTGCTTAAAAATTCATTAAGACATTTTGAACAAAGATTGGAGATTTCTGGTTTTTATTTCAGAAAAGCTTTTTTGTTTTAAATTTAAAGTATAACCAGAACTGTAAAAGAAAAATCAAATTGCTGCATGAAAATTCAATCTGACATCATGTAGTAATGCTTTTTAACAGGATGTTGACTACAGAATGAAAAATCAGAAAAACAATTGAGAGATCCAATGGTGTGGTTTGCGTACAATTAAAAAACAAGACTTTCAAACAGGTAAGGAATTAAAAATTGCCAAATTCATTTCAGAAATAGAATTGAGATTTCAGGATCTCCCTGCAGAATTGCATCTTTCTTAAATAATATCAGATTAGGATGATCGAATTCAGATTTCTGCATCAAAATTAATTGTGATGCCAGAATATTATGTCATATATTTGTAATTAAGACCTCTGCATGCCAAATCAGAAAATAAATTTAAAAATCAAAAGAATTGGGCTGACTTCAATTTAAAAACCAGACTATTTTAGAGACAGGTTTTTCAGAAATCAAAATTTCAATTGAGAAATAGATTGGTGAAATCTGGTTTTCTTTTCATGACTGATTTTTTAAAACAAAATGATAGGAATGAAGGGTAAATGAGAATACAGACTGCTGCAATAAAATTTAAATTGACATCTTAATGCAATGCTTTATATGCAATTTTAAACAGTACACAAACCAGGAATGGAATATAGAAATTCAATTCTTTAGAGAAAGATGAAATCAATGAACTAAATATGTGACTAAAAGATAGAAAAAGAACAAACCAAAAACTCCCAATTAAATGTCAAATTAGACATTCTAAAAATTAAAGGAGAAATTAATAGAAATCAAAAGCAAGAAAACTATTGAACTAATAAATAAAACCAAGCATTGGTTTGATGACAAAAAAACAATAAAATTGATAAACCTCTGGTCAATTTGATTTTAAAAAAGAGAGAAGAGAATCAAAATGTTAGAATCATAAAAGAAAAAGGTGAACTCACCACCAATGAAGAGGAAATTAAACTAATAATTCAGAATTAATTTGCCCAACTCTATATCAATAAATTTGATAATCTAAGTGAAATGTACAAATATTTACAAAAATATAAGTTGCACAGTTCAAATGAAGAGGAAATTAAATACCTAAATAACCCTATGTCAGAAAAAAAATTCAACAATTCCTTATTGAACTAAGAAAACATCTCCAGGGTCTGATGGATTCATAAATGAATTCTACCAAATATTTAAGGAACAATTGGTTCCAATTCTATATAAAGCCTTTGGAAAAGTATGTGAAGGGTGCGGCTAGGCGCAGTGGATAGAGCACCAGGTCTGGAGTCAGGAGTACCTGAGTTCAAATCTGGCCTCAGACACTTAATAATTATCTAGCTGTGCAGCCTTGGCCAAGCCACTAAACCCCATTGCCTTGCAAAAAAAAATCCTAAAAAAAAAAAAGAAAAATAGGTGAAGGCGGAACTCTGCCTAACTCTTTCTATGACTCCAATTTGGTGCTGATACCTAGACCAAGAAGAGTTAAAACAGAGAAACAAAATTATAGACCTATGTCCCTGATGAATACAGATGCAAAAATATTAAATAAAATCTTAGCAAAACAATTACAACAAGTTTTCACCAGGATAATGACCAAGTAGGATCTGTCCCAGAAATTCAGGCTTCATTCAAAATTAGGAAAGTTGATAGCATAAATAATTGTATCAATAACAAACATATCAGAAATGATATGATAATATGAATAGATGCTGAAGAAGCTTTTGACAAAATACAGCACACATTCCTACCAAAAACAACTAGAGAGTTAGGAAAAAATGGATTTTCCTTAGAATAATAAGCAGTATCTATCTGAAACCATCAACAAGCATTATATGCAATGGGGATAGGCTAGAGGCATTCTCAGTAAGATTAGGGGTGAAAGAAGTATGCTGACTATCACCACTACTATTCGATATTTCATTAGAAATATTAGCTTCAACAATAAGCAAAGAAAAAGAAATTGAAGGACTTAAAACTGGAAAGGAACAGACAAAACTCTCACTCTTTGAAGATGACAAGATGATATAACTGGAGTATCCCCCAAAAATCACTTAAAATACTAGAAATAATTAAGAACTTTAGCAAAGTCTAAAGTTATAAAATAAACCCTCATAAATCCTCAACATTTCCATACATGACTAGCAAGATGCAGCAGAAAGATCTAGAAAGAGAAATCTCATTCAAAGTACCTTCAGACAAAATAAAGCACCTGGGAGTCTACCTACCAAGGCAGATTCAGAAACTTTTTGAAAACAATTAAAAAACACTTTTCACACAAATTAAATGAGTTTTAAATAACTGGGCCAATATCAACTGCTCATGGATAGGCTGAGCTAATATAATAAAAATGATAATTCTACCAATTAAGCTACTTTCGTGCCCAAAATCAAAATTCTAAAAAATTACTTTAATGAGTTAGAAAATATTGTACATAAATTCATATGGAGAAATAAAAAGTCAAGAATCTCCAGGGATTTAATGAAAAAAAAGTGCATTAGAAAATTACTTAATTCTACCAGATCTAAAACTATTTTATAAAGCATCTGTCTTCAAGACTGTCTGGTATTGACTAAGAAAAAGAATGGTGGATCAGTGTAATAGACTAGGTGCAATAGCAGTAGGTGATCATAGTAATCTGTTGTTTGAAAAACACAAAGAGTTCAGCTATTGGGATAAAAACTCTCTCTTTGATAAAAACTGTTGGGAAAATTTGAAATCAGCAAGGCAAAAACTTGGATTAGACCAACACCTCTCATCCTATACCAAGATAAGATCAAAATGGATATAGGATTTAGACAAAAAAAAAGAATATTATAAGCAGACTAAGAGAACAAGAAATAGTTTACCTGTCAGATCAATGGAAAGGGAGGCTGTATATGACCAAGTAAGAGATGAAGAACATCATTAAAAATAAATGACAATTTTGACTACATTAAAGTAAAAAGCTTTTCCACAGACAAAAGCACTGTAACCAAATAGAGATAAAAATGTAGGAAATTGGAAAACAATTTTTACAGCTAGTATTTCTGACAAAGATTAATTTCCAAAATATACAGAGAACTGAGTCATGTTTTTAAAAAAAAAACAAGGCATTCCCCAATTGACAAATGATCAAAGAATATACAAAGCAATTTACAGCTGAGGAAATCAAAGAGATCCATAATCATATGAAAAATTGCTCTAAATCACTTCTTAGTGAAATGCAAATTAAAGCATCTCTGAGGTACCACTTCATACCTCTCAGACTAGCCAATGTGATCAGAAAGGACAACAATCAATGCTGGAAGGGATGTGGGAAACCTGGGAGAATAATATATTGTTGGTGGAGCTGTGAACTCATCCAACCGTTCTGGAAAGCAATTTAGAATGATGTCCAAAGGGCAATGAAAATGTGCATACCCTTTGAACCAGGAATATTACTACTGGGTCTTTAACCTGAAGAGATTGTGAAAAAAGGTAAAAACATCACTTGAACTAAAATATTCATAGCAGCCCTGTTTGTGGTGACAAAGAATCAGAAATTAAATGAATGGCCATCCATTGGGGAATGTCCTAATAAACTGTGGTATATGTATGTCATGGAACACTTGTTCTATTAGAAACCACAAGAGATGGGAATTCAGGGAAATCTGGAAGAATTTGCATGAACGGATGCTGAGGGAGATAAGCAGAACCAGAACATTGTGCACCCTGACATTGGGGTGAAGATCAAACTTGATTGACTTGCTCTTTCCATCAGTATAACAATCAGGCAAAATTTGGGGGTATCTGTGATGGAGAATACCATCTGAATCCAGAGACACTACTGTGTACTTTGAGCAATGACCAAAAACTATTAATTTTAATTTTTTTTAATAAAAACATCTTACTGTGTAATTTTACCATGTCTTATATTTTATTTTTCTTCCTTAAGGATAGGATTTCTCTCTCATCACATTCAACTTAGATCAATGTATACCATGAAAACAATGTAAAGATCAAATCCCTTCTGTGGGGGGTGTGGGGAGGGAAGATAGTTTTGGGGAAAAATTGCAAAATTCCAAATAAATAAAATCTTTCTTTAGAAAAATAAAATAAAATAAAATATCCTACATGGTGTCACCAATGAAGCCACTACAGAGACTATTAGATTGAAGGTGAATCCCAAAGCACTCCTAGAAGAAAAAAACTGGTTTTGAAATGAAGAAGTAACTGAAAGAAAGTTTTTATAAGTTGTTTAGGTCAATTAGATTTTTATAAGTAGTTTAGGTCAATTAGGTTTTCATATGTTGTTTAGGTCAATTAGGAAAACACTAAAAATTGTGTTGACAGAAGTGGAACCAAACATGGTATTTTGCCACAATTATAATAACTTAGACATAGAGAAATTATGATCAGAATTACTGATGTTCAAATTTTAAAAAAGAATATAGAATATATTAAATATTGAATATATAAAAGAATATGCCAAATATATTAATATACATTACTATATTAAATAATATAATATTAATATAATATATTAAATATTAAGAATATAATATATTTTAAAAGAAGAATAAATTCCATTGAAGCACACTTAATAGAAGTTCCTTATACTAGAAAAGAAAAAGTAAAAAGTTTATATGACTTATAATTATTAACTCAAAAAAAAGAAATTTTGAAACGAAGATACCATTTATTTCAGGATTTTTTTTTGCCTCATTGTCAAACAAACATTCAAGCACAAACAAATTGAGAAATCTGGGCCACAAAACTTGAATCTAGTCATTTATTGACTGGAGGAATTAGGCAAACAGAGTAAAGTAAAAGAAGTACTGAATCAAAGAAAAATAAAGGTCTAGGTTTGAAGGGTTTTTGGATGAAATGAGAGAAAAGATGGCAATATAAACAAGCAAGAATGAGAGTAAAGTGGATAGAAAGTTTAAGGAAAATTAGATACTGCATTGACACAGGATGAATGCAGAGCTTAAAAGAAAAGGGTTGAAATTTTTCAAGAACCATTTTGAGGAAAGGTTTCAATCCCACTTTGAAAAAATAATTTTTATATGGATGATTTCTAGAAATTTTTGAAGAAAATGCCTTAAAGTTTAAAAAAAGTAATTAATTTGATTCTTTGGTTGATGCAAAGTAATAAATAAGTAGTTATTGGCATAGGGATCATAAACATGACTTGTTTTTATGTAAGTCAATAAAAGCGATGAACCCTTGTGAAAACTGAGGGTTAGTCATTGCTATTAAAAATTACTCCATACTGGATAATTTTATACTGGGTTTAAGATGTCTTTGGTTAGAATTAATAGGATACCACAGAAGATCAGATGATTTTCTCAGTAATATCATTCTAAAATGCATTTCACTTAATTATTCTCATAAGACTAGTAATAAGTTTCATGTGATAAATAGTTGATATTGGTATGGAATCTTTTTTCTCTTGTAAATACTAAAAATAATTATTAAGCCAGATTACTTCCCCTTTTGATCTGAATGCCATTAGATCATAAATCTGTTACAGAATGTGAAAATTAAGTTTGAAAACTCAATATTTAATGAGAATTCTTTGCTTTAAGAAAATAATAATGATAAAAAACATTGATAAAAAATATAAGACATTAGCAGTCCTGCTGAGAATATATTGTCAAATTCTGAAATATGACTGTTAAAGAATTTAGAACCCCTCCCAGACGAAAGAGGAAATTTAAGCATATAAGATAGTGAAGGATGTCTTTGGATGGCACTACCCTCACTATAAACAACATAATGTTCAAGTCATGCAATAATTCATATGATGCTATGGTCCTCTTTGATCACAAAGGGCATCAACAACAAAAAATGTATGAATTGGAATATTGAATTAATTTGAACCAACATTTCTACACAAGAACACCATTATTATACACTTCCCTATTATATGATTAATGAAGATTTACCACCTGAAGCAGAATTTTGGGGACTTTAATAGGATATATTTCTTAATTTATATTTCATTATATCAATGTGATCTCTCAAAAGACCACTAATAATAATGTCAGTAGCTCAATGGGAGTGGTATCTGTGATTACACATCAATGAATAAATGTCCATTAGGAATAATTGGGGAAGGGTAACCTTACGAATACTAAGTTTTCATGTAACTTTGTTTCCATACAACACTTTTCCCTATCTGGATAATACTGAACTAGGCTGTGACATCCTTTTATGCAATTTGACTGCCTGTGAATTTACCTGAAATCAAACAGAATTATTGAATAGCATAATACTGCCATTACTCTCCCTTTCTTCTCACACATACATTCCTTTGAAAAAGGAAAGGACAAAATAATGTCTCATTTTTTTTTTTCAGGGAGGTAAGCCCTATTGGAAATTTTGATGGCAGAACAGATGCCATTATACTACTGCTAGGGGGAGGATTAATTCAAACAACCATTTGAAGAAACCAGGATTATGACAATTTATTGGTATTTAGATCATGGAAACCTGAAACTTTGAGACCATTTCTTGTCTCAATATTATACTTCATTAGAGGGAACTTATTGGATCACACAATTCTCAAAAACATGCATTAATAAATTCACACCAGACGGCTAGGTGGTGCAGTGGATAGAGCAGCAGCTCTGGAGTCAGGAGGACCTGAGTTCAAGTCTGCCCTCAGACACTTAATTATTATCTAACTGTGTGGCCTTGGGTAAGCCATTTAATCCCATTTGCCTTACAAAAACTTAAAAAAAATTCTTAATAACTTCACACCTAAAATTTCCTCCATAATTGAGGTTGAAATTATTTTCCTTTTTAAAACATCTATCTAATAATTTTTGAAAGATTCCTTTCCAGTTCAGGTCTTCAGAATATTGCAACTGAAATTCTCTGATTTTTCAGGTAAATTTTGTAGTCTATTTTATATTGAGTGTGTATTAGGCACTTAATGCAAATGCACTTAAATATACACTTAAAACTTGAAAAAACAAATAGTTCCAATACTCTAAGATCAGAAGAAGAGGTGTCCCATTCCCCTCAAGGATCTGATAGTTACAGGAATGACTAAACAACTTGCTGAGCTATGGGATGGTGAAAACACAATCCCAAACATTCAAATGTGATTCTTCTGATGAATTACTTTAGGTAATTTGACTCTAGTAGTTACTAAAACTTAAAATATTAAGAGTAGATGTTGAAAAGTCCTCTTCTTTTCAGATGAGCTTTTGGTTTTAAGGATTTCCATAAGTGAAGGTTTCTGCAATCTCCCCTTAAACGGGGTTCCTTTCTTCTATCTTGTCTACATTTCTGTCTTATTATTTTGTCTGTTTTTCAGAAACTCCCTTATCTCAGTTCTTGTTTAGTGTTGTTTGTAGATTAAGTTACCAGGAAAGATTTCTAAAGGTAAAACGAGATGAGGGACTCACCCATAGGTGGACTGAACTCATAGTCTTGGAACCTACTGTCAGAGTGAAGAAGACCACTAAAATAACAGAGCTTGTCACACAGGGGGAGAGGAAGCTGCTCACAGTATGGGGGTAGGAAAGGGTGCTTGTGGTCACTCACAGACCTGAGAATAGGACCAAAGAGGGGTAAACACTTCTCCTTAGATTGTACAACTTTGAAAGAACTGGAAACTTGTAAACTCCCAAAACTAGCTCTGAAAATAGCTGCATGAAAGCCCCAGAGCTTGGGATTGTGTTTTCACTGCCCTAAAGAGTAAAGTCCAACTTTAACATGTTAGTCAAAAACAGGCTGGAAAAAATGAACACACACCAAAGAAGAGAACCTGACCATAGAAACTTCTTATGGGAGCAGGGAAGATCAAAACACAATCTCAGAAGAAGCAAAGAATGACAAATTTGTTACATCCAATGCTTTCAAAACAAATGTCAATTCATCTGAGGTCCATAATGAATTCAAGGAAAAGTACAAAAGAAATTTTAACTATCAGCGAGGTAAAGCAAAAATTCAGAAAAGAAATGGCAGTGACACAAGAAAATCAGGAAAAAAACAATGAACATCTTGATAAAGGAGACACAAGAGTAAAAAAAATATACTGAAAAAACCACACCTTAAAAATAGAAAAAATAAATAATTACCTAACTGTGTGGCCTTGGGCAAGCCACTTAACCCCACTGCCTTGCAAAAAAAAAGAAGAGAAAAAAATCTAAAAAACTGTAAAAGAGGCAAAAAGATTCAGTCAAGAGAAAGTCCTTAAGAAAGTAGAATCATTCACGTTAAAAAAACATGAAACTTGTTTCTTTAAGTAGATAACTCTGTAATAAATAGAACTTCAAAAATAAATACTGAAACATGGATATTCCAAAGCTCTTACGGTAGAAAACACTAACCACCTCCCAAGAAAAAAAAACTGATGGAATATAGTTATAGATGGAAACATAATATTTTCACATTATTTTTATTTTTGGATTTATTTCATTTTGATTTCTTTCTTCTTTCACATCATGACCAATATGGAAATATATTTTAATTATTTATAATATGATGGGTGAGGAGCAAGAGAAAAAGCAAGAAAAAAATTGGACTTAAAAATGTTATAAAAATGAACATTGAAAATTGTCTTTACATGTAATTTGAAAGAAAAATATTATTTAAAAACAAAAATAAAAAATGAGCGTTGAACAAATTGGTTTTAGATAGACCACTTATTTATTAAACAGTATCACACCCTGTAAAGATATGAAGGGGGAATCTCAGCTCATGAGGAAGATCTGAGGTTTACTTCTTTAGAGGGGACCATGGACCCTTCCATAATGTGCCATTGGTTCATCCTCTACCTCAGTCCTTTTATTACAATGGGCAATTTCCATCTCCACAGATTCTAGCAAAAGCTTAGGTTAAAAATCATGCTCAATACATCTTAGTATATTGTGGTGTTTTGGAGATGAAAAATTTAGTGGTTAATCGTTAAGGAGTTTGGAACTTAATCATTTTCACTTAGAAGAAGCTTAACATAAACAGAAATATTTTCATGAGTTTTGGGGAGCCACTTTGAAGAAAATGATCTTAAAAAAACAATGATTAAATTTTGTAAAAGTGAATGGGGTAGGGGCAGCTAAGTGGTTCAGTAGATAGAGCACCAGTCCTGGAATCAGGAGTACCTAAGCTCAAATCCTGTCTCAGACACTTAATAATTACATAGATGTGTGGCCTTGTACAAGCCACGTAACCCCATTTGCCTTACAAAAAAATAAAAACACTAAAAAAAGTTAATGCGGAAAATAAAAATTAAACTATTTTTCTGAAGCTCACTAGACAGATTGTTTTGTGTTTTTAAGTATGTATACAGGTACATATATAGGTATTCCAATTGTATTTTATAACTGCTACCAGATAACCTTAGTTTGATCATAAAAAGAGTAAAGATTGTTTAAATCAAAGACAACTGAACTGCTAGGTCAATGATTTCCTAAACCTTCTTCAGTAGCTCAGAGAACCCCCTGTGACTCCCCATTTCGGAGACCTTCCCTCCTCTGACCATGTGAGTATCAAATATCTCAGACCATCTTTCCAAAGAAAACTGAAGAAAAAACATAATGAAAAATGCAGTGAAATTTGTGTTATGTTCTAAAAACCTGCATCAACTTTATGATCTTAACCAAATATGTTAGTTTTATGTACCTAAATTTTCTTTGCTTTTAAAATATTTTTCCCTGTCACAAATAAAGGTAGTTTTCCACATCCAATCCCCTGAAAGCCTCTGAGTTCCATATCTTTACATTATCCTCTAATCCTTCCTCCTCCCCATAGCAGTAAATAATCCAATGTAGGTAGCACATGTAGAATAATGTTTGACATCTATAATAACCATATTCTGAAAGAGGAATTAGAATCCAGTTGGAAAAAACCATGACAATGAAAAGAGAAAAGAAAGAAAATTTAAAAAATGAACATAGTTTGCCCTGTTATGGATGGCACTGTAGATAACAGGTCTCTCGATTGTTCTTCATCACTGAACTGCTGAGAGAAGTTGTGTCCCCCCATCTGATCATTTCACAATGTCACTGTCAATGTGTATAATCTTCTTTTGGTTCTGCTCAAGTCAAACAGCATCAGTCCATGCAGCTCTTTTCAGACTTTACTAATGTCTGAATACTAATGATTTCTTAAAGAAAAATTATGTTCCATCACATTGTTATGCCATACTTTTTTTTCAGACAATTCCCAATTGATAAGCTTCCAATCAATTTCCAATTCTTTGACACTACAAAAAGAGCTACTGAAAACATTTTTGAACATGTTTTTTTTTCCATTTTTTGAATAATGTCTTTGGGATATAGACTTAGTGGAGGAATTACTGGATCAAAAAGTGTACACAGTTTTATTGCCCTTTGGGGATAGTTTCAAATTGTTCTTCAGAATTGTTGTATCAGTTAACAACTCCACCAAAAAGACAATAGTGTCCCAGTTTTACCATATCATCTCCACCATTGATAATTTTTCATTTTTTTTATTTTAGCCAGTCTGATTAGTGTGAGCTTTTAGCTCAATGTTGTTTTTAATTTGCATTTCTATAATCAATAATTGTTTAGAGCATCTTTTCATGAATATAGATAGTTTACATTTCTATCTGATTACTATCAGTTTATATCCTTTGATCATTTTATTACTTGGAGAAGGACTTTTATTCCTATAAATTTGACTCATTTCTCTGTATATTTTAGAAATGAGTTTATATCAGAAACATTAGCTGTGAAAATTGTTTCCAGATTATTTGCATTCCTTCTAATCTTGGTTGCATTAGTTTCATTTGTACAATTTTTAAAAAGTTAATATGGTAGAAGTCATTCATTTTGTAATTCATAACATTCTGTTTCCTCTAAGTATTTCCTCTTGTATTGTTAAATTTGTGATTTTACTGTATCAGCAATATTGTTAGAGAAATATCTTTTTAAGTAATTAGATGCTGTTAGATTATGAATTATGCTTTACAAAGAATATAATAGAATTCAAATTTTAAATGTCTAATATTAAATAGGATATATTTTTGACAAGAGATGACAATAATGATAATAATAATGATACTAGTATTTCATGAGGAGCCAAGAATCCTGCATTTCTCTAAGTTTCGCTTGCATTTTACTTTTGATGGAGTTAAATGCTGCCTACTTAGAAATGGATGAACTATCCTCCTGCCAATCCCTATGGAGTTCTCTTTTTTCATTTAGCTGTTTCTGTATTTCCCCATCATTTTCATCAAACCAGTCTTTGTGTTTGCAAGTGTTCTGTCCCAGATAAGCAAATGCAGTGCGGTATACCAGATCTCTAAATGCTGTCTACTCTTGTTCTGCCTCACTGTTGCCAACTCTATATAGGTTCAGTTTTCTCTCCAATTTAGCAACAAATTGTTCCTGTTCAGAGTGATACTGTTGTCTCTTGACATTAATTCTTCTGGTATTCATTTTGCCCTGGTCAAATGTGAACATTCAGCTTAGATAGGATGAGTCTGTGATCAGTCCAGTACTCTGCACTCACATTACCTTTGTCACTATCGCATCCTATCAGATTCTTCTGCTCACCATCTCATAGTCTATTAGATGCTATGAGGATACATCCATGAAGTTTAATTGCAATTAGGTAAATGGAAGACAGTGTTTGTGATGGGCAGGTCATGAGATGTACGTCTTTAGTAGGAGATGTTCAATGGACTCCTTGTCATGTCTGGTGAGTGAAATTTTCTTTGAAGAAGTTTTTGTAGATTTTTCTGTATTTTGACTGCACTGTGAGATTACCTGCCTGCCTCAGGAATCGGACTAGGGTTGAGTAAGCAGACAATTTATAGGGCACCTATTGTAGCCCCTTCCCCGCATCAGGAGGTGAGCAGTGTGATCCATAAAGGGGTTGCTCAGTCACTCAGGGGACTGCCAAATCCCACTGCTGCTTTCAATGGGGGAAAACCCTATGACCTTGTACCACCTGTTTGCAGGGTTGGGACTATAGCTCTCAGTGTATCTGCACCTGTTGCTTTGTCATTTACCTGTCACCTCAGGACTTTGAGAAATGGTTATGAGTCATGTCTTTTGCTTTGAGTATAAATTGGATATAAGTGAGGTAGAAGTGCACAGACTCATCTGCCACACTCTCTCTTCCAAAGTCATCATGATCCAGCATAGCAGGACAGTCAAGACAACTGGTGATGACTCGAGATGCAATGGATGACCTCAGCATCTTTGATGTCTAGCCAAGTTCTTAAGTGCTCCACAGCACCTTCTTCAGCTGGCTTCATGGTCACAGGAAAGAATAGTTCTCCTCTACCCATTCCACCAGTGGAAGACTTCACATGATTGGGGTAGACACCTCCCACTACTCGCTAATGAGTTTGACATTCTCTCAGTCACCCCAAACCTGGGTTATCCTGTCTGATGAAATTGCAGACAATCATAAATACTTGAGAATCTCCCTCCCAAGCCAAACCCAGAAAATGCATTAATTCAATTACGAAATATTTTTCACACAGAGTAAGTCAAATCTAAGTAATAAGAAAAAGATCAATTGCTCCTAATTGGGCTGGGCAGATATAATAAAAATGACAACTCTACTAAAAGATAATTAGTTATTCAATTCCATACCAATCAAACTACCAAAAAACTACTTTACAGAGTGAGAGGAAATTGGAATAGCATTTATCTGGAGCAATAAAAGGCCAAGAATATCAAGGGAAATGTTGAAAAAATGTAAAGGAAGGTGATCTAGCTGAACCAAAACTATGCTATAAAATAGCTGTCATTAAAACAGCCTGTACTGCTTGAGAAATGGAGTAAGGTACCAGTAGATTAGAACAGGCACAGAAGAAACAGAAGTAGATGACTGTATTAATCTGTAGTTTCACAAACCCAAAGCTTGTGGAATAGGAGCTCACTGTTTGAGGAAAAACTACTGGGAAAACTAGAAAAGAGTATGACAAAAGCTAGATAGATAACCAACAACCACACACCCTATAACAAAATAAGGTCAAAATAGGTAAAGGATTTAGCTATAACAGATGATGTTATAGACAATTTAAGAGATCAAGAAATATATCAGTCAGATCTATGGAAAGGAGAGAAATTTATGACCAATAAACAAAGAGAAAGGCTTATATATTGCAAATGAATGATTATGACTATATGGATTTAAAAAAGGTTTTGTACTAATAAAACCAATGCAGTCAAGTTTAGAAGGAAAAGAGAGAATTGGGAAACAAGCTAGGTCTTCTGATAAAGGTGCCATTTCTAAAATATACATAGAATAAAATCAAACTCATTCCCAAAGTGAGAAATGGCTAAATGGTATGAACAGGTAATTTTCAAATTATGAAATTAAAGTTTCATTTAATCATATGAAAAAAATGTTCCAAATCTAGTATGGAAGAAACTTAGATTAGACCAACAACTCACACCCTTTACCAAGATAAGATCCAAATGGTTACAGGCCATAGACATAAAAAAACAATACTATAAGCAAATTAGAACATCAAGGACTAGTCTACCTGTCACATCTATGGAAAGGGGAACAGTTTATGACTAAGGAAGACTTGGAGAACATCACTAAAAACCAATTAGATGATTTTGATTACATTAAATTAAAAAGTTTTTCCACAGATAAAACCAATGTAATCAAGATCAAAAGAAAAGTAGTAATTTGGGGAACAATCTTTACAATTAATGATTCTGACAAAGGACTCATTTCTAAAATATACAGAGAACTGAGTCATATTTTTAAAACAAAAAGCCATTCCCCAATTGACAAATGGTCAAAGGATATGCAAAGGCAATTTACAGATGAGGAGATCAAAGCAATCCATGGCCATATGAAAAAATGCTCTAAATCATTAATTATTAGAGAAATGCAAATTAAAGCTTCTCTAAGGTACCACCACACACCTCTCAGATTGGTCAGTATGACCAGGAAGGATAATGATCATTGTTGGAAGGGATGTGGGAAATCTGGGACACTATTACACTGTTGGTGGAGCTGTGAACTCATCCAACCCTTCTGGAGAGCTATTTGGAAGTATGCCCAAAGGGCAACAAAAATGTGCATACCCTTTGACCCAGCAATACCACTACTGGGTCTATACCCCGAAGAGATGAGGAAAAAGGGTAAAAACATTACTTGTACAAAAATATTTATAGCAGCCCTGTTTGTAGTGGCAAAGAATTGGAAATCCAGTAAATGTCCTTCAACTGGGGAATGGTTTAGCAAACTGTGGTATATGTATGTCATGGAACACTATTGTTCTATTAGAAACCAGGAGGGATGGGATTTCAGGGAAACCTGGAGGGATTTGCATGAACTGATGCTGAGTGAGATGAACAGAACCAGCAAAACACTGTACACCCTAACAGCAACATGGGAGTGATGTTCAACCTTGAAGGATTTGCTCATTCCATCAGTGCAACAATTGGGAACAATTTTGGGCTGTCTGCAAAGGAGAGTACCATCTGTATCCAGATAAGGAGCTGTGGAGTTTGAACAAAGTACAAGGACTATTCCCTTTAATTCCCAAAAAAAAAAACCCAGATGTCTTATGGTTTGATCTGGTTACCTCTGAGAATTCTGTTCTCTTTAAGGATATGATTTCTCTCTCATCATACCCAATTTGGATCTAGGTACAACATGGAAACAAAGTAAAGACTGATGGAATGCTATCTGTGGGGTGGGGTGGGGGGAGGGAAGCAAGATTGGTGGAAAACTGTAAAACTCAAATAATATCTTTAATAAAAATTTTAAAAAAATAAAAATAAAAATAAACAAACAAACAAAAAAAATGTTCCAAATGAACTTGATTAGAAAATTGCAAATTAAAATAATTACGCAGTACCACCTCATACCAATCACATTGGCTAAAATGACAAAAATGGAAAATTATCAATATTGGAGAAGGTATGGCAATATGTGGACATAAATGCCATGGTGGAGTTGCAAACTCCACCATTCTGGAGAGCAAAATGCAACTATGCCCAAAGAGCAATTAAACTAAAGATACCCTTAGACCCAGCAATTCTTAGAGTATCTCTCTATGTAAAAGAATCATTAAAAATTTGAAAATCCCACCTGGTAAAAAGTATTTATAGCTGTTCTTTCTGTAGCAAATTGTTAGGGGATGAACAACAATTGGGGAATGACTGAACATATTATAGTAACTGAATATTATGGAAGAGTATTGTTTCCTAAAAAGTAATGAATGGGGACAGCTAGGTGGAGCAGTGAATAAAGCACCTGTCCTGGAGTCAGGAGTACTTGGGTTCAAATCCGGTCTCAGACACTTAGTAATTGCCTAGCTGTGTGGCCTTGGGAAAGCCACTTAACCCCATTTGCCTTGCAAAAACCTAAAAAAATGAAAAATCAAAAAAGTAATGAATGGTTGGACTCTAGAGAACAATAGAAAGACCCGAAGCAACTGATACTGAGCAAAGGAAACAGAAAAAAGTGAATATTGCACACACGGATAACAACAGTGTGAATTGATCAACAGATGGATGCAGCTCCTCTCAGCAGTTCCGAGATGCAGGACAACCCTGGCATACTGTTAAGAACAATGACATCAGAGAAATAAACAAAGACCAAAGGCTATTACCTTTAACTCGGAAAAAAAAAAACTGTTATCTTATTCTGTAATTTTGCTATCTCTTATACTTTGTTTCTTGCTTAAGGATATGATTTTTCTCTCATCACATTCCACTTAGATCAAAGCATACCCTGGAATCAAAGTAAAGACTAACAGAATGCCTTTTGGATAAAATCTTCATTAAAAAAGAACAGCGTCCGCCATCCACACTGAAAGAAAAAAAATGCAGACTCTGAAAGGATACTATCTGCTTTGGCTTAAAACCTTTTATTGGTTCTTCACTCTCTCCTCCGTTGTCACCGCTTTTACTACTTGCCTAGTGTCACCTTACTCTCCTCTCAGGTCCTGGCGGCTGGAGCCCGATGAAGCCCAGGGCTGCCAGGCCCGTGTTTCCTCTGGGCCACGACCCGGCTGGACCGCCTATCGCCCCGGGCCCCGCCGGCCACAACCCCGGGGGCTGTGACGCTCACCACAGCACTAGGGCGCTTGGAAACCCTCTCCTTCCTTTTAATGTTCCTGGGGCTGATATCCGGGTTCCTGCAGTCGACCTTGGGCTTGCACTACGGCCGCCACGCCGAGGCCACCTTCGGCCCGACTCTGCCCGGGAAGCTGTTGTGGTTCCTACAGGAGCTACCATGCTTGCTGGTGCGTTCTACGTAGTCACCTGCACCCCTGCCCAGCACCTCATCCTGTCTATCTTCATCATCGACTACTTGCAAAGTTCATTCGTTTTTCCCTTTCTGATTCATGGAGGAAAGCCAGTCCCAGTACTCATCATCTTCATAGCAGTCATGATCTGTATCCTTAATGGACACTTATAAAGCCAATACTTGAGTGACTATGCAGTATATTCCTAAAACTGGATCAAGGATCCCCGTTTTATGCCAGGTTGTGCCATGTGATTAATGTGGATGTTCATAAACATCTATTCTGAAAATATTCATCACAGGTGGTACCTGGAGAAATTTGAAGACTATCCAAAGTTGAGGAAAATTATAATTCCATTTTTTATATTAAGCACATATCGCTGAAAATATCTTCTATCTTCAACTTCAAGTGTTTGCATAATTTTCTCTGGAGTATATACATACATATATGTATGTGTATGTATATATAAACACATATAAAACTGTCATTTTTTATGAATAATATTTCAATGAATTTTCTAAGAAATTTTCCTGAAAACATTTTCAGTTCTAAAAACAGACTGGACAAAATAGCAGCATATTCCTAATACTGAATGCAAATGAAATAATCTCTGGCTCCCTTATTTCTGATTATTTCTGAAGACACTAGTTTTGCAAAGTTCAATGGTACAACTTCACTTGGTGAATTCCTAAAGAGGAGACACTGTCTTTGACCTTTCTGGTATACCCAAGTGATTAGCATAGCTCCTGGCCCATAGTAAACACTTAATAGTAATATTTACTGAGTGACTATGCCTGTGTCTTGATAGAGCAAATGGCTCCAAATAGAACATTTTCCTTCCTGTTTTTTTTTTCCCAGACTGTTCTACTAAGGAATGATCTTCAAAACATTTTGGTACAGGTTTTTTTTAAATCAAACATGAGAACAAATTAGGTACACAACATACAAAAGCAAATTATCCCATAAATGATGTTTAATAAACCTTTTTGTCCCTTCTCCAACTTGTTAATAACTTTGCTCTTGTACCCTCTCAGCTGAGATCCTTGCCTCACATTTTGTTTTTAAAATTTGCCAAGAGCTCCCTTTTCTTCTCTCCTCACCTAATATCACTCAGATGCTTTTTACCCTTGTCTCAGATAAAGAGATGGCCCTACTGCTTGGCCAGACAAATCAGTTATAGGCACGCATGATTGCATTCTACCCTCTTATGCAGCAGATTGCCCCTTCTTATCATCTACATTTTCTTCCTCAAGTTCATTCTCTCCTTGCCTTCCATTTCAAAGATATCCAAATTTCTTTTGTCCTCACCCCCCCCAAATACCCCTCATTTGGTCTACCCATTCCATCTGTGGTCCTTTCTCTTTCCTCTTTTATATGTCAATACCCTTTGAAAAGGTCATCTGTAAACAGTGAGTGCCTCTGCTCCTTCTTCTCTCACCTCATTATCTTCTTAACCATCTACATTCTGGCTTCTGCTCGTATCATTCAATTGAAACTGCTCCCTCCAAAATCACTAATGCACTCTTAATTGCCAAATCTATCCTTTTTTCTATCCTTAGGTTTCTTAATCTTTCTGCAGCCTTTGACAGCATTGATCCCTCTCTTCATATGCTACTTTCTCTTTATTTTAGCCCCACTTTGCTCTCTTCTGGTTCTCCTATTTGTCTGACCAGTTTCTTTTGTGCTAAGTAATACCTACTAACTGTGGGAGTCCATCAATCTGTCTTAAGTTTTCTTCTCTTCTTTTGTACTATTTCATTTGGTGATTTCCTCCACTCCTGTGTATTAAATTATTATCTCTGCACAGATGATTATCCTTGTCCATCCCTAACCTGTTTGCTGATCTCTAATCTTGCACTTTCAAATATGCATTGGACATCTTCACCTGGATAGGCTTCCTAAATTCAGCATGTCCAAAAGTGAACTAATCATCTTTCCTCAAATCCTTCCTTCCTTCTAATTTTCCTATTACTGTGGATAATACTACTACTTTCTTTTAACTAGGCTCACAACCCAGGGGTATTCCTTTATTCTTCGCTATCTTTCAACCTCATCTCCAACAAGTTAACAAGTCCTGATTTTGCTACCTTTGTTACATCTCTAGTAAAGTGTTTCTCTTGCCTCTTCTGTTATTATCACCACTCAAATCCAACTTTCATCACCTCAAGTCTAGACTATTTCACTAGCTTTCTGGTTGACTACTTGCCTCAAAGTATCCCCCCACTCCAGTCCATCCTCCTTCAGCTATCAAAATTATCTCCCTTCAAAACACATCTGAGCACATCATGCCTTTAATTCTGTAAACTTTAGTGACCCTCCTTTGCCTCCATCAAATATAAAATCCTGTTTTGCTTTTAAAGTTCTTCATAACAGTCTTCTTACACCCTTCTCTCCTATAATCTGTATTCCAGTATTGGCCTTGTTCTTAATTTCCTATGACATTCTGTCTCTTGGAGGTAGATTTTTGGCAATACAATGATCTAAGGACTTATGATGAAAAATACTATCCCATCTCCAGAAAAAGACCTGAGAGTCTAAATACAGATCAAAGAATATTTTATAAGAACCTATTTCCTCTTTTTTGTTTTCTTTTTCAGCAATAATATGGAAATACATTTTGCATGATTTCACATGCATAATTTATATCAAATTGCTTGCCTTCTCAGGAAGAGGTGATGGGAGGAATGGAGAAAATTAAAAACTCATTTTTTTAATATGTTAGATTTTTACACATATTTAATTAAATAAAAATATATTGGGAGACAAGGACTCAATCTGCCAGGTCTGTACCCAAAAGAGATCAAAGAAAGAGAAAAAGGACTTACATATTCAAAAATATTCATATTATGCTCTTTTTATTGAGGCAAAAAAACCATAACTCTAAGGGGATACCCACTGATTGGGGAGTGGCTGAACAAATTAAGGTATATAAATTTAATAGTATATTCTTGTGCTGTTAAGAAAATGAGGAAATAAATGAATGTGAACAGTCATGGTAGTATTTGTATAAACTGAAGTTGAGCAAAGTAATCAGGACCAGAAGAAAAACTGATACTATAACATCAGCTTTTTAAAATGAACAATTTTGAACTGTTGTATAACCTGATAAAAAATGAAATGAAATTGGAGAACAATCTATATAAAAACAGCACTATATAAACAAATATCTTGAAAGCTGTAGGAACTATAATCAATGGAATGGCTTCCATAATTTCAGAGTACTGATTAATGAACTGTATTATCTACATTCTGATAGAAAAATAGGTCATTTGGGTGAAAAATGAGACATTTATTTTGAAAATGATCAGGGGAATTTGTTTGACTATATACATATATATGTGTGTGTGTGTGTGTGTGTGTGTGTGTGTGTGTGTGTATTTATTGAAAGAAATTTATCTTCTTTTCAAAGGAAGGAAGAAGAAAAATTAATTGTGAAATAAAAAGAAAATTTAAATAAAGAATATACTTACTATGCCCAAAGGGCAATAAAAAGTGCATACCCTTTGATCCAGCTATATCACTACTGGGTCTATATCCTGAAGAGATGAAAAAAAGGGTAAAAACATCACTTCTACAAAAATATGCATCGCATCCCTGTTTGTGGTAGTAAATTGGAAATTAAGTAAATGTCCTTCAATTGGGGAATGACTTAGCAAACTGTGGTATATGTATGTCATAGAAAACTATTGCTCTATTAGAAACCAGGAGGCATGGGAATTCAGGGAAACCTGGAGGGATTTTCAAGAATTGATGCTGAGTGAGATGAGCAAAACCAGAAAAGCACTGTACACCCTAACAGCAACATGGGGACAATGGTCAACCTTGATGGATTCGCTCATTCCATCAGTGCAACACTCAAGGACAATTTGGGGCTGTCTGCAATGGAGAATACCATCTGTATCCAGAGAAGCAACTGTGGTGTTTGAACAAAGATCAAGGAATATTACCTTAAATTTAGAAAAAAAAAAATGATATCTTATTGTCTGATTTTGTTAGGATATGATTTCTCTCTCATCACATTCAATTTGGATCAATGTATACCATGGAAACAATGTAAAGACTGGCAAATTGCCTTCTGTGGGGTGGGGGGTGGGAGAGGGAAGTAAGATTAGGAGAAAATTTAAGCTCAAAATAAATAAAATCTTTAATAAAAAAAATCTTCTCTTATGTTTTTTCTTCCTATACCATAGTTTTCTATTTTTTTGGCTTTATACTAATTCATCATACACAAATGATTAATGTGAGCATATTGACTATGAATGTACATGCATAACTTTTACCAGACTGTTTGTCCTTGTGGGACAGGGTGTGGAAAGGAGATAAGTGGAAAAAATGTGCAACTTATGAAATAGGCAGGTGGTGGAATATTTCATAACCTGTAGCTGGAAAGATAAAAATAAAATACAAAACGATGCCTCAGGCCCTCCTCAAAAGCCAGACTTCTTTTTCCATTGGTAGAGTTTAGAGAATTCACTGCCACAAATTGTTTGGGGGAACTAGAGATGTGTGCTGACAATATCTCTGCCACATTATGAGTTCCAGGCAAGATCTCCCCTATCACCTTGAAAGTCCCTGTTGGAAAACAGGAGGTTAGTGGGGGCAAGGGGAGGGGTGGGCAAAATGAAAGAGAACTAGAGAACTTCAAAGATAGTTTTGTGATTACGCAGCCAAACACTCTCAAATCTGTAACTGCTCAATTCCAGAATTCCTAAATGAGAGGAAATTCCCCTAACAACATCAAAAAGCCTCTTGCTGGACAATAATTTAATTAAGAGTTTTCTCTTCTATCAAAAACTGATGCAATCTTGTATCTCTGGGATACTCCAGGCTAGCCATATTTATCCCTAACAAAGATTCATCATGAAGTATGATAGTCAGGTATTTACTATACAGAAGGATCCAGGAAAGAGCAGATATATTGATTTGCACAGTGTGTGTACGGACAACATTCAAACAAAATGTTTGAGACGATGGATTCCACTTAATTGACTTTGTTAGGGCATGTGAGAAAGAATGCATTATGAGCTATCATATCCTTCTTAGCTAGTAAAACCTGTGGGTACCCAGGAGGAAAAAAAAATCACTCTCTGATGGTTTCAGACCTGGACATTGCCCTTGTTTATCTACTGCCTGGTAAAGGAGGCATCATAGGTACAGCCAATAATTCATCTTGCCTTGGGTTGAAAATCAGTTAGAAAAGTGGCAATTTCTATGGAGAAAATTAGGGAGCAACTCTCCTGGTTATAGCAATTCAAGCAAAAAATAGTCAATAGATTTGTCTCCTGGTCAAGGTTAGACTCTGTGAGACTATGAGGCCTTCCTCAGTCAATTTCCCCAATTCATTTAATTTTATGGAGGTACAATGGAATCTGAGATGCAGCCAATGGAATGATGTACCTTACCTGGTTTATGTGGTCTTGGTTAGGATGATTCTACTCTGAAGGTAAAGCTCGAAAGAAGACACCTTAGGGAAGAGGAATCAGTCTACCCAGTACCTGCCTACAGTCCTACTCTTTCAAACAGGGCTCCTGTTAAGGTCTTCCTGCTAATAATTTCCATTAGAATTTGCCAGTGAATCTCTTCTACAAGCTTACTGATGTAGCAGTTTTTCAGTTCTCCTCTTCCTAAATACAGGATGTTAGTAAATCTTCAGATATGCCCACTTTGCTTCCGGTTGATGTTCTCTGAACCCCTCATCTCACCAACGATGTGATTACTGTTATGTTAGTCCCTTTTTATGCTAACCCTACTGAACTCAGGCCCCTGGTGGTTATGTGGACCTTTACCCATTGCTCATCTGGACCAATATCCTACATTCTGCCCCTTGCATGGTCGAAATGCATTGATATGAAATTGCTACTTTCCCAAGACATTGGTTGCATCATTCAACCATTTTAATCTATGCTAGAGTTGTTTTGTTCTATTCACATGAATCAATTATGAATTTTACAATAGATCTTTCATATATCCCCACCTTATCACTTTTTAAAGAGTATATTTCAAATGCCTCCCTAATTTGCTGAAAGAGGAGGAAGAAGAGAAGAGTAAATATATTTCATGGCCAACACTTTGGGTGGATTGACTCTTTCCAACTCCTATAAAAGTTGAATGAGAAATATGTCAAGTATTTTTAATATTTTTAAAACTTTAATTATTTTAATTTTACAATGTTTCCCTTAAACTCTCTTCCCACCCCCCACAGAAGGCCTTCTGTTATTCTTTACACTGTTTCCATGTTATACATTGATCTAAATTGAATGTGATGAGAAATCATATCCTGAAGGAAGAAAAATAAAATATGAAAGATAGGAAAAAACTAGTAACATAACTTTTTAAAAATTAAAGGTAATAGTTGTGGGTCATTGTTCAAACTCCACAACTCTTTCTGTAGATACAGATACTATTCTCCAATGCAGTTACCCCAGAATTGTGCCTGATTGCTGTAGTGATGGAATGAGCAAGTCCATTAAGGTTGACCATCACCCCTGATGTTGCTGTTAGGGTGTACAAAGTTCTTTTGCTTCTGCTTATCTCATTCAGAATCAGTCCATGCAAATCTTTCCAGGTATACCTAAATTCACATTCCTCCTGGTTTCTAATAGAACAATAGGATTCCATCACATACATATACCACAGTTTGTTAAACCATTCCCCAATTGATGAACATTTACTGAATTTCCAATTCTATCCCACCTCAAACAGAGCTGCTAAGAATATTTTTATATGTAATATTTTTACACTTTTTCATAATCTCTTCAGTTTATAGACCCAGTAGCAATATTGCTGGATGTGCATGAAAACTCTGATTAGAAAAGAAATAGAATTGCCTTGCAAAAGAATGGTGATGACATGATTTTAGGTCATGAATTTAATTTCAAACTCAGAATGAGGAAAATGAGGGGAAATTCATAAATCAGAAGTTTCCCCAAAACTTAAGTTAAATAAGTCATTTTTGAAACATAGCATTTTAGTATTCAGAACTTTTACAAGAAAAATCATTTGTTTAAACTCAAATGCAATAACAGAATTATGTCTCTGAAGAAAGAATGCCATAGCATGGAGGAAATTTGAACTTCAGATTATGACCATCACAAAAGCTATAAGACATCGTACTGTCATATCAGATACAGACTGGAGAACTCTGAATGTTCCAAGATAAAAGAAATTAAGTGATTACAACATCCGATTTGGTCTAAATTTCAGCAATGATGTTTTTTAAATGGAAGACAATTAGGAACACATAGTTTCTTTCAAGAAATAGACTGAACAATGACAATTTCCATTTCAGTATCAGTTTTTGAAAATAGAATGTGAGATAAGATTTCAAATTAGAATTTGCACTGTGCCATTCTAAATGAATTATCACCTCACAAATTACCTTCACTTGTAGAACTCAAAGGAAGAATGACAAAACAGAAGAAAAAATTGAAAATCCAGAAGTTTGGGAAACCATCCTTTGAGAGACACAAATTTAAAGCAGGTTTGCTGTTTGAAACCTAAAACATTGTTGCTGAAACCTTTTATAGATTTCAGATATTCCTATAAGAAGTGGATTTTTTCAGCAATGAATCTCTGATACAAAGGAAAGTATTTCCTTGAAAATGCATTATGATGACAATTTTAAGTAGTAGAATTGCAAATCCAATAGGAGGAAAATGAAAATAAATTTAGAGATCCAAATTTCCTCCTACCTTAACTGCAAATGTCACCTTTAGGAGATATAGGATTGAAGGAACTCAACATTTTCAGTAAAAAATTAAGTTTTGGAACTCTGAATTCTTTTCAGAATTTGATCTTTGAAAAGAGAATATCAGACCACTGAAGATGTTTTGAATTCAGATTGCTGCATCTCAATTGCAAAATGACATTATAATGTCATGTCCTATATTGGCCCATGAACTCAGAATATTCCAAGAAAATGAAATGGAGACAACAAATGATGTGGTATGACATGATTCTCAAACAACCAGAAATTTAATTAGGGAGATATTTCAGAACACATAGATTAATTCAAGACAGAAAATGATTAACTTAAAATTTTCTTTTGGGAAGTGAGTTTGGGAAAACAGAATGTAAAATAAGATTTTAAATTCGAATTTGCCTTGGCACATCATAAATGTGCCATGAGGTAAATGCATTTACCTTTGGAATGTAATGATGGAGGAATGAGAAAAGAGATCACAAATTTGTAAACCAAACAATGTGGTTGACTTTCTGTTCAGATACCTCAGTTTCCCAAGGTTATGCCTGTAGAAACAAAAAATTTCATATCAGAAATCTGTCATAGATTTCAGGTTTCTCTGTCACAATTTGATTTTTAAATGTGGAATCTTTGATTAGAAAAGAAATAGAATTGTCTTGAAAAAGATTGTGATGATATGATTTTAGGTCATGAATTTAACTTTAAACAAAGAATGAGGAAAATAAAGGGAAATTCATAAATCATTAGTTTCCCATAAACTTTAGTTAAATAAGTCATTATTGAAAACAAGAATTTTATTACTTAGCACTGTTATGAGAATAATTACTTCTTTGAACTCAGATTCATTTTCAGAATTGTGTCTCTGAAGAAAGAATGCCAGAGCATTTAGGAAATTTGAATTTCAGACTACTACATCACAAAAGCATTGTGCTGTCACATCAGATATGCACTGGAGATCTCTGAATGTACCAAGATAAAAGAAATTAAGTGAATACAGCTTCTGGTATGGCCAAACTTTCAGCAATGATGTGTTTTTTTAAAAGGAAGACTTTAAGTAATACATAGTTACTAAAAGGAAATAGAAAGAATAATGATCATTTTTCATTATTATTATTATCATTATCATTATTATTATCATTATTATTACTATAATGCCTTCATCACATGTGGAACGCAAAGACAGGGAATGAGAAAACAGATGTGAAATTTGGTAACCAAACAATTTGGCAAACCCTCCTTTCGGAGACCTCAATTTCCTAAGGGTATGCCTGTACAAACACAAATTATAATTTCAGAAATCAGTCATAAACTTCAGATTTTTCTGTCACTATTAGGTTTTTAAGCATGGAGTCACTGATTAGAAAAGAAATAGAATTGCCTTGAAAACGATTTTGATGACACAATTTTAGTTCATGAATTTAATTTTAAACTAAGAATGAAGAAAATGAGGGAAATTCATAAACTGAAGTTTCCCCTAAACTTTAGTTCAAATAAGTCATTTTTGAAATGAAGCCTTTCAGAACTCAGAACTCTTACAAGAATAATTGTTTGTTTGAACTCAGATTCATTTTCAGAGTTGTGTCTCTGAAGAAAGTATGTCATAGCATTGAGGAAATTTGACCTTCAGATTACTACGTCACAAAAGCTATATGACATTATAATGTCATCTCAGATACCAACTGAAGAACACTGGATGCACAAAGATAAGAGAAATTAAGTGAATACAACTTCTGGTTTGGACAAACTTTCAGCAATGACATATTTTTAAATGGAAGATGTTAAGTAATACATAATTTCTGTCAGGAAATAGGATGAATAATGATCATTATTATTATTATTATTATTATTATTATTATTATTATTATTATTATTATACTACCATCACATGTGGAATGCAAAGATGGGGGAATGAAAAAACAGACCAGACATTTGTAAACCAAACAATTTGGCTGACCCTCCATTTAAGACCTTAATTTACTTCAGGTATGACTGTCAAAACATGAAATTTCATTTCAGAAATCAGTCATAGAAATCAGATTTTCTGTCACAATTCTATTTTTGAGCATGAACTCTCTGATTAGAACAGGAATAGAATTGCATTGAAAAAAACTGGAATGACATGGTTTCCGGTCATAAATTTAATTTCAAAATCAGAATGAGAAAAATGAAGAGAAATTCAGAAATCGGAATTTTCCCCTGACCTTTAGTTCAAATAAGACATTTTTAAAACAATGCATTTTAGTACTTAGAATTTTTAGAAGAAATACAGTCTGTTTGAAGTCAGATTCAAATTCAGATTTGTGTATCTAAAGAAAAAATGTCATAGCATTTAGAACATTTAAACTTAGTTTTTACTCTATCACAAATTATATATGACACTGTATTGTCATCTCAGAAATGCACTGGAGATCAACTTCTGGGTTGGTATAATTTCAGCAACCATATTTTTTTTAATGGAACTCAATAAGGAATACACAGTTTCCTTCAAGTAATAGAATGAACAATAATCATTTCCATGTCAGTGTCAGTTTCTAAAAATAGAACGTGAGATAAGACTTTGAATTAGAATTTGCACTTTGTCAATCTAAATGTATTATCACCTCACAAAGACCTTCATTTGTAGAAATGGAAGGAAGAATGACAAACCAGACAAGAAATTTCAAAATCCAGCAGCTTGGGAATTCTTCCTTTGAGACACAAGAATGTAATACAGGTTTGCAGGTTTAAAGTCAAACCTTCATTGATCAAACCATTTATAGAATTTAGGTTTTGCAAGAAGTAGTGCATTTTTGAGCAATGAATCTCACATTTGAAGGAATGTATTTCCTTTAAAATGCATTATGTTGAAAATTTTAATTAGTAAATGGAATTGCAAAACTGAAGGAGGAAAATGAAAAGAAATTTAGACATCACAATTTCCTCCTACCTTAACTGCAAATGTCACGTTTATCAGGTATAGGATTGAAGGAACTCAACATTTTAAGTAAAAAAATTAAGTTTTGGAACTCTGATTCCTTTTCAGAATTTGATCTTTGAAAAAAGAATATCAGACCATGCAAGATGTTTTGAATTCAGATTGCTACATCACAATTGCAATATGACATTTTAATGTCATGTCTTATTTTGACCCATGGACTCAAAATATTGCAAGAAAAGAAGATTGAGACATCAAATGATTTGGTATTACATGATTCTAAAGCCAACAGAAATTGAAATTGGGAGATATTTTAGAAGACAAAGATTAATTCAGTAAATAAATTAACTTTTAATTTTATTTTGGGAAGTGAGGTTGAGAAAACAGAATGTGAAATGAGATTTTAAATTTGAATTTGCTTTGGCACATCATAAATGAATTTACCTCCTAAAGTACCATCACATGTGGAACGCAAAGATGGGGAAATGAAAAAATAGACCAGAAATTTGTAAACCAACAAATTTGGTAGGCCCTCATTTCAGAAACCTCAGTTTCCTGTAGGTATGACTTTAGAAACACAAAATTTCTTTTGAGAAATAAGTCATAGAATACAGATTTTTCTGTCACAATTCTAGTTTGGAGTATGGACTCACTTATTAGAACAGAAATAGAATTGCTCCGAAAAGGAATTGTGATGACATGATTTTAGGCCATGAATTTAATTTCAAATTGTGAATGAGAAAAATGAAAAGAAATTATGAAAGCTGAATTTTTCCCTGACCTTTAGTTCAAATAAGACATTTTTGACTTGTATCATTTTAGTACCCATAATTTTTGGAATAAAAATTGTTTCTTTGAACTGTGATTAAATTTCAGAATTGTGTATCTGAAGAACGAATGTCATAACATTGAGAAAATTTAAGCTTGAGGTCACTGCATCACAAGGAATATGGGAGATTGTACTGTCATCTCAGATTTGGACTGGAGAACAAGTTCTAGTTTGGCCTAAATTTCAGCAACCATGTTTTTAACAGAAGACAATTAGGAACACACAGTTTCCCTAAAGAAATAGACCGAACAGGACAGCTAGGTGGCACAGTGGATAAAGCACCGGACCTGGAGTCAGGAGTACCTGGGTTCAAATCCGGACTCAGTCATTTAATAATTTCCTAGCTGTGTGGAGCCACTTAACCCCATTTGCCTTGCAAAATCCTAAAAAAAAAGAAAGAAATAGATGGAACAATGATCATTTCCATTTCTTAATCAGTTTTTGAAAGCAGAAGGTGAGATAACATGTTGAATTAGAACTTTCACTATGCCATTCTCAATGTATTATTACCTCACAAAGAACCTTCACTTGTAGAACTCAAAGAAAGAATGACAAAACAGACTAGAAATTGCCAAATCCAGCAATTTAGGAAATCTTCATTTGAGAGACACGAATTTAATACAAGTTTGCCATTTGAAACCCCAAACATCATTTCCAAAACATTTTATAGAATTCAGATTTTCCTATAATAAGTGGATTTTTGAGCAATGAATCTCCAGTTCAAAGGAGAATATTTCCTTGAAAATGCTTTATGATGACAATTTTAAGTAGTAAATGGGATTGCGAATCCAATAGGAGGAAAATGAACAGAAATCTAGAGATACCAATTTCCTCCTAACAACTGCAAATGTCACCAATATCAGACATAGGATTGTAGAAACTCAACACTTTCAGGAAAAAAAATTAAGTTTTGGATCTCTGATTTCCTTTCAGAATTTGATCTTTGAAAAAAAAATATCAGACCAGGGAAGATGTTTTGAATTCAGATTGCTATATCACAATTGCAATGACATTATAATGCCATGTCTTATATTGGCCCATGAACTCAGAATATTTCAAGAAAATGAAATGGAGATATCTAATGATTTGGTATGTCGTGATTCTCAAACAAACAGAAATTGAAATTAGGTGATATTTAAAAACACAAAGATTAATTGAGTAAATAAATTGATTAACTTTAAATATACTTTTGTGAAGTGAGTTTGGGAAGACAGAATGTGAGATGAGATTTTAAAGTTGATGGCTTTTTCATATCATAAAATCATGGACCTCATAAAGTAACATTACATGTGGAATGCAATAATGGAGGAATGAGAAAACAGACCACAAATTTATAAACCAAACAATGTGGTAGACTCTCTTTTCAGAAACTTCAATTTCCTATTGCATTTCAGAAATCAGTCATAGACTTCAGATATTTCTGGCACCATTCAATTTTTAAGCTTAGAATCTCCAATTAGAAAAGAAATAGAATTGCCTTGAAAAAGATTATGATGACATGATTTTAGGTAATGAATTTAATTTTAAACTCACAATGAGGAAAATGTAGGGAAATACATAAATCAGTAATTTCTCCTAAACATTAATTCAAATAAGTCATTTTTGAAATGAAGCCTTTTATTACCCAGAACTGTTACGAGACTCATTGTTTGAACTCAGATTCATTTTCAGAGTTGTGTCTCTGAAGAAAGTATGTCATAGCATAGTGGAAATTTGACCTTCAGATTACTACATCACAAAAGCTTTATGACATCGTACAGTCATGTCAGATATGGACTGGAGATCTCTGCATGTACCAAGATAAAAGAACTTAAGTGAATAGAACTTATGGTTTGGTCAAAATTTCAGCAATGATGTCTTTTAAAATGGAAGACTTTAAGTGATTCATAGCTACTATCAGGAAATAGAATGAAGAATGATAAATATTCATTATTATTATACCATCATTGAAAGTGGTACACAAAGACAAGGGAATAAGAAAACAGACCAGAAATTTGTAAACCAAACAATTTGGCAGACCCTCCTTTCAGAGACCTCAATTTCCAGTAGGTATGACTTTAGAAACACAAAATTTCATTTCAGAAGTAGGTCATAGAATTCAGATTTTCTGTCACAATTCTAGTTTTGAACATGGACTCTCTGATTAGAAAAGAAATGGAATTGTATTGAAAAAGAATTGTGATGACATGATTGTAGGCCATGATATTAATTTCAAACTGAGAATGAAGAAAATGAAAACAAATTCAGAAATCTGATATTTTTCCTGACCTTTAGTTCAAATAAGACATTTTTGACACATAGCATTTTTGTACTCAGAAATTTTAGAAGAAAAATTGTTTCTTTGAACTCAGATTCAATTTCAAAAATATGTATCCAAAGAAAGAATGCCATAACATTAAGAAATTTAAACTTGAGGTCACTACATCACAAAGGTTATATGATATTGTACTATCATCTCAGATACGCACTGGAGAACAACTTCTGGTTTGGCTTAAAATCCAGCACCCATGTTTTTTTTAATAGAAGTCAATTGGGAACACACATTTTCCATCAAGAAATAATCTGTACAATAATGATTTTCATTTTTGTATCAATTTTGGAAAATAGAATGTGAGAGAATATTTTGAATTAGAATGTGCACTGTGCCATTATAAATGAATTATCACTTCACAAAGAACCTTCACTTGTAGAAAAATGACAAAACAGACTAGAAATTTCAAAATCTAGCAGCTTGGGAATCATTCATTTGAGAGACACGGATTTAATACATGTTTGCCAGTTGAAACCCAAAACTTCATTGATAAAACCTTTTATAGAATTCAGATTTCCCAATAAGAAGTGGAATTTTGAGCAATGACTCTGATCGAAAGTAACGTATTTCCTTGAATATGCATTATGTTGACAATTTTAAATAATAAGTAGCATTGCAAAACCAAAGGAGGAAGAAGAAAAGAAACTTAGAGATCCCAATTTCCTTATACCTTAACTGTCAATATAAACTTTATCAGGCATAAGACTGAAGGAACTACACATTTTCAGTAAGAAATTAAGTTTTGGAACTCTGATTCCTTTTCAGAATTTGGTCTTTGAAAAAAGAAAATCAGACCATGGAAGATGTTTTGAATTCAGATTGCTACAACACAATTGAAATATGACATTATAATGTCATGTCTTATATTGACCCACGGACTCAGAATATTCCAAGAAAAGGAAATGGAGACATCACATAATTTGGTATGACATTATTCTCAAACAAACAGAAATTATAATTGGGGAACATTTAAGGAGACAAAGATTAATTCAGTAAATAAATTGATTAACTTTTAATTTTATTTTGTGAAGTGAGGTTAGGAAGACAGAATGTCAGCTGAGATTTTAAATTTGAATTTGCTTTGGCACATCATAAATGAATTTACCTCATAAAGTGCCATCACATATGGAATGCAATGATGGAGGAATGAGAAAACAGATCACCAATTTTCATTTCAGAAATCAGTCATAGACTTCAGATTTTTCTGTTACTAGTAGATTTTTAAACGTGGAATCTCTGTTTGTTTATAAAAGCATTGCAATTGCCTTGAAAATGATTGTGATGACATGACTTTAGGTCATGAATTTAATTTAAACTCACAATGAGGAACATAAAGGGAAATTCATAATTCTGAAGTTTCCCCTAACCTTTAGTTCAAATAAGTCATTTTTGAAAAGAAGCCTTTTAGATCTCAAAGCTGTCACAAGAATAATTGTTTGTTTTAACTCAGATTCAGTCTCAGACTTGTGTTTGTGAAGAAAGAATGTTATAGCATTGAGGAAATTTGACCTTCAGATTACTACATCACAAAAGCTGTATGACATCATAATGTCATCTCAGATATGGACTGAAGAACCCTGAATGTACCAAGATAAAAGAAATTAAGTGAATACAACTTCTGGTTTGGCCAAACTTTCAGCAATGTCATTTTTTAAATGGAAGACTTT
Source organism: Macrotis lagotis (assembly GCF_037893015.1). NCBI lineage: Eukaryota > Metazoa > Chordata > Mammalia > Peramelemorphia > Peramelidae > Macrotis > Macrotis lagotis. Next base: position 209,979 of record NW_027421913.1, read on the forward strand.
AAGTAATACATAGATTCTGTCAGGAAATTGAATGAATAATGATCATTATTCATTATTATTATACCACCATCACCATCACATGTGGAATGCGAAGATGGGGAAATGAGAAAAAAGACCAGAAATTTGTAAACCAACCAATTTGGCAGACCCTCCTTTGAGAGACCTCAGTTTCCTGTAGGTATGACTTCAGAAACACAAAATTTCTTTTGAGAAATCAGTCATAGAATACAGATTTTCTGTCACAATTCTAGTTTTGAGTATGGACTCACTGATTAGAACAGAAATAGAATTGCATTGAAAAATAATTGTGATGACATGATTTTAGGCCATGAATTTAATTTCAAATTGTGAATGAGGAAAATGAAAAGAAATTTGGGGAAGTAGGAAAGAGCTCATTCTCAGTGCACGGAAGTTTTCTGATCACTCAGTCTCATACATTCAGCACCTACCCCAAGGAAAAACTCTAGTTGTCCTACCAGAGTCAGAATCTCTTCAAATATCTTTATGGATGGTCAGTGCAAGGTTCTGGGAACAGCACCTATAATCCCACAGAGAATGGACATTAACCTTCATGTGAACAGAAAGAGAAGCTTGATGTATCTTACTGAAAAATTTGCACTTGAGCAATGTTTAACTAAGCAAAAATGAATGAAGGTATTCAGGTCTGGTTCAATATTAGGAAAATTATCAGATGCATAAGTGATCATGTCAATAATAAAACAAACAGAAATCAAAGGATTATCTTAAGAGATGAAGTAAAATATAGCATGCATTCCTAGGAGAAACATTAGAGAGCATGGAGGAAAAAGGAGATTCTAAAGAATCAACTGAAAAACTAGTTGAAATCATTAAGAAAGTTAGCAACTTTGACATTAGCATTAGTTTTAGCATTAACAACTTTATTGGTTTATAAAATAATGCAACATGAATCATCCAACTTTGTTTTTGGGGGTATTTTTTTGGGGGGGTTGACTATAGGATTAAGTTCTCCAATTTAGGAAAAGCTAACACTAACAAGTATGCCAATCTAAAAGAACTATTGCCTTAATTTGAGGCTAATTATAGATTTTGTAAATGAATAGATGGTTAAGACTATTAATTATTTGAAAATAATTTAGTACCCCATATATATATATATATATATATATATATATATATATATATATATATATATATATATATCAGTCAGTGCTGGAATAAAATGATCATAATATAAAAAAACCTTTTAAAAGTTAAGTTGTCCTTTTTGACATCTGGATAAATAGATATTGACAAAAGATAAATTATTTTGACTTCTTGAATAAGTTCTTTTAGCTAAAGGTTAAGTATAAGATGAGTAGTATAATCTTCAAAGGTTGGATTTCCTTTTCTGGCAACTGAAAGAAAAAGTTTGTCTAGGTCCCTTGAAAGGAAGATTTCTGGCTACACAATGCTTTAGCTTTGGGCAAGACCTTCTGGAGTAATCTCCCTTTGACAGCTCAATGTTGACCACAGTATGACTTTGGGTTCAGAAAGCCTGGGAGAAATAACCAGATGGATGACTTCCCTAATCTAATTGAATTATGTTCAAAACTAGTTTTCTAAGATTGCTGATATGTTTATTTTTGTTTTTGTTTTTAGGTTTTTGCAAGGCAAATGGGGTGAAGTGGATTGCCCAAGGTCACACAGCTAGGTAATTATTAAGTGTCTGAGGACTGATTTGAACTCAGGTACTCCTGACTCTAGGGTGGGTGCTCTAACTGATATGTTTTTTAATCCTCTTTTTCCTTTATAAAAATAAACTCTGTGAATTCTCTTCTATCACTAATTACTGAGGAATTAGTTGACCTGACTTAAGGGAAATTCTCACCATTCCATTAAATCATTGGTCTATTTACTTGGAAACTTTGTACCTGAAAATTATTTCATTTTTCAGATAATTAACTTTCAAAGACAAGCAGTTTCAGCTGTGGGAGCTCTCCAGTCAGAGACAGTAAGGGGACCTAGCAGCTCTTTAGAAAGAGATTATTGGAGGGCCCTGTGCTTATAGAGACTTCTGGTTCAGAGCTCAAAGGCAGAGAGGAGCATTTTGGGCAAAAGAAAGCAGATAACCTGAGGAGTAGGTATCATTTCTGCTCACAAGGGATGAGGGTCCCTGAGGAATCGCATCACTTAGGATCCCAATGGAACAGGGACCCTGAGGAGCAGTATCAATTGCAATCCCGAAGGATCTGGGGATTTTCCTGGTTAAGGAAAGCAGTGAACAATCCTCTCCCCAAATTATATCAATTTGGGACCACCAAAGACTTGCATATCCCAATATCTAGATCTGAATACATCCATGTGAATAATTCTGAAGCTTCAGACAATCCCTTTCCCTCTGTAGACTTAAATGAACTATAAAAAGCAAGGGTAGCAATCAGGATCTCAGACAATGCAAAAGCTGAAACAGACCTAATTTAAAGAGATAAGTAGGAAAACTCTATCTTCCTTAAAGGTATCATAAACAATAATGTAATGTCAATCCTAAACAAATGGCCAAGCATCTGACTTCTTAAAGGAAAAAATAGATGACTTACAGAAAGAAATAGACAAGCTATACTAATGGATGAACCCACCTTTCCCCTCTCAGAATTAGAAAAATCTATTCATAACATACATACAAAAGAAATCAAGAAGATGATGAAAATAGTTTAAAAGTTAGATATGATAGATTTCTGGATAAAACAGGATGGAAATAAAAAGAAATATAATATTTTCTTAGCTGTACATGGCACCTTTAAAAAACGAGCAAATGTTAGGGCATTAAACCTCATAAGGAAATCGAGAAAAACAAAAATACTAAATGCAGACCTTTACTGAACTTTTATAGCACAAAGTGCAAGATGAATTGCCTAGTTGTGGAAACTTAGATTAAAAATTAATTGGAAAATAAATACTATAACCTTAAAAATGAATGAGTCAAAGAATAAATCAGAGAACGAAGCAATCATTTCATTTAAGAGAAATGTACACATGAAGCAACATACCAAAAACTTCTGGGACACAACCAAAACCAGACTTAGGGGGACCTTCTATCACTAAATCCTCATATTTCTAAAACACAGAAAAGAGAAACAAGCAACTGGGCAAGAAATTTTAAAATTTAGGGAAAAATGAAAATATCCATTTACACATCTAATTGGAAATCCTACATTCAATGATAACATTAAGAAGAGTTAAAAATGAACTAATAAAAAAGCAAGTGTTGAGTTTATGAAAACATAAACAAAATAGATTAACCATTGTTTAATTTCATTAAAACAAGAAAAAATTCTAATGACTGGTCTCAAAAATGAAAAGATACATAGCCAACAAAGATGACAATAAAGCAATATATAGGAGTCATTTGACTCAAAATGATGCCAGAAAAACTGACCTTCTACATAAAATAGATGAATACTTACCAAAATGTAAACTGTCCTTGTTAACAGACGATAACATAGAAGAGTCCAATAAATCTGTCTCAAAAAAAAAAGAAATTGATCAAGGTAAAAATGAGTATCCTGACAACAAAATTCAGAGCATCAGATGGATTTGAAAGTGAATCCTACCAAACATTACAATTTTAAAACAAAACAGCTTAGGATGGAGTCCTAACATATTTATCTTATGACACAAATAGTTTTCATACATAAATAAAATGTGAGAATATACACACAATAAAATATTGTCAGTAGAGGTATGACATGATATGATAATTTTAAAAATTAATTGGGATGTATACACAGAAAGTTATAAGTACTTTAAAACTTTTAAAACAAAGACTCCATTATACCACAAGGAAGTCATCAATAATTAAAAGATGTTTCCATATACACCAAAACATTTAAAGCATCACTTTTGGGGACAGCTGTGCATTGGAAACAAAGTATTTGCTCATCTACGATGTAATGACTAAGCAAGGCAAGGAACATGAATGTCACAGCATAGTATCACTATGCTGTAAGAAAGAATGTGTGGGCAGGACCCCATCAGGAGTACTGGAACCTCAGCTGCTGGGCTATAGAGTAGACTTATAGGGCACTGCCAGGCTCAGCTGGTCATTTTCCATTGTGAGCTGAACACTTAGAGGTCCCAGGGCTCTGATTGTACCCCCACCCCAGCCCAGGCAGCCCTAAGAAAGAGATGGTGGCACTGGCAGCCCCTGGGACTGGAGGAGCAGGAAGTGGGGGCTCCAGCCCACCACAGGCAGAGTCAGCTCACAGGGATTTCTACTGGCTGGGCTTCATTGTGGTAGGATGAAGGACAGCATGTTGTGTCAAAACCACCATCCTACTGAATGGGATAAAATCTGGGATTTCTTCACTAGAATATTATAGATTGGAGAATAGTTAACCATGTGTCCCTCCTCCCTTGACAAAGCAACATCTGGGATATTGGTGAAGAGTCAACTGACCCCACCTTATCTGTAGAAATCCAGATGACCATTCAATTCCTGGGGCTGAAGAGATAATCTGGTTTTGGTTTGAATTTTATGCTCTTTTCCCTAGATTAGTTTGGGAGTCTAGATTTTAAGACCACATTCCTCATTAAGGAGGGTGGGTCAGTGGAGGGCAGTAATCAAGTTAGGATAAATGTGATTTTGGGGTCTTTTGCTTTTGCCTCAATCTCTGTAATTGATTATGGCCTGTTCCTCAAAAAAGAAAAAATGCTTTCTCTTCATACCTTGAGAGATCTCCGAAATTTATTTTAGTGGCAATTGTCCCACACACTACCTTTGGATTGAGAGAACATATAATTATAGGCACATAGTCAGTCACCATTGCAAACATTTAGACTTGTTTTCTACTTTGTGTGCTGTCCCCAGAGACAAAGGCTGTCTTGGTCTATATAAAGAAAATGGAGCAAAGGTGATTAGAATCATTCCATATGATGTAATTGAGTTTATGTCCTTTCTGCATTACAAAAAGTTAATTATCACAAAACTAGAGATTTCTGGATATAGACACCTGCTAGTGACTGCTTCCATGGAAGGTAAGATGATAGCAGTCACTTGTACCTATAGAGCTGACTTAGAGTTTACCTGGTTTTGCAGGAGAAAGAAGAACAGACATACATAGGAGCTGTTCATACATTCAAAACAATTGATCCAAAGGAAAGGATTTTTCAGAGGACCAGTGGCTACTTTTATAAGGATGCCTCCCTATGCAGGGATTTCATTTTTTACATTTGGTACCTTAAAGACTGTTGGTCTCTCCCATCCTCCTACCTTGATTGAAAGGTCTTCAACAGACAGCCCAAATGTCTTATTTCTGAAAATGCAGATGAACTTGCTTTGCATTGGTGTTGCTGGAACAATAGACAGTATCTTATCTGCTTGATCTAACCTCTCTTCAAATGCAGTTCAGAACTGTTCTCCCAGATTCTTAAAAGTGCCTCCCAATGTTGAAGACCCTGAAGAATGAGGACAGACAGCATGGGATATTCAGAGGACTTTGCCAGGGTCTGTCTCTTAAGTATATTCTCTGTGTTTGCTCTTAAAGCAGAGTGTTCACAATTTATAAGCAAAAGAAGCAGTTTTAATACCTCACCTAGTCTCATTTTTCTTTTTATTTATATATACATTTTTGTTATTTTACTTTCCTTTGAACAAGTGCATGGAGGGCAGCAGTATCTATAGATTAAGTGAAGTTTAAAATTATAGTCCCTGGTATGGGAATATTTAATTTTGTTTTTAAATCAGAAATTAGAAGTGTTTCCTAACATTTTTATTTGACAATTTATCAGTTCCATTAAAATAATTTAAATTTCTGAGAAACTGATGAGTTTCACTTATGCCCATTACAGGATTTCTGAGATTTCCTCTTAACTTTATTGTGTTCTCCCCAGGTTTGTTTTTTTTTTTTTAATAATCATAGCACTAAAAATCTAAGCCTGAAGCCAGAGTTAGTGAAAACCTATTCTGAATTTTACAATGAACCATGTTCATTTTGCTTTCTGATTATTTAGATTTAATCATTTGTGACTATTTTAGCAAGAACGTATATGGAAACTTTTTCTTGACCAGTTGGGTAACCTCCCTTGCAGGTACTAAAATAAAGTTCTCTGATACTGTGGGTTAGTTTACATAAGTTTTCATAAAAGACAACCTAGTCCTAAAAGTAAGTTAGAATGACTGTGAGTAAACTTAGGGATCTCAAAAAACAGGCCAACCCTGACAGATTTTATTTGTAGAAGTGGATTGAATTATGATTTCTGTTGCATGTGTACAGGTAGATTGTCAGTATCCTCCCTGTGGTCAATATATGGATTGTATATACAATTAGAATGATATTTGCATTTATATTACAGTATCACAAGGGCAGCAAGGTGGTTCAGTGGACAGAGCACTGGCCTTGGATTCAGGAGGATGGGAGTTCTAATCCTGCCTCAGTCACTTGCCACTTACTAGCTGTGTGACCTGGGGCAAGTCACTTGACATTGATTGTCTTGCATCCAGGGCCTTCTCCAGTCTTCATGATTCATATATGGCCACTAGACCCAGATGGCTCTAGAGGAGAAAGTGAGGTTGGTGACTTAGCACAGCACCCACACCCCCATATTCAAATTCAGTTCATGTGCTTGGCAGGGCATCAACTCCCTGATGTCATGGTCTCCATCAAAAATGAAAGACAAACATAGAGTGTTTTAAAATGTTCTTCCATGAGAGAAACATCTTCAGTAATGGAAATTTATTTAATGGTGATACAGAAAATTATGTCTAGTCATCTGTTTAAAACTGAACAATTAGTGGATATCATTGGTTGCCTCCATGTTTGTTTTGAGTTAAGAGAAAGAACATTTCTTGTAAGGCTTTTGTAAATTGATGTGTTTTGGTCAAAAATGAGATGACATGTGTTGATTATTGTTTGACTTCTCATCAGATAAATATTTGTTTCATTGATAAACTTACCCATTGATGAAACTGCATGTGTAGGTTTCCCCTTCTGGGTTATAATAGTATTACTAAATATTGTCAAGCAACCTTGAGCTAAGTTAAATGGGTAAAACAAATATCTTCCAGGATTTCCTGAAAGGAAACTACAAGTGTTTTACTGAAGGAAAATTTGCATTCTGTGCCATTTAGAGAAAACATTTAAAAATTTAATAATAATAAATAAATGTTACAAAAAAGAAGGAAAGAAATGATGGACATGAAAAATAGAGAGAAGTAAGGAAACATCTTTGTGAACTGATTTAAAGTGAAATAAGCAAAGTCAAGAAAACTGTATATGTCTATAGTAACTACACCAGTTTCAACAGAAAGAATGAAACAGCAAAAAAAATTAAAAGCAAAATGAGTAAAAGCAAATGGACTTGAAAAGGAAACACGGGAAGACAACATCACCATACCTTGTCCAAGAGGTGGAGGTCCACAGGGTTTAGACAAATAACATCCTTTTCCAAATGTGGCTATTCCTCCCTAAAACAAAAAATATGCTTTGGCATATGGTATGACATTCAAGAAGGGAGAGAGAAAGAGACAAAAGTGATACACTAGTGATGTAAGAAACAGAAAATGTCAATAAAGATATTTAAAATGAAGTCCACAATCTTGAGGGTAATAATAATAGAACAGGGGAAAGAGGAAAGAATGGGGTTTCAGTCAGTGAATATCAATGGTAAATCAAAAAACCTCTACTACAAATCAGTGAATATGATAAAAACTGCTGTTTAGTCCTGTCTCACATGTCCTGACTGATTTGATTTGGGCAAAGAAATTTAGGCTCCAGTGGGACGCTTAACTTTCCAGAAAACAGTTGCAGCCTATTAAAAAGTGAAAGGCAGAACAGTGGATAAGACTAGGTGTGCAGTATACAGAAGCAAACAAACTAAAACAAAATCACATTTAATAACTCCAAAGACAGCAGCTGGAGAGGGTTGGGGGAAGTTAAAATAAAGAATCTGTTATAGAAACAAACAGATAAGTTAAAAGAGAAGTGGTTTGTCAGATAGTTGATGGGATATCAATACCTCTCAGCACTTATCAAATTAAATTACATATGTTCTTCGAGTGTACTATGATATAAAGGAGTTGATGCCATGACCTGCAAGTGAATTGCATTTAAGTGAGAGAGGGCTGTGCAAAGTCACCAGGCTCACTTTCTCCTCCAGGGCCCTCTGTGTCCAGTGGCCAGATATAAATCAGGATGAATGGAGATGGCCATGGATGCAGTGGAAGACCTTGGCTTTTATAAGGTAAAGTCTTTAATGGGTCTCAGTTTTACTGAGTCAATCCCTCTTCAGTGGTAAAGCCTAAGAAAGAAAGAAATGAAGCAAAGAATCTGCTCTTTTTTTCTAGTCAAAAAAACAAAAAAAGCAATATGGGAGTGGAAGACACTCAGGATTTCTCATCAATACAGAAAAAAATGACTCCTTATATTCTGTCTGAGACAATTTAGGTGTATAAGGAGAGTCAATAGCCAAATGAAAGGACAAGGAGGAAATTGTTCACATCCATGGATAGGGGAAGAGGTTATGATAGAAGAAGAATAAGTGAGAGTCACAGAAAACAAAATGGATATTTCTGCTTCTGTAAAGTTGAAATAGTTTGCCTAAAGAGAGCAAAGGCAGGCAAAATAAGAAGGGAAACAGATATGTGAGGAAACACACCTTTGCACTAAGTATCTCTCAGGCTTATTGTATATGGGAGATAAAGAAGGAAGTATTTCCATTTTCCAAGGTTAAGAGTCTTTCTCCAATAGGGCAAAAGAACAGGAAATTTTCAAAGAACAAAAGGCAAGTAGGTCATTAACAAATCCCTCCAAATGAAAAAAAGTGCCCATTAAAACAACTCTGATCTTTCAGGTTGAAAATAATAGTGATCCGCAACTTCGGAGATAGTCCCCTTTCCGACTCACAATAAAATTCATGGAACCCACCCCCAGCTTTTTTGAAACAAAAGAGATGACATGAAGAAGGAAAGGGCCAAAGTTCCCACCCTGCCTTCTCTCTCCTCATTTCTAAGACAAAGCCAAGATGGAGAAAAGGAGGATGGAAACATCCATGTGAGGAGGGGAGAGAGGGAGTGGCCCCAAAGGCTGGTTCCTGCTTGTCTCCACCAATCCCACCCCACCCCAGCACCTCAGCCCCCAAGCCCCAGACCCCCAGACAAAGGCCTGGGCAGACAGGAAGCCCCAGGCAGGGGCAGCCCCAGAGGGACACCCACGCCCAGGTTCACCCCAACACATACATACATACATACGTATGTACATTTCCACACACACTCAAACAGAGGAATGATTGGACATATTTACACAAGACATGCAATAACAAAAATATGAATATTTGCCACCCACCCTTACAGACATCCTCCTCAGGACTAAGAAAAAACAATCGAGGGGAATGCTTCATGAAAATCTTGGAAGGGGGTAAGTAAGAAAAGGAGAATAAAGGGAGGGACTGAGGTAGGACCAGAGAAGGGACTACTTACCTTGTTCACAGCCCCTTGGGCATTTGCAGGACCCTCAGGGATGGTCAGTCTGGAGGATGGAGGGAAATGGGGGCAAAGAAAGGGAGATATGTAGGCGAGGGCAAGGCAAGTGGTGAGGGGCCCAGATCTCCACCTGCATCCCACTTTCTCACATCCTCTGGCAGAGACAAAGAAGCTTCCTCTCAGTATAGGGTGGGAGGGGGTGAGTAAGGTGACGTCACTGAAGGGCGGGGCTTGTCTTCTCTGAGCAGAGTGGGGAGACAGGAGGTGGTTCTGTGATCCGAGGCTCAGAACAGTGGGGAACTCCCCCAAAGTTTTCTTTCAGTCCCCATCACATAGCCTGGCGAGGGGAGAGGGCCCGTGCCTGACCAGGGGCCAGGGTTCTCAGGGCAATCTTCTGAGGATGGGGGTGGGGGACAGTAGCGGGGCTCAGCTTGGGAGAGGAAGGCCCAGGGAGGGGAGGGGGAGCTCTCCAAATGGAAAAGCACAAAAGCTGCAGCAGCATCTCTGAATCAGCAGCCTTGAATAGCACTTGGACAGCACACAGCCCCCAGAGCAGAGGAGGAGGGGGCTGGTCTGGGAAGGGGCCGGGGCTCAGCCTCCTTCCTCTAGGCAGAAGGAGACAAAGATGGAGGAGGGGTGGGGAGAGACAGAGGGGAACCCAGGCACCAATCCAATGTCTACCCTCTTTGTTTATGTGTAGAGACCCCTGTCTAAATCCTCTAGAATGCAACCCTAAGAGAGAACTCCACCCTCCCTTCTGGTTCAGAGTTTTCTACAAAGTGACTTCATAAATGTCTTCCTAAAATTATTTCAGATTTGTGACTTTATTCTCTCCAACACCAGCTGCCCTGCCACTAGTGAACTGGCACAATGGAGACACAAACTGAATTGGAGTCACAAGACCTGGACTGGAGTTTTGCTTACTGGTCTTGGGACCTTAGACAAGCCACTTCAACTCCCTGAACCTCAGTTTTTCCTATCTATAAAATGGAAGTGATAACACCTATGCAAAGAAAATTAGAGTCATTGTAGGGTTCAAATGGGATGCTTGCAAATTGTTTTTCAAGCTAGATTACACTATAAAGTGACCATTATTATTAGAATCATTATTTGCTTGTTCTTATTTTTGATGGGCTTTACATATTGTGCTGATGACCCATCTTTTTAATGTTCTTCACATAAATGCATAGAATTACTGTCTGTTGTAACTCAGTGAAAGTATGGTAATGTTCACTCATCTGCTGCAGACCCCATGAATATATCTTTAGGACAATTCTAGGAGAAGGGACTATGGGGATCTCATGTTCCTCATGCTGCATCCATGTGGTTGACAGGTTTTCCCCTAGGTCTCTATATTTTGAAAGCTTTTCATTCATATAGCTTAGAAATTAGGACTACTTGGCAAGCTATTAAAAAAGTGTTTTTGAATTTTTATGAATCAATCTTATGACTAGGAGATGGGGACAACAAATTTGTTCCATGACAGTGTAAGGAATGTGGGGGTATTTTGTTTCCACCAGAATGTAAAGGGAGATTGTTAATTTACATGACAAAGATGGGGGTCTGTCTGTATTTGTGCCCATGGACAGGTATGTGAGTGTAAGACAAAAGACTTAGCTCCAACCTGATCAAAACCTGAGATTGCATCAGATCTGCCCAATCTAGTTCTGAGTTAAACTAATTTCTGTGTCCTCCTTTAAGCAAGCTCAGGGAGGTTGTTGTTCACTTACCTGTGCTCTTTAGTACTGAGGTAGAATTCAATTCCAAATTAGTGCAATGAGCTGGGATGGGGAAAAGGTATGAAGGTGAATGTATCAAATAGAATATGACCCTGGCCATTGATAGGACTTAAGGAAGAGAAGCAAGCCTTTCAAACACCATATAAATCCCAGTATTGCCATGGATATGGGGCCCCTTAGCTTAAGAGAGGTAGTCCATCTTTGCAAAGATATTTTGTTAAAAGCCATTTTATTCACTCTGGACGATGTATTTATAATGATGAACCACTGATAACAATATTCCAGATCTAGTACAATTAAATTTTGAATTCTCCAGGATATTCTGAGGCCACTATTTGCAATATAAACATTTCTCATCTGGTCTGTTTGGAAAGATTTAGCTTCTGATGGGTAATTTCAGCCATCAGTTCAAGTCTTGCTAAGTATTCATTAGTTCCAGTCAAAAAAGAGAGAATTAGACCTTCCTTACATCACTTCAACAAACCTGCTATTGCCCCCACTCTTGTCCAGAGCTCATTATCCCACACCTGGGCTATGAAAGTAGTGTTTCTGGCTTCCTCAAGTCTCCCTACTTAAATTCACCCTCCACTGGGCAAATAGATTGTTTTTACTAAAGTGTAGGTCCTATCATGTCACCCCCACCCCCATTACATTTCAGTGCCTACCTATTGACCTTCAATATCAGTAGTAAAATATTCTCTTTGGAGGTCAAATCACTTCACAACTTGCCCTTTCTGGATTTCCAGTCTTATTTTGTCTTATATTACTACAATCCCCCCATTAATTCTGAGATGCATTGAAATTCTCCTCTTTGTTGTACCTTGAACATCTCCCAACTACTACATTTTCCCTGGCTCATGGCCAATACTGTTCTGATCTACCTCCTCAGGTTTCACAGGGCAGAAAGAGATCACTTCCTTGGAGTCCAGACCATTTGAATTCTCATTCTGATGCACACCTTGACGAGCCTTGTTATTCGATGAACCAGTACATGACAGAAGAAGAAAAAAAGAAATGCCCCTGGAAATGTGTGTGAGATCCAGAGAGTTGGGGGGGAAGCTAGCTGTGAAGAAGAGAAGAGAAAGGAGACCTCTAGCAATGAGAGTTGGGGAAAATGTGTGAAGTGACATAGTCATGTCACTAGAGCATAGAACACTGTCCTGATCAGTCAAGGGCCCTGATTTCACATTCTGCTTCAAAATATGCTTACTAGGTTTATGAGGTTGGGAGAGACCACTAAAATGTCTAAGCTTCTTGGGTCTTTAGATGATAGAGTTGGATTCAGGAGCCCTCAGGGTTCACTCCAGCTCTAAATGTCTGATATCACTGATAGACAAAATGAAGACCCTAGTTATTTGGGGGGGGGGGGTCATTGTGAAAATCGGGTCCAAACTTTCTAAGCAGCACAGAGAGATAAAGCAAAAGAAGTCTACAGAGAGGAAGGTTTCTGAGGAGAGTATTCCTGGAAGGCAGGATGAGCTAAATTCAGACCCTAATTCACATTCTCAATAAATTTTTAACCTTGGGGAATCCACACAGAGTGTGTCAACATGTTTCCTATGATATAATACAAACAAGTTGGACTCCATGGCTCCCAAGGTTCTTCCCACCTCTTAATCTATTACCTTATTAGTGATGGGAAGTAAAACAAAAGACTACTTATGATTGGGTGGGAATGAAAATAAAATCTTTTGAAGAGGGAAGGAGTGATGAAGAGAGAGAGAGAGAGAGAGAGAGAGAGAGAGAGAGAGAGAGAGAGAGAGAGAACAGACAGGAATAAATACAGTGAGCTATATAAAGATAAAAGGGGAGCTGGCAGGTGAGATATTGAAAAACCTAAGAGTTGAGAAACAAAAGAAAGACAGAGGCAGAGAGAGAAAAAGAGCCACATGAAAATGAGAGAGGGAGAAGGAAAGAGACAATTATGGAAGATAGTGAATTAAGAGAGCCCAGGTGAGAGGGAAGTACATAGGGAAAGAACCACTTGGCAACTGTAGAAGACAGCTTTGTTTCCTAATGGTTAGCGCACTCTCCTTAAGAGTTGAATTTAAATCCCGACTCAGCTTCTGACAGAGAATTTTTCTCACGCTGGTGAAATCATTTAAACATTGTCTGCCTCTTTTTCCACCTCAGCAAATGTATTTCGTGGGATTTGATGGAGCCTATGGAGAATCCTTCTGGATTCCAGAAACAGAAAAGGGTATCCCCTGGGATTAAACTCTGTTAGAAAGTTATATGGAATCAAACACTAGGGATAAGGAGAAAAAAGAAAAGCTCCACAGGAAATCAAAGTGTGTGCAGTGGGAGGAATATTTAGAGGAAAAGAACCAGGAACTCTCGAAGATTCTTTTAGAAAATCACAATGACCTGAGTTCAAATCCTAGTTAGCATTCTGATTATTTGGGGTTCAGAAATCCAGAGTGCTTACGCTTCTCTGTTCTGCTAAACTGTAATAGAATTGGACTCAATGGTCTCTAGGGTTAAATCCACCTCTAAATGTATCATAATTGTCATGAAAGGAGGAAAAAAGATCACTTATCTATTGGTGAAAATTAGAATAAGGAGAAAGAGATTTTGAGGACAAGACAGACAGGAAGAGGAGAGAGAGAGGACAGACAACAACATATTAATGAGTCATAGAGTGGTGGAGGAGCTCATTATGCAGGGAAATGAGGAAGAAAGAAAAGATTACACGTGAGGGAGAGAAATCTATCCCTTGCAGAGTAAGCCCGGAAGGTGTCCTCTTAGATTCTTATGTTGGATTACTTGATTTCCAATCCCCCTGACCAAGCTTGTATGTTTTTGCGAATTCTCTTTTCACTTTCCAGTCTTACCTTTTTTTTTTTTTAAATTGAAATCATCTGGCTCACCTTGGTGGTGTCTGACGGTACTGAAGTTCAATGTCGTGAATTCCAGAGAGAAATGGTTGGCGATTAAGCTTCTAATGAATTTCTGGAGAGAACTGGAGGCAATGAGGCACTGAGCAAGAGAGAAGGTGAGAGAAGGATGCAGCCAAAGGAAATCGAAGTGTGTGCAGGGAGAGGAACATGTGGAGGACAAGGGCAGTGGGCGCGGGCCGGGCCGGGGCTGCAGGGAGGAGCAGGAGCAGCAGGTGGCTGGGCTGGCTGGCCGCGCTGCACCCTGCGGGGCTCCCACCTGGCCGCGCCCCTCCCACCAGCCCTGCTCCAGCCAGGGACACCGGGTGGAAGGCCCCCTCCCCTCTGGGGCAGGAGGGCCCCGCCTCTTAGGACGCCTGCGGGGGGGGGGGTCCGGTTGGAGGACCAGAGCGGCTTGTTAACTCCCAAACCCCGGTGCTGGGGCGCAGGCCTCCCCCACGGCTCGGGGGACTCCGGAGCTGCACCCCGCCGCCGGGACCCCTTGGGGTGGCTCAGGTGAGCGCAGCGCGCCAACCAGGGACGCTGCCCGGGTGTGGCTCCGCTCTCCACATCCCGCCCAGCTCCTGGCTGGTAGACAACCAGCTTCTGCTCTGGGGCTTAGTGGGCCCCTGCAACTGGGTGAGCTTATTGTTTTAAAGTGGGTGGGTGGCGTGTGGGTGCCGCTAAGGTGCAGCCACCCGCTACTTAATACATTCAACCTCTGTGATTGCTAGGGGGGGCCTCATCCATTCCCGGGGCGCCCTCCCCAACTCCCTTCCACAGAAGTGTTGCTGCAAGCAGATGCCCAGGGTCAGGGACAAAGGCTTGGTGTTGGTCCCCTGCCCTTGTGTCCCCATCTGACTTCCTGAAGTCCAGGAGTTGATTGCAGGTTCACATGATACTTGTATTTGACTGTGTAAAAAAGGAACTGGAATACTTTTTCCAAAAAAACACAAACAAAAAACCTCTCACTTTCATGGATTCACTCTCCTTGCTAAGGATCTAGAACATTTTTAATAACAACAAAAGTCTACTTTCTTGGATTCATTCTCCTAAAGAACTAGAATATTTAAAAAAAATGCTTTTCATGGATTCATTCCTCTTTCTAAGGAATTAGAGTTAAAAAAACAGTTTATTTTCATGGAATCATTCCCCTTTCTAAGGAATTAGAGTGCTAAAAACAACAGTTTATTTTCATGGAATCATTCCCCTTTCTAAGGAGTTAGAACATTGATCCATGAAAGCAAGTTTTTTTTTTATTCCGCTGCCTAAGGATCTGGGACATTTTTCAAAAAACAAAAACCCTTTACTTTCATGGATTCATTGTCCTTTCTAAAGTCTTTAAAAGTATGTCCTAGAAACTAGTACTTGTAAGAAATACTGAGCTTATATGCTTTCAAACCAAAATAGACAATTTATTTAGTATATTCTAAGAACAAGATTGCAATATTCCAGTGTCAGGTGGCTAGTTGGCACAGTGGATAGAGCATCTTCCCTGGAGACAGGAGTACCTGAGTTCAAATCTGACATGTAATAATTATCTAGCTGTGTGGCCTTGGACAAGCCACTTAACCCCATTGCCTTGCAAAACCTAAAAAAAAAAGGAAAAAAAAAACAGGAAATATTCCAGTGTTCCAAAGCACATTCTGCCCCTCTGCCATCACCCCTGGTCTGCCACTTCAGTTTCACAGAAATATAAGTAGGGGATATCACAAAGACAACTAATTATTCTAGAAGCAGCCCTTTACAAGGGGGACACTCCAAGTGAAAACTGATCAGTTTGTGTTTTGGTTGCTGAATGGACCTTTGCTAGAATCCTTGAAGTCCAGTTCTGCCCTCTGGCCCATTCGTCCCACTGAAGGTGACAGCTGATCCCTTACCAGTTATCTACGGGTTATTCAAGGCTTTAAATTTGTTCTGTGGGAGCTTAAATTTATACTAGCTAAAGGGTAAGCATCATAGGAACACAAATGTGGGGCTTTTTGAACTGTTGTACCCCTAACAATCAATCTCCTCTTAACTACTTTCTGTAGCTTACTTACATCATTCAAGATAACTGCTTACAAATTAGCCTCACACTCTGTAGCTGGTGAAAACCCAGACTTTTTTTTAGAACTAAAAAGATGTTCTTACATGTCCAACCTTGAGATCAATATTCATGATCACATTTTATTGATAGATTGTAGTTGATTAGTTGCCCTTTAAAAGGGAGGTAATTCTTCATTTGTGTCCTGCCCTTTCAGTTGCCAGGATTCTCAAAAGGAGGGCACTAAGCCATAAGGAAAAAGCCTTCCTCTTCCACCATCAGCAGAGAGACACTAAGGTATATTGATAACTAAGGTCTCCTGTTTATATGGTACTGATTTGAAATAAGCAATGATTTTTGCTTGTTGAAACACCACATTTAAATGTTGGCATATCTGAAAAGAAGCTTCTCCGATGCTTTCTGTTCTTTGGTCCCATTAAAATTTGTCATCAGGGGCATCAAGGATGTGTATTCCTTTATATGGTCCTAGAGTTGATCATGTTTACCCCTTTTTCAAATATCCAAAGACAAAAGGCCATTTTGACCACACTCTCTGGTATATATATCTGATTTCTTACAAAATGATTCCATCACCTATTTTCCCTTTCCCAGTCTCCCTTTATCATAGGTGTCCATTGAAGAAACACATAGAATTAAAAATGAAAGCATTCTTACTTTAAATTTCTTTGAGGTTGTTTCCAACCCTTTTCACATATATGTGTTTCCCCAACTGAGGCAAATAGGACAGTCCCACAGATTGAATTTAGATCTTTCCCTGCCAAAATTGAACTAGGGTAGAGTATACCCTTCCAGAGAAATCTCAAATTTTACAAAGTGTGCTATATGAAGAAACTCCCATTTTAAGCACTGTATCTCTCCCCCCAACCCAACTCTATTCTTGTATAGAGATCTATTATTTAACTTGTATATTTCCTCTATTTAAATAGTTATCTTTTTATGTTATCTACTCCATTGGACTGTAAGCTTCTTGAGGACAGGGACTATATTTCTCTTTTAAAGCATCCTCAATAGATAGTGCTGAATAATCACTGACTTGACCCCCAGTTTCCTAACCTCAAATTCTGCCTTCCTTTTCCTCCCTTTCCACCTCCAATCAGTTGTCAAAAGAATACTGGGAAGTTGGATCCAGAGATGGAATGGACCTCAGAGGCCATATCTAGTTCATCCTCCTCATTTTATTAATGGGGTGACTGAAGCTCAAGCAGGTTAAGTGATTTTCTCCGAGGTCACTTTGGCTGGAATGTCAGAGACAGGCTTTGAATGCAAATCTGCCTGCAGAGCAGAAGCTCTACACCCTGCATCAGATCCAAACAGTAGTTCAGTCCTTTGTCCTCTCATCTAACTTTTACTACAGTCTCCTAATTTTTCTCACTCTCTCTTGTCTTGTCTTATCGGATCCAGTGTGTTTCTACACAGCTGCCAAAGTGGTCATCTTAATTTACATCAGACGTATTTCTGACATTTACAATCCTTTATTACCTGGTAACACCCCACTTTTCCAGACTTAATATAAGTATTCAACTTTAACACCCTATAATCCAACCAACCTGGACATTCCATTTTGTCCATATTTTATGAACCCCAAATTTTCACTTGGTTTGGTTTATCCCATTTGCCACCTGATTGCTTTCAGATATTGGACTGTGGCTATGGTCTACTAGCATCAAAGGAATAAGAGGGTCCTCAGGGATTGGCCTGCAACAAGTAGTCAATGAAATATCCTTCATCCAGTACCAGTACCAGTACCTACCTCAACCAACTCAGAGCCATCTGCATCTTTAGAGAAACTTCACTTCTTCCAGCTGCTTATCCTTAGGCAAAATTTTAAAATAGACACAGTTTCTTGGTTTTTAAGTCTCTTTCTATACTTCTTTCCCCCTTCTTAAATGCTCTTCTCCCTTGCCTACATGTGCTGCCCTGAACTATATATTTTATATTAGCCTAATCATTGGGCTCAACCTGTTCTTCTGCCTGATTGGAAAGTGCCTCCTTGCCTCACCTTCATCAGAGAGACTCTTTGAGTACTGAACAGGGTAAGTGGCTATTGTGGGAGCTTGGATTGTGGTTCTCCAGTCATTAGACTGCCTTTTGCCCAGGGCTAAAGTAAGTCCTTTCCTCCCTTGTGGATAGAGCACTGACTTGGTGTCTGGAGGAAGGGAATTTGAATCCAGCCTCAGACACTTGATACTTACTAGCTGTGTGACCTTGGACAAGTCACTTAACCCTGATTTCCTTACATCCAGGATCATCTGCAGTCATCCAGTCTGGCCACTGGACCCAGATGGTTCTGGAGGAGAAGGTGGGAGTGGTCACCATAGCCCCCCCTCATTTCAGTCCAATTCACTTGCTTGTCATAACATCACCTAGCTGATGTCTTCAAAAATGAAGGACAACCATTGTTGTTGCTATTATTATTATTGTTATTGTTATTGTTATTGTAGGCAAAATCTGCCTAATTCTACTCATGAAGCCTAGTGATTACTTCTTTCTCCATTCCCTCTCTTTTTTTCTGTCTGTCTGTCTATCTGTCTGTCTCTCTCTCACACACACACACACAAACAAAAACACTCATAGATGAATACCATACACATGACTTCCTTTGAGCAAATCTGCAGTAGCGCAAAACTGGATTTGTTTTAACTTCTTTACAGATATTTTACTAATAATAAGACTCAGAGATGGAGATTGGAACCCAGCTCTTCCTGACTCTCAAGTATCATGTTGTATTCACAACATATCATTGTCTGATTCTATTGAGAGTATCTGCAAAGTAATGAGATTATTTAAATAAGTAACCTAGCATTATAGGGAACTAAAAGAGTGTTGTCTTTGAAATGTTCATTTGGGGAGTCTTCTTTGATGCTACTTTAACTATTTTTAACAATATTGATTCAGAATAGTCTCCAGCAAGATTTGGCAAGTTATTCCAGAATAAAATGATCTTATTTATAGTCACTGCCACCCTTTATACCCAACAAGAGATCATCTAGATTGATGATATTCATCCAACTTTGCAAAAAATCAAAGTTCACAAAGAATGAAGATTTACCACCACGCAGGATACTCAGAAGAATTATGGCAGATTCCAAACACCTTCCCTTGGAATAAATGGAATAAAGTTTATAATTTCCTTGACTTAACCTCATAATCGGTCTTCTTGCTCCATTTTCTTCATCTTTCAATCCCTTCTAGGAATTGCTTTTAAGTTATTATCTTCACCTTCTTGACATTCATCCCTTGCCCTTAGTGGTTCCCCTCTCCCAGAGAACAGAGGTTCACATTTCTTAGCTTGACAAATTCAGCAGTACTATAATATGGCATCAACCTACCCTTCCTGTCCAAATCACCCACAAGCATACTATATAAATCTGCTCTTGGTTAAATATGGCATGCTTTACTCTCCCCACCGACCACACCATCTGTTTCTTAGCTCTACTTTTACTCAAGATGTTTTCACTCCCCCCACTTTTATGTGGCTTCTTTTGCTCATTCTGAAATAAATAACGTTTCCTTCTATTCAACCTTTCAAAATCCATAAATAAAAATTGCCATCCCAGCGAGAAATAACCTCTTCTCAGAATTATATAACACCTCATTTTTACCCACATTTAGAACCTTTTATTTGTGGTTTTTTCCTGTGAATATTTGTATATGTTTGCAAGTGCATTAGGTTAAATCTCCCTTTTGTGAATGGGTAGTATTACCAAATAAACTTTCTATTCTAATTGTTTGGATTTCAAAAAATACGTTCCCCACCTATTTCCATAAATAATATTGTAAAAGATGGTTAAATTTAGACTAATCCCACAGAAGTCCATTTAATCTATATGTTTGAACTTTGATTGAGAATGAGAAGAGCTAAATTTGGAAAGGTTCATCACCAGAAAGATGGCTTCAGGAGGATTGTTTTTTAGCTACAGAGAATAATAGATTTTAAGCTAGATGTAATTTTATAAATCATTTAGAGCAGTAGTATCAAACTCAACTAGGGCTATTAATTTTTACTGAAAGATTGCTGTGGGCCCCATATTGACTTAGTTGCAAATTGCAACATTTTTATTTATTTAATTGAATATTTACTTATATTT
The DNA here is from genome assembly GCF_037893015.1 of Macrotis lagotis. Lineage (NCBI taxonomy): Eukaryota > Metazoa > Chordata > Mammalia > Peramelemorphia > Peramelidae > Macrotis > Macrotis lagotis. The sequence goes on from NW_027421913.1 coordinate 230,165, forward strand.
TTATCTGATTCTGGCAGCACTGGGAAGTGTTGTGGGTTACCCATACGTATGTTTGAAATCTCTGATATAGACCAACCATTTTGTTCATTTTGCAAATAAAAAACTGAAACCTTCAGAAGGTACCCTAGGCCACATAGCTAGTTAGTGGGAAAATTGAGACTTGAACCCAGGACCTCTTAACTCCAGATTTCTACAGAGATCCCACAGAGTGGGACTCGCTGTCATCATTACCAGTGGAGAGTGCATACACACAGATAAAATTGGAGAGGTTAGAAATAATGAACTACGCTATATTGACACTACTCATTTGGATTCTGAATCTTCAGAGCTAAGGAACATGAGCTATAATCAGGAAGAGGAAGAGAATTTCCTCCTTTTTCTGGCAGTATGGCATAGTGCTTAGGACACTGAACTTTTACGTTAATCTGAGTTCAAATGCAACCTTATTATATACATCGGCTATTTGTGTGACTCTGGACAAATGTCTGCCTCAATTTCCTCATCTGTCAAATGAGAATCATACACTAAAAACAAATTAAACTTGGCTTCTAAGTTCCCTTTGAGCTTTAAATCTTGACCTTATTAATTCTTCTACAAGGTTGGACTTCAGCAAACTTTTCCTTCTCTTTGCCATTAATCTACTTGCTTTTATGCATATTCCCACTAGTGCCATTCTCCCTAGGCTCCCACAGCTTTCCAGCTAACATAAGCTATGTTTAAAAGTGCATATGCATGCTCACATAAAACTAGATAAGTTCCATTATTTGCAATAACAATTCTTTACATAATGCAGTTGGGGATTATTTGTCTTACTTTTCTCATGAAGCTACAAGAAAATAAAATACTCAAAGTGTCCCCACCCCCAGTATCAGGAAAATCCACATAAGTAGTTTCTGTCCCCCTCCTTCATTCCAGAGAAATATGATTTTTTCTTTATCTTTTTGGGGTGTTTACCTGTATGTTATTGTAAAATTTGGTATATTTATGATAGTAAAAGATAAACTATATTAATGTTACACAATACTATACGTAAACTTTATGTATTTCTAGGTTTCTAAATGTTTTTTTCTGTATCATCTGCTGGCCTTCACATGTCATCTGAAGCTTCCACAAAACTCTCCCAAAATTCCCATTCAATTTCTTATGCCAACCTTCAATATATTGAAACTGTTTTGGAGAAAGTTGAGATGAGGAAGAGGTGACTGTAACATGCCTAGATTAAAAAAAAAGTCAGTAGAATTGTATTATACTTGAGTGTTCAGGAAGTGAAAATACTTGTAAAGGACACTAGTTATCACCAGAAAAAACTTGGCAGAGTACAGGAAAGAAAGGACTTAGGTCTCAATTTTCTCATCTGTAAATGAGGGGGTTGAACTAAAAGATCCCAGACACTTTAAACTCAAAAATCCTTTAATCCTCTGATTAGCAGCAGGCAGACATCAGGGTCAAAAAGATAATTAGAATATTTAGTGCTGGAATGGACAAGCAGGATTATTTTAGTACTCATTCTATAGCTGAGAAAATTGAGGCTCAAATGTCTGACAGCTTACCTAGTTAAAAAAAAAAGTCTTTTCACCATCATTATAATGCCTTCCATTTGTATAGTATTTTACAAATGCATTTTATATCCATTTCTGAATTTATTCCCATAATGGCTCTTTGAGCTAGATGGCACAGGCATTATTATCTACGGTATACAGATGAAACTGAGGCCCATCCAGAGCATGTGATTTAGCCATTTACTTTCATGAAACCCAGGACAGGTAGCATGTCAGTTCTGAGACCCTGAGGAGGAAGGCAATAGCAGAAGAGAAATTGGAAGAATGGAAAATAAGGGAAACTTTAGGGAGCAGAAGCCACATTTAATTTGCTTTAAGGTTAAATATGTAAATGACAGTTACCCCAGAAAAAACAAACTATTTTCTCCTCCACCCCCACTTCGTTTCTCCTGCTCCCTTAGTTCCAGATAACACAGTAGTAGCATCAGAAAAGTTTAGCTACTTAAAATATTAAATGTTATGAGGATCTGTGCCACTGGTAGCTTCTTCATGTCCATCAGGCAAGTTTTCTTATGTCAAAAGAAAAAAATTGGGACACTTGGTGGTTAACTTTTCCAATAATGATTTTCTCCAGACTTGGCTAAGCAAAAGGAGGCATCGTGGATGTCCTATAGAAGAGCTAGCCTGTTTTTCACAAAACACTTTATAAATGTCATCTGATTGATACAACAACCTTAAGAGGAATGTCTATCAGTATTATCATCTTACATAAGGAAAGTCTTCACAAGAATTTAAGTGACTTACCCAAGTAAGAGACTGTTGGAGCATTGTATGGCAGTACTAGCCTGAGGGAGTAAACACCAGCTTGATTATTAGAGACTGTTGATTAGCAGCACTGTATGGCAGTACCAGGCTGAGGGAGTGAGCACCTGCTTGATTGGCTACTTAAAGAGTTGGGGGAAACCAGGGCCAAGGAGGGGTAGTTAAGCACTTGTTTTCTGTGAAATAAAGAGAGAACTTGCCGTCTTTGTCTTCCGGCTCTTCAGTGTTTGCCTGAATAAAACATAGGTAAGGAATAAAGTATAATTTAGCCAGCAGGTGCCTAACATATGGTGCTCAAGCATAGGGCATGAAGGCATCAAATAAGCATGTTTGGGGTCATCTGATCAGAGTCCAGGAGAAGGACCAGGCAGAACCAGGTATCAAAGGTCTGAGACTTTGGGCTGTCAGGAAAAATGTTTCAAAGGACTGAGACTCTGGGCTGTCATACAAGAGAGGAAAAAGCTTCCAGGCAACATCCCAGAGCCGAAGACTTCAGAGAAGATAACAGGGTAATTGTTATCATGGGGCTGATATTAAGGATATTTAAAAGGGAATGGCAGCAAGAAAATACAGAGGAAACATGAAGTACCTAGGAAAAAGAAATAAATAAGGTCTAGGATTAGTCCTACAGCACCATCTAGTAGAGAAACTTCAGCATTACAAAGAGCTGTTGAAAGGGCCAGAAATGAGGGTGAGAGTTTCGAAGATTTAGGAGCTGAATTTCAGTCATTTCCTGTTATTGAGGAGAAAGATCCTTTTAATCCAAGAAACCCTAGGCAAAGACATGAGCCAGTAGATATAAAGGCAGTCAGAAATTTAAAGAAGGCAATGCAGGAACATGGGGCAAGATCACCCTTTGCCCAGTTACAATTGGATGCTCTTGCATACTCCATATTAACACCTAATGATTGGAAGCGGATAGTTGGGGCATGTTCATTAATCCCCTGGACTACTTATCCTTTGGATGACTTTGTTTGCAGAACAGTGTAGACAGATGGTTTTGATGTATGCGCAAGGTCCCAATGCTGCCACATATTATGAACAGTTAAGTGACACAGGCCAATTTCACAATAAGGCACACCAACTATATTATGGTTTGGAAACATATGAAAGAATCGCTACCTGTGTAAAGAATGCTTGGGGATGTATTCCAATACAAAATGAAAAGAAAAACCATTTGCACTTATCCGACAAAGAAATAATGAGACTTTCGTAGATTTTTTTACCCAAATTTAGGAGGCAGTAGGCAGAACTTAAGAGATGTAGCAGGAATAGAAACATTAATAAAACAATCAGCGTGGACTAATTCAAATGTTGATTTTCAGAAAGCAATGATTGGTTTAAGAAGGGATGCCACCTTGGAGGAAGTGATTCAAAGATGTGACAGAGTAGGGTCTCAGGTGTGTCATGCAGAATTGATGACAGAAGCATTTACTAATATGCACATGGGAAATAAAGATAAACACACTTGCTTTGTTTCTGGAAAGCCTGGACATTGAAAGAAAGATTTTTAAAGTGCCCAAGGAGCTAAACCCAGAAAGGTCAGGGCACATTGTCCTAAAACTCCTAGCCCAATGTGTAAAAAGGCAGGAAACTGGGCATCAGAATGTAGAGAAGGAAATTTAAATGGGGAAAGGGGCCCTCTCCTGGGGCCCCTCAAAAACAGTCCTGGGATATGACACTTCAGGAGCAGCAGGGGATGGAATGGAAAAACTAGTATGTAGCTTTGGCAGCAAACCAACCCATACAAAAATATTGATGGTTAAAAGTGCTGGGAAATTTAGGGTACCTCCACATGCTTCTACTAAAGTGTCTATTAATCCTTTACGATTGATGGATAAGGAATGCGCAATCATTTTGGCTCCACCAAATCTGGAATATACTTACATCATACCAGTAGTAGGGCACTTGAATGGGGAAATTTTCTCTATTGCAATAATCAATGCTAATGATGATGAAAGCTACATAAATGAGAACCAATGTATACCTCAGTTACTTGTTTTTTTCAGGATCTTTTATAAATTGTAAGAAAAAGGAGCTGATAAAGGGGCCAAAACTGAGAAACAATAATGAAGCCATGTTTACTACTACAATTTCTTCAGAAAAACCTCTTTGTGTTATCCAAGTAGAGGGAATTGCTTTTCTAAGGTTTGATTGACACTTGGGGCAGATAGGACTCTGTTGTCGACACAGAACTGGCTAGCGGCTTGGCCTAAACAAGTTGCCTGTACTAACCTAGTAGACATTGGAGGTAGACAAGAAACAGAAATTTCTTGTATAAATTACATCTTTTGGCGCGATCATTACGAGGTTTGTATGGAATTACCAAAGAAGAAGCTAGGAAAATTGTGCTACAATGTACTCATTGTGTGCCTTTTTTCCCCAAAACATCAAGGGATTCTGTGAATCCAAAGAGGATGGGTCTGAATTCTCTTTGGCAGATGGATGTCACTTACATATCTGTGTTTGGCAGACCGAAGTGTGTTCATGTCTGTGCTGATACCTATTTAGGCTTCATCTGGGCGACTCCACAAATCAGGGAGGCTTTTAAACATGTGAGAACTCATTTATGGAGTTGTTTTTCTCTTGGTGGACTTCCCAAGACTTTGAAGACTGATAATGGTCCGGCCTATCTGGCTCAATCATTTAAAAGCTTTTTTGCAGAATTTGCTATCACAGATATTACAGGAATTGCTTACAATCCACAAGGGCAAGGGATGGTTGAAAGAATGAACTGGATGATTAAAATGGTGCTTCAAAAACAAAAAGGGGGAATATATGATAATCCTGCCAATAGATTGAATTATGCAATTTATACTAAACATTTTTTTGAAATTTGATTCTAATTGGCTTACTCCAGCTATGAAATTTTGGAGAGCTGAACAATGCAAACAAAATAAGTGGCTATTTCAAGAGGGTCCATATGAATATCCCATGCAAGAAAAAGTAATGTGGAAAAAAAGGGAAGGAAAGTGGAAAGGATCCAACTAGGTAAGAAATCCAACAGCCAGGATATGTTTGTATTTCCACAGGAAATGGAAAAATCTGGGTTCCTGAAAGGAATGTCCTCATTATCACTAAAAGAGAGAATCAACTTCAGGAGGAAGAAAAATATCTTTGTAATAGAGTAATTAACTTTGAATTTTATGAAGTTGCTTAATTAAGAATGCATTCAATTTGTTTTTGATTGACTATTTCAAAAATCTTAAGAAGTTCCTCAAGAAATCCTGATTGATTCCAAAAGTTACTTTGACTGGTCAAAATATAAATATGTGTGTGTGTGTGCACATGTGTATTTCATCATCTATAGGACATTTTACATCTCTCTACTGACTTGGAGAGGTGGGAAAATGTTCCTCTATTCTGAGATCTGGTACTGGCCAGGATATCCAGTAATCACACCTTGGTAAATTTGAAATCTGATACAAAAGAGTTGTGTCTGTGTCTAAATTCCTGTGTCTTTTTGTGTTTGTATGTGTGTTTGTGTGTGTGTATGTAATTCAGATCTGATACAGTTACAGTTACCTGACTTAATATTGCTCCTTTTTGTTTGGGTTTTGAATTTAATTGCTTAAAAATGTCCAATTTAAAATTAAATAATTAAGTTGGAATATGAACCTATCAGTTTATACCATTTGAAGGGCAAAGTTTGAAGTGATTTCAGCTGTGAGCTAGGTTTTTGTTGGCCTAGTGTTGATTAAGGGCTGTGTTCAACAGAGTTTAATTGAAACTTTAGTTTAGTAAAGGTTTAGTAAATATTGTATTAAATTTTGTAAGCTGACTTGTTTTGATGTTAAATCAATATTGATAACTGTCAACAATATCACAAGGTCTTTTGTTGGTAAAGGAAGAGAGTCTATAATATTTATCTTATCATCTATCATCATAGTTTGTTGGAAGTGAATAAATATGTATCAGTTATGTGTTCTGTTGTAACTTCAAAGAAATACTAACAGTGTTTGGTTCTCTTGTGAATATGTAAGCTATTTGAATACTGTAAATGTTAAAACATAGAAATAAACATGTAATTACTTTGAAGGATTGGTAACGGAAATATCACAAAATGTGACTCCCTTCTGGGGTGAATATGTGGATTCATGCATGATATAATGGAAATGTTATTGTAAAATTTAATAACTCATGCTCATTGTCTTGAATGCCTGGTTTGTGTTTTTACTATTGTTTTATTGCATTGGAATCAATTACACATTTTAGAAATTTAAGGTTACCTAAGATGTTCTAATGGTTTAAAAACAAACTCTGAAATTAATAATTTGTTTGTATTTTTTAAGATGGCTAGTAGTTAAAAGTTTATGTATAGATATTTATAACCAGTTGTTATGTAAGAAGTATAGAGTTAATGGGCAACCTCCTAGGCAAAAGGAGATGTTTAGTTACTTTAAACAGTTAATAACTAAATGGGTTCTGTCCTTAGCTATGTGAGCAACAAATTGAATTTTTATTTTTTCCCTGGATCTCTTAATACCAAGTTACAGCCTGGCACACTCTTGGTTCTCCTTAGTGCTCATGCCACCTGAAACTCTGGTTATATCATTGCTATATTACAACATTTTGATCTGCCTGACTTCAGGTATAATAGATAGACAATATGCCAATGGAACCATTTAGCCCTATGGGGTTTGATGTTCAGACCTTTGAAAGAACGACCCTAGTCTCAACTAGGACAGGATTCTTTTAAAGGTTCCCTCACCTGGCCCATTGAAGCTCTGTAATAGCATATTGCCATGATCATTCCATGTGTATCATAGTGAGCCAATGGATCAGGATAATGCCTATTGGCATATTTGATTGCTTTAAAGGAGAGATCCATTCTTCTACTAGAATTTTTGTTCATTTTGTTGTAAATTAATTTTTGGCAGTTTTAAAATGCCTTTTTTTTCAGTCAGGATTATAAAGTATAATTCTTGCCCCTTATAGATCTTCTAGTATTTTTCTAATTATTAGATGTTTGTAAATAGCATCTGTTACAATGTCTCTGGTTTTTGCTTTCTCAATTTTTCCCTTGAGTTTTGCTTTTCTTAGCTGTATAGCTCCAAGACCAGCTTCTGCAGGATGCCAACCAGCTATGCCAGTCAATCATTCCCTGGACCCTGCCTTAATGACACCCTCACTGTAATACATTCATCTCTAAATGGACTCTGAAAGACCCAGAAGAGTCCAGTCCTGAATAATATGAAGAGGAAGAATTCTCCTCATAAAACGAAAAGGGGGGAATTTGTAAGAGACTGTTGAAACATTGTATGGCAGTATTAGCCTGAGGGAGTAAACCCTTACTTGATTAGCTACTTAAAGAGTTGGGCGAAAACCAGGGACAAGGAAGTGGAGTTAAGCACTTGTTTTCTGTGAAATAAAGAGAGAACTTGCCATCTTTGTATCTTGGCTCACCTGAATAAAATGTAGGTAAGGAATAAAGTATAATTTAGCCAGCGGGCACCTAACATAGCCAGAGTCATATAATCAGCAAGTATGAGGGACTGGCATATGAGCTCAGGTCTCCTTTACCCTAAGTCCATTAGTCTAGCCACTGCGCCAACTAATTGGCTCACATATGTAGAGGAAAGGAAGAAGTTCATTTTAGGTATTTAGGAAGACACATGTAGGTAAAGAAAAGTAAATAGGAAAGAGAAAGATGGCGGAGGAGGTGGTGTGGTAGTGATCCAATTTGGAATATAGAAGGTATTTAGATGAGAAATCTAGAAATGTTGGTTTTAACCAAATTATGGAGGAAAGAAGATTTGAATACTAGGTTCATTATTTCTTGGCTCTCACTTCTCATTTAATTTTCATTTATTTATTCAGAAGGGTTCTTGGGGAGCAGCACATTGGATGAGATTGAACAGGGATAGACTTGGGGCAGGAAAGGAAGAATTATCACTCAAGAACTGCTAGGAATGGCAAACAAATGGCTTTGTTACCTAGAGCCTGTCGAATTGCTGTTTTGGGTTTTTTTTTAAATTAAACTGTAATTGAATTTGCAGAACTAATTAAAAATTTACTCAAATTGATCTATTGAGCCTAAATAGTCATTGTAAAATTCTTCTAGTTAGTTAAGAAACACCTAAAGCCAAGTTCTAAATGCAGATATCACAGTCCCTACCCCCAAGGAGTTTACATTATATTGGGAAAGAAAGACAAGTAAACAACTAGGTAGAGACAAGACAGAGAGAGGAAAAGGACAGTAATCTCAGAAAAGAAAGTACAAGAAGATGGAAGAAATGGGAAAAGCCTCCTGGATTAAGTGAAATTTCAACTGAGTCTTACAGTAGTTCTAGGGAACTAAGAGGCAGAAGTAAGGGGGTAGTTGTCAATTTTTTAAAGACTATTTTAATAACAATTTCAGATTATGATTGATCTTCTTTGTAAGTTTTAAATAGTTTACTCATTTAAAAACTTAATTCTGGTTTGGGTGAAACCCATAGAATTCACCTGCCTGTTAAAGATGTTTATGACACAAAAAGTCTAAGAGATTCTGTTAGAAGATTTTGCCTCTTCATTTCCTATATGAGAACACTCATCTCCAATTTGTACAATCTCTCTCATTCCCTGCCTGCCCATACATACACACCAACACTTTCCCCTTTTATATTTATCAGTGGCAGAATGTGAAATGTTTTACTTTACAGCTGCCAAGGTCAGTGACCCTGGGAGTCATCCCATACTAAGTCGTGCCAGACATAGGAGGCTTAAAAAAGCAAGTTATCATAGAGTCACATTTCCCAGAGTGTGTCCTATCGATCCTTGGTGTTTGATTTCTTATGAATGAAGGGTCTGTGGGAGAATTTCAACATTGGCAACATTTTCTTTTCAGCATCTTGATTTTTAAGTCAGAAATGATGTGTAGAGTACAAAATAGAATGTAGTCCCTTTTTTATTTTGAAAATTGACTTATTTTCCTTTGTCTTGGACAAAAATTTTCCTGACTTCCCCAATTATCTTAAGGGATATTCCCTACTCCCAGCCTTCTCAGACCAGCAGTATGAATTCTATAGAATATTTCAAGTCCAGTAGTATTCCTTGGCCAAAATAGTTTGGGAAAGACTGGAGGAGGGCTTTTGCCCCCTTTTCTTGTGGGTCCATTTTATGCTGTTCAGAATAGAAACCTTCATCTATAATTTATATGCAGCTAACTCATTCTTTTTCCTAGTTAATAAGTAAGACATTACAGGTATCAGTACAGTCAATCGTCATTTGCTTCCCAAATGTTTTCATTGTTTTCAGGGGAAAAGTGACCAAAGAACTGAGTGTGGTAGAGGAAGAACTAGTTGGAAAAGAAATGGTGGTATTCGACAAATCTTGAAGGGGGGTGAGAGAAAGATGTCCTCTATTTCTTCCACAGATCCAGTCCCATAGTTAATTTTTTTTTAAGAGAACGGAGAATGACTGGTAGCTTTGCCAACAGGTTGCTTATTCTGCATTGACTCTAGGTGTGTGAGAGCCTTGAAAGAACTAGAGGTGGGGGGCAAGTTTCTCAGTTTCAGTGACTTACATCTGAGAATGAAATAAGAGGTCTTACCCCTAACCCCTCACCCCCAGCTGATTTCCTCTTGGACAGAATATGCACATTTTAATCCAAAAATAATACTTGGAAGATGAATTTGTTAACTTCAAGAAAGCATTCATTATTTATCTTCCCAAGCACACTTCCTTTACAGTTGTCTTTTGTTTTGTTTTTTTGTTTTGTTTTTTAGGTTTTTGCAAGGCAAATGGGGTTAAGTGGCTTGCCCAAGGCCACACGGCTAGGTAATTATTAAGTGTCTGAGACCGGATTTGAACCCAGGTACTCCTGACTCCAAGGCCAGGCCTTTATCCACTATGCCATCAAGCTGCCCCTACAGTTGTCTTCAGTATTTAATTCTGCAAAAGTAAAAAATTCCAACCAGTAGTCATTTCTTTTTAATGCCCAGCCACACATTCACCAAAAGTTGATACAAAAAGTTTACATTTTTAGGGATCCAGTCAGAACCAGGCCTTTCTTAAGAAAACATGCCCTTGTCCACTTCATAAGCTAAGTGACCCCACTCTGCCTTGCCTCTTATACCAGCTGATGCAAATCAAGAAATCAAGACCAATGTAGATTTGATTAAAGGATTGGAATTATCAATGTAGCCTTGAACAACTGAACACTGATGTCATTTTAAAATAAAAGCAGATTCAGATTCATATGTTGCTGTTTTATGTGAATATTCTGTCACAAACTGCCCCCACTACTGCTTGTAACTTCAATAAGGCAAACAAAGAAAGAATAACCAATAAAATGAATTCAGCATTTAGGATGCAAAATAAAAGCCAGCTCTGACTGCACCCTTTCAATCCAACTCTCTTAAACTTTACTGTTTCAGTTTATGATACTACTATCATTCAAGCTCCTCAAGTTAGTTAATAACCTTGGTGTCATCCAGAAACCTTCCCCTTTTGCCTTCACCTTTTCCACTAATCAATTGCCAGATTTTCACATTATACTTAAAAATATCTCCCATATCTGCCCTTTTCTCTCTTTTCATTTGCTTCAGATACTTACCTTTTGCTAGACTATTTCAGGGACTTTTTATTTATTGACTTTTGTAAATTTTTCTTTATGTAAAGCAATGGGGTTGAGTGACTTGCCCAAGGTCACACAGCTAGGCAATTATTGTCTGAGGCCGGATTTGAACTCAGGTCCTCCTGACTCCAAGGCTGGTGCTGTATGAAATGTGGCATCTAGCTGCCCCCAGGGACTTTTTAAATGATCTCTTCCTTGTTCTCCTTTTTTTTGCAATCCACATTATTTTTAATTTTATTCTGAAATTAATACCAACTAAAATGAGCAATTCTATACATATATATTAAAAAAGAGGATTGATTGTGCATGCAATTGTAAATTTCAGCTATATACAAAACTGTTTTTAAGTGTATAATTAATTCAAGCCCTAGTTATCTAAGCTGGCATGCTTGTCTGTGGTTCCTCTCACCTCTTGTTCCCTTTTGTGCATTTAAAAATGCTTCAATGAGGGGGCAGCTAGGTGGAGCAGTGGGTGGAGCATCGGCCCTGGAGTCAGGAGGGCTTGAGTTCAAATTGTGCTTCAGACTCTTAATAACTACCTAGCTGTGTGACCTTGGGCAAGTCACTTAACCCCATTGCCTTAATAAGTACAAAAAAATTGCTTCAGTGAGCCTAGTTTCTTTCTTTTTCTCCATTTATAGTGACCTTCTAGAGATCTCCCCTTTTCCTTCTTGCTCCCAACCCACTGGGAAAAGAAAAAAAGAAAAAAAAAAAGAAAACCCTTATGAGCAAGCATAGTCAATCAAAACAAATCCCCTCACTGACCATGTCCAAAAATATGACTCGTTCTGTACCTTGAATATTTTTGACAGGAAGTATGGGTAGCATGTTTCCCCTTGGGACTTTAGAATTCTAGTCATTTTTAATTGTCATTTCTCACTCCTGAACTTCCTAATCCCCAGAAATGCATTTCTGAGTCTAACACCTCCTCAGCATCCCCTACCTCTGGGCTCTCTCCATCCTTCCCTCCCCCTGACTGGAGATGAAAGAGTCCAGGCATTGGAGAGCTTCTCCCAGATCTTCCACTATTTAAGGAAGGTACCCAGAGCAACCTTATCATTTCCCAACCCAGCTGCAGGATTTTTATCCCCCCCCCCCCCGCCCCATGTCAACTTGCTTTTTTATATGTTGTCTTCCCCAGTTAGTCTATGATATATTCTTGAAGGCAGGGACTCTTTTTTTGCTTTTTGATAGCAGGGTATAATCAATTAATTAATGGTTTTTGATCATTGACTATATAGTATCTGAGTTCCTAGGGCTTTCAGAGTTGGTTGTTTTTACAGTATTGTTATTGTGCTTATTGTTTTCTAGATTCTATTTCTTTTTTTGTGCATCAGTTCATAGAAATCTTCCCAGCTGAACTTTCTTCATAATTTCTTATGGAGCAATAATATACTTTTGTATTTAGTTACTATGATTTTCTCATTCATTGCCCAATAGCAACCCCTTTGTTTCTAGATCTTTTTTGCAACAAAAATAACAACTATGATGATTTTTGTGCAAGTGAATCCCCCTCCTCTTTCTTTTTCATCTCTGTTGGAGTATAAGTTCAGAAATAGTGCCACTAAATGGAAATTTAGTCAATTTGGAAGGATAGTTTCAACACAGTCTTCCAAATAAATCTTCCTAGGACATAGACTGAGTCACTTTCTTGTTTTCCTTCAGTATAACACTTATTTAATCTAAGCTAATTTACAAGTGCTTATCTGACATTTAAAATTATACACAGGGAGAAGTTAGGTGGCACAGTGGGTAGAGCACTGGTGCTCTAGTCAGGGAGGACCTGGGTTTAAATTCAACCTCAGACATTTAATTACCTAGCTATGTGACCTTGGGCAAGTCACTCAACCCCATTGCCTTAAATAAATAAAATTAGAAAAAAAATTATCCACAAACTGATTCCAATGTACTTCTCTAGTCTTATAACTTTTTAAAAAATTTACTTGATATGTTTTGTTGGGCATTATAAACATTTACAGATTACCCCTCCCTTACTCAGAAATCTCTTGTAACAAAGTAAAACAAGTAAAATTAACAGTAGTGATTTCCATCTGAAAGTTCACTTCACCCATAGTATCCCACTTCTTTATTTTTTAAATTGTTATGTAATAGAAATCTGTTTTCTCTTTCCTTCCTTCTACCCCATTAAAAAATAAAAGAAAAACAAAATCCTTGCAATAAATATGCATCAGAAAGAAAAACAAATTCCTTCATTCATTACATATAAAGCTATAGATGACGCATTTGTATCCTAAATCCGTCACTTCTGTTACACTATGTCCCAACTGTTAATTGACTTTAATGTTTTATCTTCTACCTCCCTGCTTTCCTTAGATGCCCAAATTACACTCCACTTTTGCCTCTGCCCCTTAAGTCGCATATCTTTTCTGACATTCATCTCAGTGCCATTTCCTTTTCTAGTCCCTCCCACTACCACCCTTTTGGCTTCAGTTAATGTTTTCTCCTTTCTTAAATAATGTTTACTTGTGTATAAATATGTATGTAGATGTAAATAATATATAATGTGCACATAAAGACATGTGTCTATAAGGACATACAATGATACATCTATATTTATGTGCAAATACCTAGACTACATAAACACACATAGCTATGTATATTCATAATTATATATATATATATATATATGGAGTTATATGTTATGTGCCCCTGTAGAAGATTGGATCCCTGAAGGCAGAGACTACTTTGTTTTTCTTTTTGAATCTCCAGTACCAAACCAAGTTCCTTGTACTTAAATATTTTAAATGAATTTACTTTTCATCCAAATTTCCCTCTTAGTGCTCCTGAAACTCCTAAAATTTGAATCAACCAGCTTCAGTCCTTTTACTACTTGATTAGAGATGGCTTTCAACTCACATTTTTCCCCTTGTGCCTTTTTGTGGGGCATATCTAACCTACTGTTCCATTTCTTGTGCCTTGTTACTATGGCGATAGGCACCATAGAACTAGGGAACAAAGCAGATGGAATATATATTCCAAATTTGTTTTACAATTCTAAAAAGAGATCAGACCTTTTCAAACATGGCTTGTTCTTTATCAGTGGCATCACCCAACCTGGAATATAGCTGATTCAAGGTGCAAGCATAATTAGAATATTGGGAAGCCCCTCATAATTCCGCATCATGTGTACCAGCAATGTCCCTCCTTCTGTTCAGGATGCCAGAAGTGACTGGAGTACTACCGGGTAACCCCATTATTGACTTTTCCTCCTTTTTTTTTTACTTTTTGCAAGGCAATAGGGTTAAGTGACTTTCCCGAGGTCACATAACAAGGTTATTACGTGTCTGAAGTCAGATTTGAACTCAGATTCTCCTGAGTCAGTGCTCTATCCACTCTGCCACCTAGCTGCCCTCTTTTCCTACTTTAAAGAATGAAGGAACACAAAATTTACAGTCAACTGATCCTTCTTAGGAAATGATCAACCTTGGACTGGCTGTGAGATTCACCCCTTCCCATCTCCTACTCTAAGGACAGCTAGGGATAGAGCATTGCTCTTGGAGTCAGGAAGATGGGAATACGAATCCAGCCTCAGACTCTTGACTCTTACTAGCTGTGTGATCTTGGGCAAGGCACTTAACTTTAATTGCCTCATATTCGAAGCCATCTCCAGTCATCCTGATTCATATCTGGCCACTGGACCCAGATGACTCTGGAGGACAAAATGAGACTGGTGACTTAGCACAACACCCCCCGCTACTCAAATCCAATTCACCTGCATGCTGTGGCCTCATCTCCCTGATGTCATGGTCTTCTTCAAAAATGAAGGGCAAAAGTAGCAGGTTATAAAATAAACCCTCATAAATCCTCAACTTTTCTATATATGTCTAGCAAGATACAGCAGGAAGAGCTAGAAAGAGAAATCCCAAAGTAGCCTCAGACAATATAAAATACTTGGGAGTCTATTTGCCAATACAGAGTCAGAATCTTTTTGAAAACAATTTTAAAACACTTCTCATACAAATTAAATCAGATTTAAATAAGTGGGAAAATATCAACTGCTCATGGATAGGCAGAGCTAATATAATAAAAAAGACAATTATACCAAAACTAAACTATCCTTTTAGTGCCCTACCAATCAAAATTCCAAAAAATTACTTTAATGAGTTAGAAGAAATTGTAAGTAAATTCATATGGAGAAATAAAAAGTCAAGAATTGCCAGGAGCTTAATGAAAAAAAGTGCAAAAGAAGGTAGCTTAGCCCTACCTGATCTAAAATTATATTATAAAGTATCAGTCATAAAAACTGTTTGGTATTGTCTAAGAAATAGAGTGGTAGACCAGTGGAATAGACTAGGTGTAAAAGCAGGAGATGATTACAGTAATCTGCTGTTTGATAAACACAAAGAGTCCAGCCATTGGGATAAAAACTCCCTCTTTGGAATAATTGGAAGTTAGTATAGAAGAAACTTAGATTAGACCAACACCTCATACCCTTTAGCAAGATAAGTTCCAAATGGTTACAGGGCTTAGACATAAAAAACAATACTATAAGCAAATTAGAGGATCAAGGATTAGTTTACCTGTCAGATCTATGGAAAGGGGAGCAGTTTATGACTAAGGAAGAGTTGGAGAACATCACCAAAAACCAATGTGGTGATTTTGATTACATCAAGCTTATGCACAGATAAAACCAATGTAACCAAGATCAAAAGAAATGTAGTAAATTGGGAAACAATCTTTACACCTAACGATTCTGACAAAGGACTCATTTCTAAAATATACAGAGAACTGAGTCATATTTTTAAAACAAAAAGCCATTCCCCAATTGACAAATGGTCAAAGGATATGTAAAGGCAATTTACAGATGAGGAGATCAAAGCAATCCATAGCCATATGAAAAAGTGCTCTAAATCATTAATTAATAGAGAAATGGAAATTAAAGCTTCTCTGAGGTACCACCTCACACCTCTCAGATTGGCCAATATGACCATGAATGATAATGATCATTGTTGGAAGGGTTTTGGGAAATCTGGGACACTATTACACTATTGGTGGAGCTGTGAACTCATCCAACCCTTCTGGAGAGCTATTTGGAAGTATGCCCAAAGGGCAACAAAAATGTGCATACCCTTTGACCCAGAAATACCACAACTGGGTCTATACCCTGAAGAGCTGATGGAAAAGGGTAAAAACATTACTTGTACAAAAATATTTATAGCAGCCCTGTTTGTGGTGGCAAAGAATTGGAAGTCAAGTAAATGTACTTCAATTGGGGAATGGCTTAGCAAACAGTGGTATATGTATGTCATGGAACACTATTGTTCTATTAGAAACCAGGAGGGACGGGATTTCAGGGAAGCCTGGAGGGATTTGCACGAACTGATGCTGAGTGAGATGAGCAGAACCAGAAGAACACTGTACACCCTAACAGCAACATGGGAGTGATGTTCAACCTTGAAGGACTCGCTCATTCCATCAGTGCAATTTTGGGCTGTCTGCAAAGGAGAGTGCCATCTGTATCCAGATAAGGAGCTGTGGAGTTTGAACAAAGTTCAAGGACTATTGCCTTTAATTTAGAAAAAAAAACAGATATCTTATTGTCTGATCTTGTCACCTTTTAGACTTCTCTTCTTTAAGGATATGATTTCTCTCTCATCACACCCAATTTGGATCAAGGTACAACATGGAAACAAAGTAAAGACTGACATAGTGCTTTCTGTGGGAAGGTAGGGGGAGGGAAGCAAGATGGGGGGAAAATTGTAATACTCAAATAATATCTTTAATAAAAATTAATTAAAAAAGAATGAAGGGCAAACCTCCTCATCACCTCTCACCCCATTCTTTATCATCCTGTTGCTCATGTTTTGTCCAATTGCAGGCAAGTAAAGACCATTTTACTAATTTATACCCTTCCTCTCTCAGGTATCTGTGTTCCTTTAATGAATCACAATCTAGATTATTGACTATGGACATGGATTTTTCCAAGCCTGGTAAATTACGATGTTTGGGTAGAGTCCTGATTTCTACTCATTTTGGAATCTGATGAAATATTTCCAGAGGTTTGGGAAAACTAGAAAGACACCCATCTTCTTCCTGAAAGGTTAATTACCCACAAATAATTGCTCTAGCAAGAACTTAAGCCACTCAGAATAGCAGTCTTATTAAATAGGAATTCCTTATTCATCAGAAGCATGATGCCTCAATGACCCTGTGAATATTAATATACATTGAGTGATGCAGGTCAAAAGCTATCTGTGCCTTTTCATATCCATTTCCTTTTGTTGGTCTGCCCTAGGCAGTGTTGATGAGTGGTAAGT
Organism: Macrotis lagotis; assembly: GCF_037893015.1. Lineage (NCBI taxonomy): Eukaryota > Metazoa > Chordata > Mammalia > Peramelemorphia > Peramelidae > Macrotis > Macrotis lagotis. The sequence goes on from NW_027421913.1 coordinate 247,324, forward strand.
GTTGATGAGCATACCTCTTTGCTACAATATTTAATTCCTTTTATTTTCTGGATATATTTTTTGGGGGGAGTAAGTTTTGAATTTATAAAACTTAAAATATCTTTCAGGGCCTTTTTTTAAATTTCATTTTTGCAAGGCAACGGGGTTAAGTGATTTGCCCAAGGTCACACAGCTAATTATTAAATGTTTGAGACTGGATTTGAATTCAGATTCTCCTGACTCCAGAACCATTGCCACCTAGCTGCCCCACTACTACCCCCCCCAATCACATGAAGTCTAAAAGCAGTTCCAGAAAATGATTTTTAGATAAAATATCATTTTTGGAGTTGAATATATATGGTGTATAGATTTCATTCTTGGAGTTGTATATGTATGTAGTAGGAGGATATCAAGCAGTGATCTCAAGGAACCCCAAAGTGGAAACTCCCTACTTGCTGAAGCAAATCACTAGCTTTTAACTTCTTTTAAAAAATTATCTATTTTTTAATTTTGTAATTTTCCCCCTAATCTCACTTCCCTCCCCCAGCCCCCACAGAAGGCAGTCTGTTAGTCTTTACATTGTTTCCATGCCATATACTGATCTAAATTTAATGTTGAGAGAAATCATATTCTTAAGAAAAAATAAAATACAAGAGAGCAAAATTACATAAGATAACTTTTTTCTTAAATTAAAGGTAATATTCTTTGATCTTTTTTCAAACTCCATAATTCTTTATCTGGATACAGATGGTGTTCTCCATCGTAGATATCCCCAAATTCTCCCTGATTATTGCACTTATGAAATGAGCATAACTCTAACTTCTAATTTTAGAGAGTTGACTGTTGAAAGAGCTGAAATGAAATTCAATGAAGGGGATTTTAGATTTTAGATTTGAGGCACTACTAGGACAGTGAGTGCTCATACTACAAATATTTGTCACAAGCTGAACTTGAACCCAGATATTGCTGATACCAAGGTTTGCTATCTGAAGCGGTGGTTCCCAAACTTTTCCATTTCCCTTACATCTTGCCTCTCAGGACAACCCACCTTCCTATGTCCCCTATTCAATACAGAAGGATAGCAATCCCAGAATTTATCGTGCATACTCACATGAAAATAATAGTATAATTCACTTGAGTAATGTAGTTATTTCTCATCTATTCTCCAGCACCCATGTCAAGCTTCTCATCCCCCCTTGGTATGCATATCATGAGATGGAAATCCATGATCAAAAAGCAATTCAGACTAAAAAACAAAATTCATAAATGAATGTGAAGTAGTTTAGGCTGTATGTCTCTTCAGAGCGATTAGCATGAATGAAAGGATATTCAGGAATCCACCAAATTCTTAGGTCTGTGATCCAACTGTGTAGCACCTCTGCTCTCACTGGGGGAGGCTATATTTTGACTGTTTGGGCATAACCCTGCTCTGAAAATCTCTTTGGAATTGTTTGGCCAGTTCCAGCTCTTTGCTTAATAATCCACTTAGGAATCTCCTTAGCATCTCAGTACTTCTGTCTCCTCTGGGCAATTTGTCCTTGTTGATTGAATGAAGGCGTGGGAGTTAGGAACAGGGAGTACTGGAAGTGTGGGCTCCAATGGGTATAAGACAAATTAACCCTGTGGATACTCAACTTCATATGTTGGAAGACTGAGTTTGGTTTGTTTTAGCGATAATGCATGCACTGATCAAGAGTGCTGTTCTGAACAATGCAAAGAGTTGGATTTCTTAATAAATATTCTTTTATCATTTTTGTACCCACCGTGCTTACTTAGCCCAGTGTCTGTGAAATGGTAGACTTCATAAATGCTTATTGGTTGACTTTGTTGAATACTGATCAGAAACTATATTGAATCTTATGTCAGGAGCCCTTTAAAAACCAAGAGCTCAAATATCTACTGGAGAGCAAAAAAAATTTCCTTCTTTCCTAATCCTTCCTCTTTCCATATCTTCCTATAACTTTAACTTCTTTCTTCTTTCCTTCATGCCCTTTTCTATTTATCTGTCCATCCTTCCTATCCTTTCCCTTCCTTTCCCCCTTTATTCCTTCTTTCCTTCCTTCCTCCCCTCCTTCTCTTCTTCCCTTTTCCTCTCCCTCCCTGCATTCTTCATTCAGTGGTTTATAGTTAAATAATAATTGAGTAGATCCATGATCTCATCTGTGTAGGTCTTCCCTCATGTGATGCAGGTCAAAAGCTATCTGTGCCTTCTCATATTCATTTCCTCTTTTTGGTCTGCCCTAGGATGTTCACTTGATCTTTTGATAGTACAACAGTAGTACCAATAGAGCATGTGAGCTGCCTATATCATCGGATCATAGATTGGGATCTTGAAGAAACTGTCCTGGAGGTCATATGGGCTAATTCTTTTCATTTTGCAAATGATGAAGCTAGGCCCTTAGAGAGAAGAGTGTAGTCTGAGGATAGGGAAAGGTGCTCAGTAAATTTTGATGGAAAGTAATCAGTGCAGTAGAGGTACTAGCATCAATGATATTTGACTAACATTTGAAAGAACCAGCAAATTAAAAGTCATAAGAGGAGATCTTAAAGTATTTGAGGGACTGTCAGGGGAAAACATAGACTGGTCTATTTTGGTCCAGTATTGAATTGAAATGATTCCCTAAAATAAAAGATTTCAGCTCAATTCTCTTTCTCTCTCTCTCTCTCTCTCTCTCTCTCTCTCTCTCTCTCTCTCTCTCTCTCTCTCTCTTTTCCTTTTTTTCCATCTCAGTAATCCAGTGCAATGATGTATCAGTTAGAATTTACTGTCTTTGAAGATTTTTAAACTGAAACTGAATATTAGCGATTTTGTGACTCTACATTTTTCCTTCAGTGATCATGCCTATCTCATATTGACTCTCCATACTCACCTTTGCCTCCTAGCTTCCTTTTCTAGCTAAAGTCCCATGTTCTACAAGAAGTATTTTCTACTCCTCCATAATCTTAACACCTTCACACTTTGACTATTCTGTATCTTGTTCATAGATCCTTGTTTATGTTTCTTCTCCCTAATTCCATTGTGAACTTGACAGTGGGGATTATGTGCTACTGTGTGTCTCAATTACTTGGCACAAGAATAGGTACTTAATAAATATTTGTTGAGTGACTGATGTACCAGATGTCTCTTAGAGTCCTTTCAGCTCAGATCCTGTGATTCTTAGTAGTAATTGTTGACTTAAAAGTATAACTTTAAAGAAGTTGCAGAAAAGTAAACATAGAAATGAATCATACACTTAGGCAGGGCATTCTGTTGAGTACACATGGTCCAAGTCAATACTTTTTCTTACTTTCTTCAATAAAAAGGAGATAGAGACACATGTTGGTCCTCAGTGGAGGAGTGACCATCATCTTTAGAACCAACACTGACATTTCACTCTCAGAAGCACTCTGCATTGTGTATCTTTGTCCTTTGATGACTTGAAATATGAAGACTTTGAAAATTCAAAGAGAATTTATTAGAGTAGCAGAATTTCTGGACTTCACACTCTTCCTGCCTCTAATCTGTCCTTCATGGGATAGGGACTGACCTTGTGCTTTCATTTCAAGGGAATTTATAGGTGAGGAAATTCCTTTTGTTAATGTGAGTTGTCACCTTTTCAGTTTATAATCTCAGTTCTACACTGGTTCAGATCTGCATTGGTAAAGGGTATTACTTCAGCAGAAGTATTCTACATTAATAAAATCACAGTTCTGGTCCAAAGCATATGAGCTTATATGTGTATATATATACATATATATATATATATATATATATGTGTGTGTGTGTGTGTGTGTGTGTGTGTGTGTGTGTGTGTATACACTCTTCCTATATTCCCAAAGAGTTCATATCTCTATGGACCAAGATGAGTATAACATTGAAAATGGAATAATGAAACAAAGGAAAGATCCCATTGGGATTCTCTGGGAAATTTTGAGAAAAGAGAAAAAGAGAATTTTTTTATCTGGAGGGATAAAGGAAGACTATAACAACAATGATGATAGCAATGACTTGTATTGATATAATACTTTAAGGTTTGCAAAATGCTTTAGAAATAGAATTCTCAACTAGAACAATCCTGACAAACCTTTTAAGGACAAGGCCATTCATTTCCAAACAATTAAAAAAAATTCCACTTTATATTCACTTTCTAAAAAATGTCTCTTGTGTTTTTCCTTCCTATCCCATGATCTTCTTTCTTTTCCCTTAGTCCTAATTCCTCATGTACAAAATGACTAATATGCAAAGATGTCAAACACCGATCTTGATTTACAATATTCACTCACTGCTGAGGAGAGGGGAATGGAAGAAATTTGTGTAACTTATAAATATGGAAGTGGATGAATGTTGGAAAAACTTTAACATATAATTGGAAAAATTGAATAAAGTATCTATCAGAATAAAACAGCTCTCACAATAGAGCTAAGGGTAGATGTTATTTTTATTTCATGAGGAAACTGAGGCAGACAGAGATTAAATGCTTTGCCCAGAGTCCCATATCTAGTATGTGTCTGAGGCTCAATATGAGTTCAGGTCTCCCTGTTTCCAGATCCTAGTTCTATCTATGGTGCTGCTTAGGTGTTATTTTTCAATTGTCATTTTTTGTTGTTATTTTTTTAGTCATGCCTGACTCATCATCTCTCCCATTAGGGGTTTTCATACCAAGGATACTGGTATGGCTTGCTAATTCCATCTCCAATTCATTTTACAGAAGAGGAAACTGAGGCAAATAGCATGAAGTGACTTGCTCAGGGTCACAAATTTGAACTCAGACCAGACCCTTCTGACTCCAGGCTGGAGTGCTCTGTTCACTTAGCTACATACGGGTTGGAGTTTTCAATGCTAGATTATGGATTTGCTTTTGAACCCTATGGAAACCAATGAAAAATATCTTATTTGAGCAGAGGAATGGCATGGTGAGAACTGCCATCTCATCCAACCACTATTTCTTCTTTTGTTCATAGAACTGCACCGAGAATCTCAGATCCACATGCATGTTAATCCTTGTCTTGTTTTGTTTTCAATCTTCTCCACCAATGACTTATTAGGTGAGTTCTCATGGATTTACTTTTTGTGATTCAGAACTTTCCTTTACTACCATTCTTGCATTTAATTTTCCTAGGTTGTTTTTGAAGTGTGACCAAAGTATTTAGTGTCTTAAAAATGGAAACGTCTCTAATTGTTGGTCCAACAGGAACATGTAGGACATATTAAAATAAATGACCATCACAGAACTGGATCAAAAAAGTCACTAAACATCTAGAACCTGAAATCATTATTCATCTTTAACAGAAATGCTTAACAATTGTGTTAAGTGTAATTCAAACTACTCAGCTCATAATCAAGGGAAGAACCATAGTCAGACTTCTTTTGGGCAATTTTCTGATATATGTCCCTTAGAAGAAATCCTCTACTGGATCTCAGGTTCCGTAAACATGTTTCCTTCAGTTATGAGAATTCATTGGTTTTTTTTAGCATCCTTCTAATTTGACAATTGTGTGTATTTCTATTAATTTGGACCTGCTAATATTTTATTTTACTGACCTAACACTATTGTTTTCTCTCTTTGGTATTCAACTCCATTGCTTTTTGTTGCTGAAATATCCTCTCCTTGTTCTAACTTCAAAATAACTTTAATGTTATTGTTTATATTTTTTTAGAAAATGTGAGTTCTTTTATTTTAAAAATAATTGCAAAAACAGTTTTGGCAGCTCTGAGCAATTCTGTTTCAGTTTATAAGAGCATTACTTAGGTATGAGTTTAAGAAGTGGTGAGATGAATGTTAGGAACAGGGGATTGAGAGAGTCCAAAGACCTAGATTTGAATTGTGGCTATATTCCTGTTTATCTGTGGATCCTTCGTAAACAGTTTATTTTCTCTCTCTCTCTCTCTGGATCTTGATTTCTTTATGCATAAATTGGAGGAGGGGAGTGACTTCTGAGTCCTTCAACCACCTTTTAACCTATAATGCTATGATTTTTCTTTCATTTCTTTCTTTCTCTCCTTTTTTCTTCCTTCCTTTCTCTCCCTCTCTTCCTCCCTCCCTCCCTCCCTCCCTTCCTTCCTTCCTTCCTTTTTTCCTTCTGTGTGGGATAAATGTAACCACCTAAATAAATTTTGGAGATTTCTCAAGGTATGAAGAGAAAAATCTTTATTCAATTCTCGAGAAATGGACCCCATTCAGTCTTAAAGACAGAGAATGAGGAAATTTTTGATATGAAAGAGTATTTATTAGAATATATATTCTAATACAATCCCCCCCCCAACTGACCCATCCTCATCAGTGAGGAATGTGGTCTTCATAATCTAGACCCACAAACTAATTTAAAGAAAAAAAACATAAAATTCAAACAGAGAGGATTGCCCCTCCAGCCCCAGAAATTTGCGGACTTCAACAGATAAGACAGGGTCAGTTTATTCTGTACATTTCGGTCATGATACCCCAGAAATTGCTTGTCAGGGGAGGAGGGGCAGAAGATATATAACACATAGTTCAACTATTTCTAATCTATAATATTCTACTGAAGAAATCTCAGGCCTTATCCCACTCACTTCCTCCCTCCCTCCCTTTCCTTCTTTCTTTTGCAATTGAGGGGCAAATTGAATAGTGTTGAATTTAAAGTTAGCAAGAACTACTTGGGACATCCTCAGTAAAGCCACTACCCTATCTGCTCTCAATCGTAGTTTTGTCATTCATAAAATGGAAGTAATAACAGTACCTACTTCACAGCATTTCTTTTTGTTTTTACAAGACAGTGGGGTTAAGTGACTTACCTAAGGGTGCACAGCTAGTTAATTATTAAGTGTCTGAGTCTGGATTTGAACTCAGGTCCTCCTGACTCCAGGGCCAGTGCTCTATCCACTGCACTACCTAGTTGCCCCTGTATCTCATATCATTTTTAATGAAGATCAACATAGAGTATTATATAAAATGCTAACTATTCCTATGATCACTATTATTATTTAGAAAGATAACCAGCTTTCTAATTTCCATTGAAGCACTCCATTGTGATTTCTAAGATGTTTTTGAAAGACATTTTGGGTCTTCTCTAATAGATGAAGACATCACCTTGCAGTTTTTCTATTTTGATATTAATGGATTGTTCTTTAACAAAGACAATGTATGTATTGTTGTGGCTCGCTTCCTTGGGGCCCACAGCGGCGACCTCCCTCCAGGAGGGGAGCTGAGAATAAGGAGTCAAGCCACTACTGCCTTATGCCTCCAGCTCAATTTTATTACTGCTTAGCTATTACATATATACTGTTAGGTCTTCTGGGGTAGAACAAAGAATAATGAGGTAATTGTTAGCGGGTACAAGGGATGTGTAGGTACAGCTTCTTGCATTACAGGATAGGAGGGTACATTAGGGAGGAGATGATAAGGCACAGCTGTGTCTAGCACCCTTGAACAGTGGGATGGAATGTCCAGTTCCCAAGGACTCTGGCTCCCAAGGACTCCAGCTCACCTTATCTCTCAGGGCGGCAAGCCAGCTCCTGAGACTGTCCAGGTGGCAGTTTACTTGGAGATGATTTGTGTCATGGCTGTTAGAATAGCTTGTGTACGCACATCTCTGCCCCTGTTTTTCATTTAGAACCTGGAGGGCCTGGATAGTCATGGCAGAGCCGATGAGGGCTTTTGCAGCTCTGCGCCGGTTAATCAAAGAACAGAGGAGGAGTAATAGACGAATAAGAATGAGAACCCCAAGAACAATTTTGGTTGGGGAAGTCCAGCTAAAAAAATCATGCAAGAGCATGTCTATGGAATCACTATCTAGTCATGGTCAGATGACCGTGTCACTGAGGTGTAGGACCTTATATGTCATGTTGGCAAGCAGGGATTGCAAGTGGGAGTCCCACTGGGAGGAAAGCTGCCTATTGAGGAGAGTTTGAGCATGGGAAAGGTTTTTTACAAGGAACGGTGTCACACAAAAGGAGGTATATCTTGCATCACACATGGTCCTAATTTGCTGTTCTACAAAAGAGATTCGTTCATTAGTGAGGGCTAGCTGTTGGTTTAGGTTAAGGATAGCTCCTCTCAGGCGATTATTAACCTCATTTTGCTGGTGAAAGATTCCAACCATTTGTCTGGCCATGTGCTCTATATCTTCCAGCTGTGGGGTGGTGGCAAGGGTGGTGGCTATAGAGGTGGCTGCAGAAGCTATAAATGTAATAAGGGATGCTATAAGCAGGGTAAGTAGGCCAATTGCTTGGGATTCCCTGTGATAGATTGTAACTTGTTGAGTCCACCCATCAGTGGTCACAGGTATCCATAGATACCTGGGTGTACGGACCAGGACATGTGTGTCAGCATCAGGCAGGGTGCAGGAGGTAAGATAGCAAGAAGTATTACTGGAGCAGTTCAGGATATCAGAGTGGTCAGGGGTCAGATTGGTAGCTACCCAGAAAAATGGGGGTGTGGGACAGGCCTGACTGTGTAAAAATACTGATTTTTCTGGCTGTATTGTAGGTTCAACCAGTGCTAGCTTGGACCCCCGTAGGGTCCATTTTTTCCCAAGTTCCATTATACCAGACAAGCCCTCTCATGAAAAAAGAGGTCTAATGTCTGTGCAGGCTGAAGGGCCACACAGAGGGACCTGAGACAGGGTGGTGTATTTTGTATATTGTGGGGGTCTATATCTCAATGGGGGTGCCCCAACCTCATCTAAAGCAGAATAGATACTGAGCCAGGAACCAATACAGAATGCATAGGGGCCTCTGCATGGGGCCCAGGGGATCTGTGGAGACCATAACTGGGGGAAATATCCAACGTTAGGGAGAAGAGGGCGGGGAGGAGAGTATGGAATTTGGGGTAGTCTAGTATACAGTGTTCTAAAATCCTTGGGCCAGCACACACCAGTACCATTGTATCCCCATAGACTTCCAGCTGGGAATCTTATGTCAGAAGAGTCAAAAGCAAAAAGGTCCCCTTGAAATGAGTGGGATAGCAGGACCCAGTATGGGTGTGCAAAGGACCAGTTAAAGGTGAAACCAACAGAATTGGAAACGTTAAGAGTTCCGGGAAAGGTGTAGCTGCTTGTTCTTCCGGTGAGAGTGTGGGGAGACCCAGAGTTCCACTACTGGCAAAGAGCGCAGGGAAGAGAGATGCATCATAACCTATGGGTAAAAGAATTTGGGGGGAAGGGATAAGTGCCCATCCGGGGGTGGCCTGTACTTCTGGGGTATTCAGCAGGAACAGCATAGTAATGAGGAGCTGGTGAAGAGACAAGTGTCCTCTGGGTTTAAAGTCCATTGCTCTTTTTGCCAAGGTGAAGAGCTGGTGCTGGAGCACTGTAGGAGGTTGGGGAAATTGCCTCCTCCCCCTCCCTCTGCGTCTTGGGTCTCATCTACTGTTGTTCAGCGACATTCTCTGCATCTCTTTGGTGAGGGCTGCAACGTGAGGTGTCATCTCGAGAGGCAGGTCGGATCAAACGGTCAGGAATCCACAGTGGGGCAGTGCAATCTGTGGGAAAAACTCAAGCAAACCCTCTCCCTTGTGTTAGAATAGGGTCAGGTCCCCTCCATTTGTTAGAAATAGGATCCTTCCGGTGAACCATGGGCAGAGGTGTGGCCGGGAAAAGGGCCCCCCCAGTATTTTAAGGCAGGGGAAAACCCTTCAGAATCAAAAGTCAGGAAGTTCATAGTAAAGAGGGCCCTGTGCAGGGCAATTTTCGGGTCACGCCAGTTGTGGGCATCACTGCCTTTTTTTTTAGGAGAGTGTTCTTTAACGTGCTGTGAGTCCGTTCAACAATTGCCTGACCTTGTGGGCTGTGAGGGATTCCCGTGACATGTTTAATTCTCCGCTGGGAACAAAATGTGGCAAAGGGGGAAGAGGTGAAGCAAGGGCCATTATCTGTTTTTATAGTGTGAGGGACCCCTAGGGTGCAGAAGGTGGGCATCAAAGCAGTGACAACTGCTCTGGAAATTTCAGAAGTCATGGCTTCAGCAAAAAGAAAGTGAGAAAAAGTGTCAATACAAGTAAATATGTATTTGTGCCCGCCAAAAGGTGCAAAATGAGTGACATCAACCTGCCACAAAGAGTTGGGTTGGAGTCCGGGAGGGTTGACTCCTGTTCTAGTGAGTGGGCTGAAGGGTAAAAAGGGTGCACACTTACTGCATTGTCGAGAGATGTGTTTACATGCCTCAATGGTTAGATCAGGGCAAAGACGTTGAAGGGATGCTGGGGACAAATGAAACCTGTGGTGGAGCTTCTTTGCCTGTTGCAGGGGGTCAGAGGGGGTAGTTAACAAGATAAGATTGTCCACGAGACTGTTGCCTGCAGACAAGGGGCCTGGCAGCCCGGTATGTGAGCGGATGTGGGAGAGGAACCACAGTGCTGCTCTTCTGTGTAGAAGTGACTAGCAGGAATTCATCAGAGCAGAGATTAGGTCGGCCTCTTTTGGGGGCAGGGATGCAAAGGGGAGGCTAGAAAGCGTCTGCACAGCGTAAGCACTGTCACCGAAAATGTTGATGGGATCGGAGGGGACCGAGGCCAGGGCCTGCAGTTCTCCCCATTTCACAGACTTGGTGTGAGGGCTCTTATAAGTGAACAAAACAGATCCATTTTTGTAGATAATATAGCCCAGGTGCTTTCTGTTTGCATCTGTAAAGGCTACATAAGCCTGTGGAATTGGTTGAGGGGAGGGAAATGAGAAGGGGAGTGTGCTGACAGGGAGTGCTGAAATCCCCTGAGGAGAGGGGAGGGTGGGTAATGGTTACCAACAGACCCTGTAAAGCCCAGGAGTGCCAAGGCGAGATCAGGGGAGTCAGAAAAGCAGTGAGGGATATGGTGAAGGGGTATGGGGAGGACAAGTTCGTCAGGGTCGGTTCCGAAATGAACTTTGGCAGCCTTCCGACCATTTAGGGTGAGATGAGCCAAGGACAACACCAGTGAGGCTATACGGGGAAGAGAGGACCGTGATAGGTGTATCCAAAGCAGGGGTACACTCTGACAGAGGAGGGCAACGTGTGGAAAGACAATCAGGGAGAAGGGTTTGTGAGGGTCCCTTCGGGAGATGGTAGCTAGGCGTAAAGCCGAGTTAACTTTGTCAATGGCTGCCACGGCCTCTTTGGTTAGTGCACAGGGGCTAGAGGGATCAGGGGAGCCTCTAAGGCAGTTGAAAAGAGGCTACAAAGGGAGCAGAGAACAGTCAATTTAATAGTAGTTAAAGGCCACTGATCTGTCCATAAGGGGGTCTCATCCTTCCATTGCATTGGGGTAGGTGGGGGGCAAGGAGGGAAGGATGGCAGGGGCAGAGCAGTGGCCTCTAGAATTGGGGGTGACCGGTAGAGACATCAGTGGATATGTGGAGACCCATCTGTTTCTGGAAGTCCCTTCCCCAAAGGACATGGGGAACACCTGGTACCAGGAGGAGTTGGATGGATCCTGAATGACCTTCCCAGTCCTCCAATCGGAAGTCTCGGGATAGCATCCTAGTGGATGTTTCCCCACATACTCCCATGATGGTGGGTCCTTTTTCAGTGGGCCATTCACTGGGGGCTTGATCAGCAGGGATAACGGTGGTGTCAGCTCCTGTGTCAATGACCCCAGTCCAGACTGACCCGGACAATTTTAGGGACATTCTGGGCTGCCCAAGTTGAATGGGTGCTGTCCAGAGGATGTCATTCCCTCTTAGGCGCAGGGCTGAGGGTTGCCCCACATCCCGTTTCCCGAGGGGGAAGGAGGAGGGAGAGCGAGATCCAAACGACAGTCTTTAGCCCAATGAAGGCCTTTCTTACATTTGGGGCAGGGTGTCCTTGGCTTCCTTGTCTGTGAGGGCTGGGGCCCATGGCTGGGGGCAGCACCAGGGAACTGGCACTGCCGATTAGCACATTCTCGTGCTAGGTGTCCTGTTCCTCCACATGCATAACATTTCCTGTCTTGGTTCCCTGTCTGTGCACTCTGAACTTGTATGTGCAAGGTCTCTAGGGCTCGGGCTAGGGTGGAGGCTTGATGGGTCATAGACCCCACATTCCAGCTGGCTAAAACCCAATCTTCTATGTGAGTGGATTTAGAAAGATCGATCAGCCTCCAGCATTCCTGGGAGCAGCCTTCCTTAATGAGTTCTTTAGCAAGGGCATGGGCTGCTCCTGAGTGAGTGACTTTAAATTCAACAGCCTCTTGGACCTGAGCAACAAAATCAGAAAAGGGCTCTGTTGGTCCTTGAATGATTTTGCGCAAGGGCTCTTTAGAGGGGCCTGATCGTGGTGTACGACGCCAAGCCCATAGTGCACAGAGCCTGACCTGATCAAAAGTACTCTGGGGGGCCCTAGGACTGAATGTTTGTAGTACTAAAGGTCCCATCCCCTGCCAGCATGTTAAAGGTTAGCTGGACACCAGTGCGACTATTTCGCTCAGCCTGTTGTTCACATTCATCATAAAAGGCTGCCTTCCACATGAGAAAGTCCCCAGGGATTAAAAGGGTCTGCATGAGTTGTTTATAGTCCCCTGGGCAATTAAGATCAATACTCCAAGTGTCTAACATGCTTTACAAGTAGGGGCTATTAAGGCCTTCCTCCCTGGCTACCTTCCTCATTCTTTCCAGGACCTTAGCATCTGTGGGATAGCACCTTAATGGTCTTTGTGGGGTAGGGTTAATGTTAACTGGGAAAGCATGAGCAAAAGGTTCTGGCTTGGGGGAAAATGCACCCCAGCAGTAATCTCTCATCTGGCAGGCTTCTGTGAAGTCATTATAGGTGCTGAGGGGGCAGGGGAAGCATCTTGATGTTTCAGGCCCCAGGAGTCATCATCAATGGGCTTGTCAGGGATTTTACTGTGTGTCCAGGGTGGCTCTGGGGGACAGTGTTGGGGGAGTTGGATCCAGTCATCTCCCCGAGGCAACTCACGGTAGAGACGAGGAGGCTTTGGGGGCGTGGTTTGTCTGGCAGAGGATCCAGGGAGGGCTTAGGAGGAGGGGGGGCAAGTAGATTTCTCATCAGTTTGAGTGCCCTCATCGCGGACCTCAGTGAGGTGGCATGAGCTCTCTGCTCTGGCCTTTTCTGCATCTAAAGCTGCCTGTAAAATATCTTGAGGCTTTTCCTCTCTCCCTGAAAGGCAGGCATGTATTGCAGTGACGATAGGATAGAAGGGCAGAGGGGGAGAAAAGTCACCACGGACCTCAGCTCTGCGGGCAAGTGTCAAAACATGCCCCCAAACATCAGGATCCTGGATGTGACCAGCTTCAATCCAGAGGGCCAAAGCTAAAACCGTCTGGAGTGTTATCTTACATTCTTTTTCAGTGCATTTCAGGTGATGGGAATTTAGGAGTTGTCTAAGAACCCGTACTTGCGTATGTTGGGAAGAAGGGGGAAGATTCCCCATTAGGATAAGGGACTACAGGGGGCTCTAATAGCCGTGGGGCCGCTGGGGCGGGGGGCTGTTGAGAGACCAGCCTGAATGGGGCACTTACCTTGGCCAGCAAGGAGGAGTGCGAGTCTGAAGAGCTCTTCAGAGGGGGATCCCGGGTTGTGGCACCATTTGTTGTGGCTCACTTCCTTGGGGCCCACAGTGGCAACCTCCCTCCAGGAGGGGAGCTGAGAATAAGGAGTCAAGCCACTACTGCCTTATGCCTCCAGCCCAATTTTATTACTGCTTAGCTATTACATATATACTGTTAGGTCTTCTGGGGTAGAACAAAGAATAATGAGGTAATTGTTAGGGGGTACAAGCGATGTGTAGGTACAGCTTCTTGCATTACAGGATAGGAGGGTACATTAGGGAGGAGATGATAAGGCACAGCTGTGTCTAGCGCCATTGGACAGTGGGATGGAATGTACAGCTCCCAAGGACTCTGGCTCCCAAGGACTCCAGCTCACCTTATCTCTCAGGGCGGCAAGCTAGCTCCTGAGACTGTCCAGGTGGCGGTTTACTTGGAGATGATTTGTGTCATGGCTGTTAGAATAGCCTGTGTACCCACAATGTATTAGAATAGAGTTTGAATGTCAAGGAACTGGAAAATGCCTCAGAAATAATAATTGTATTGTTTCTAATATGTTAGGGAAAATGGGAGTCAAATGATAAGGAATATTGCATTCGGTTTAATTTGTAGTTAATCAAATAGAACATACCATTACCTCTAGTTTATCTTAAGTTCCAAATTATGGGGAAACTCATTTGACATTCTCTGTTCTGCTGATACTCTCACCCTTGTTTATCTGAAACTTGGGACCCCAAAGTTTTGTTCCAAGGCCAACAGCCAGATCCAGTTTCTCTCTGGAAACATTTTTTTAGGTTTTTGTAAGGCAAATGGGGTTAAATGGCTTGCCCAAGGCCACACAGCTAGGTAATTATTAAGTGTCTGAGACCGAATTTGAACCCAGGTACTCCTGACTCCAAGGCCAGTGCTTTATCCACTACGCCACCTAGCCGCCCTGGAAATATTTTTAACAGATGATTTAGATGAAGCTTCTCCCTAAAAATTTTTGAAGCAAATTTAAAAAAAGTAGAAAAATTGTACTTGATCCTAATCTCAGAGAAATTAGCTTTTAATTCAAAAGTGTATTTATTAATCACTTACCAACATTTTGAGGTATTATGGTAGAAGCAAAAAATAAAGGGAAGGGAAGGAAATAAGCACTTATCTAGTACCTACAAAATACAAATATTATCTCACTCTATTCTCACAACAATCCTGTGAAAGTATGGATTATTTTACATTTATTGAAGAAACTGAGACAATGTGAGAATAAATGACTTGGCCATGGTCATGTATGTCACTAGTGTGAAGCTAGATTTGAATTTTGGTCTTCCTGACTCTAGACCCAGCACTTCATCCAGTTCTCCTCTTCCTCTTTCTCTTCCTTGAAGAATACAGCTTATGCTTTGCCTTTGAGTCATTCCTTTTATTTTTGGGGGTGGGCTAGAGGGTGCAGGGGGGGCTAGTACTTGGTTCTAGATCCAAAGTTCTAAGTCCCTCTACTAATACCTGGGTGAGCTTGGACAGATCATTTCTTGTTCCTGAGCCTCAATTTATTAATCTGGAAGACAAGAGAACTGAATTCAATGACCTCAGTTCCTTCCCAGTACTAAATTTATGAATTGACAACCAAGCACTAAATGTAGAAACTACCATTTTTATTAGACCATAATGAAGAAGGAGGTCCAAAGAAAAAGACCTTAAATGGAGGGAGGTGAGTCAATCACATTTAGTTGTTAGGATATGGATTCATGAAAATAAAAGGAGTGTCAAATGAGGAAAACCAGGAGACAGCGATTTTATTAAAGGCAAGGAAAAGACAATATCCTGAGAGAAGAAATGATCTGTCATATCAAAAAATGCAGAGAAGGCGAATAGGTCTTTGGCAAATAGAAAAGGCAATTCAATGGAGAGTTGAGACCACTGGCAATTCTGAAGAAAGCACTTTCAGTAGTTATCAGGTCCAAATTCAAATCTAAGGAATTGAGATATAGTAAAAGTTTGGAAATGCAAGCAATGAGTAGAGAAAACCTGCTAGGAGTTTGGCTGTGAATGGGAGAGATACAGGACATGCTTACTGAATGACAATAAAATAAGATGATAACATGTGAAACTGTAAATCTACTATGTACAATACTACTACTGAACTTAAACCCTAAAAGATGAAAGAAAGAAAAAAGGCCCTATATGTATCTAAATATTTATAATAGCTTGTGTGTATGTGCTATTCCTTTCAAACATACCACAAAGTTATTATTTAAATTTCTTTGTCCTATTCCCTCCCCTCCTAGAGTTGGCCAACATTAAATACTAATAGAAATACATATATAAATGTATGTATACATTTATATATGTATATGTATGTGTGAGTATATATGTATGGATTATAATATATATTATATATATATATATGTATATATGAAGAAAGATGCTATCTGTATCCAGAGAAAGAATTAATCTATTTATTAATTCACTGGCTGCAGATAGCATCTTTCTTCATATGTCTTTTATAGTTAATTAGGGTATTTATAATTTTTAAAATTTTAATTTGAAATGTGGTACTCATAGAATGTAACATGATATACTTGGTGTACTATTGCTAGTTTATTAGAAGAGACATACCAGGCATCTTACTTATTTTAATGTATTCCAAAATGGATTTAACTTTTTTGGGGGGTTTCTATGGCATATTAACTGACACTGGCTTTGTTAAATCCTTCACCTTTCCCATGGAGTTGCTAAACTAGATCTCCCTTCCCCTTATACTTAGACATTTAATCGTATGAAAGACTTTAAATTTTCCCTATCTAAATAGTATCTTGATAGTATTGTTTATAATAACTTTGTTTAGCTGCATGTCTGATAGAGCTTCAACATTGTTGCTAAAAAGAAAAGATATAAGGCCCTTGGGCTTGCTTCTAGAGCCCTTCCTCCAGTCAATTGAATCTTAATCTTTAGGCAGTTGTATAATGATATATGAATTCATCAATTATGCTGTCAAATGCTTCATTTTGTCCATTTTGCCCACTAGGATATTAAGAGAAATTATGTCACATCTAATTATGAAATCAATATACATTAATAATATATGTAAAATGAAGACCTATTTCGAAGTGTCTCATCAACCCAGGCTAAAATGAGAATACATGAAGGGTCTATTACCAGCAATTGAAATTCCTCAAGAAAGAACTCCTTCCAATGCAGACCACAATCTATTAGGTATCTTACTCTCTACAATGACTGCTCCAAACCTTCTCATTTTTCCTGAATCCTCCTTCCCTTTCAGCTGAGGATACTTCATGGCAAAAATTGAGACAACTCATGAAAATCCCCTCCTTTCTTCCCCATCCTCATCTTGCGTCAGACACCTTTTCCCCACTATCTCTTCCTTCCCTCCATTCTTTATTCCTTCCCAAACCAGGTCCTCTACATGCTACTGCCTTGATTCCATCCCTAACAGCTTCTGTATCAGATTGATTCCACTGTCATTTTTTTGAGGTTTTTCAAGTCAAATGGGGTTAAGTGGCTTGCCAAAGGTCACACAGCTAGGTAATTATTAAGTGTCTGAGACCAGATTTGAACGCAGGTACTCCTGACTCTAGGGCTGGTGCCTTATCCACTGCACCACCTAGCTGCCCCAACCACTGTCATTTTCACACCTTCTCTTCTGCCTTCTTTTCTGCTGTTTCTTTAGATATGTTCATGTCTCCTCCATCCTTAATTAACTTCATTATTCCCTATAATCCCAGCTAGATATCATCCTGCAACGCTCTTCTACTTTGCCAATTTCAAACTTCTGGAGAAAGCTATCCACACTCAATCTTCCAATTCCTTTCCTCTCATCCTCTCCTTAACCCCTTGCAGTCTGGTTTCCAATGTCATCATTCAACTGAAACTGTTCTTTCCAAAGTCACTAATATTTTAATTATCAAAGTTAAAGATCTTTTCTCAGTCTTCATCCTCCTTGACTTTTCTGCAGTCTTTGACACCATTTATTTCCTTCTGGACCTTCTCTCCATTTTTGTGATACTACTTCCTCTTAGTTCTGTTTGACCATGCCTTCCTAGGCCATTTTGATGATTTTGTTTTAATCCAAATCATGTCCTGTGGATAGTTCCTAAGACTCTGACCCAAGAGCACTCTCATTTTGTTCTGAATTGTCTCACCTGGTGGTCTCATCAGCTCCTATGTTTTCAGTTCTCTCTGTGTAGATGATCTTCCAATTCATATTTCCTGGACTCTGAATGATCGATTGTCGCAGATGCAAAACCAGTTCCTGGATAGTCTTAGGTTCAACATGTCCAAAAACCAAATCCATTATCTTTTCTTTCAAATCTTCCCCTCCTCTGAACCTTCTCTGATGCTTCTTCCTAGGACCCAACCTCACAACCTCAGGTCATGCTTTCTCATCCCACATATCAAATTTTTTACCAAACCTTAACTTACTTTCACAATGTCTCTTATATTTCCACTCACAGCCTAGTCCAGGTTCTCATCAGTGCCTGCTGGGATAGTCCCAGTAGCCTTACAACTAGTTTTCACTCTCCACTGCAAAGCCATCTTCCAATCACCTGCCAAAGAGAGTTTTTTTTTTTTCCACAGCATAAGTCTAAATGTGTTACTCCTCCTCCCTCCCCAACATGGTTCTTCAGTGGCTCCCTATTAGCCTCGGTAATCAAATATAAAAGCACTTTTGTTTGATATTCAAAGCTCTTTGTAAGATGGTTCGTTCCTACCTTTCCAGGCTTCTTACTATCCTTCACCCTACAGAATCCTCCATTTCCTATCCATTTATCTTGCCGCAGGCGGCTCCCAAATTGAGAATGTTCTCCCCCCTCCCCTCATCTCCTCCTCCTCCTTTCCCTCTGCTTTCAAAACAACTTGAGTCCTACCTCCTCCAGAGACCTTTTCGGCTTCCCTTCTCCATCACCCCTACATTCTATTTTTTACAAGGCAGTAGGGTTAAGTGGCTTGCCCAACTGAGGCCTGATTTGGATTCAGGTACTCCTGACTCCAGGGCCAGTGCTCTATCCACTGCATCACCTAGCCACCCCCTTTGGTAATATTTTGAAGTATAAAGCTTTGTTTTCATGACCTTGCCATTCTGTGCCTTTTTCTTCCTTTTTGGCCCTACCCCTGCTCCTTCATATTTGTAGTACCTTTCCCTTATGTTTTCTCCCTCATCATTATGAGAGGAAAGGACCCAGTAGCTGACATTTTGAGCTATGGGTTACCTTTCCTGAGTTTTCATTTTAAGATTTGATTCTAACTTTAGAATGGAACATCCAGTGATCTCTCTGACTTCTCCTTCTGCAAGGGGACTTTTTCCCATTCATTCACCACTACCCTCACTCCAACTAGAGTCTTCCCTCTGAGATGACCTCCCATATTTGCACTGTATGGAGCTTGTGCAGAGTTATTTTTATGTCATCTCCCTCCATTAGATTGATCTCCTTGAGGGCATTGACCATGTTATTGCCTTTGTTTTTTTCTAACTTAGTGAAAATGCTGGACACATAGTAAGAACTTAATAAATTTGTATAGTAGCATCAGTAATTGATAGTAGCAGGAATTGTTGTTTGTTCTTTGTTTTCAGAGAAAAGAATGACATCATGGAGGTGATACATTGACAAGCACATGAATTGGAATTGGATGAGGGGTTGCTCTGCTAAGTCATCAACCTCATTTTCTCCTCCAGAGACATGAGTCAAATTTAAATCGGGATGACTGGAGATGATCCTGGATGTGAGATAATCAGGGTTGAGTGACTCGCCCAAGGTCTTACATACAGCTAGTGAGCATCAAGGATCTGAACCCAGGTCCCTCTGACTTTCAGTTTTATATGATGGACCAGTAGCACTAATGATAGAAGTATTCATAGTAGTAATAGTGGTGACAGTCACTTAATAGTTTTTTTTTTAAATGAACTGAATTTGGACCATATAGAGCCAGGTTTGAGAGACTCTTTTAAACCCTGTACCCTAAGTTCCCACTCCTGCTGTCCATACAGCCTTTTGGTTAGGGATTGATGAGTATAGGAGGGGAGGTGGGGATAGAACTGTAGGAGAAAACGCTTAGACTTGGGTCACAGAGCTGAGGTTCACATTCTGACTGTGGCCAAGCTCAGAAAATCATGCCTAGGACCTGGTTCCATGGTCCAAGGAGTAGTCAGTTTAGAAAAGTTTAGAAGAGCCCATCGCCAGGAAATCTTCAGGAATGGGAAACTTTCAGCCAAACTGACTCTTGAAGATTTTACAATCTGTACTGGCAAAAGTGAATACCCAAACCGACACAACACTTGATCTGCACAATGCTAAAGTCGAAGTCAAATCTTCAAGATGTAGACTTGTCGGAATTTTCTAGTAGAACAGTTTCTAGGCTGACAAAGTAGACAGCATGCTGTATGATCTAATAATAATAGCATCTATAGAAAACGTTCAAGGTTTGTAGGGTGCTTCTCATACAGAATCTCACTTGATTCTTCCAACAACCTTAGGAATTTGCTAATAAGTTTCTAAGGTTAGGATTTGAACTTAGGTCTTCCTGATTCCAAAGTGCACCACTCTTATCTACTATCAGACTGTACCTCTTCTTTTTTTTTAGTTTTGCAAGACAATGGGGTTATGTGGCTTGCCCAAGGTCACACAGCTAGGTAATTATTAAGTGTCTGAGGCTGGATTTGAACTCAGGTCCTCCTGACTCCAGGGCCAGGGCTCTGTCCACTGCACCACCTAGCTGCCCCAAGAATGTACCTCTTCTCCCAAGAGTAGACAGTCCTCTTGTGTCAGAGGATGACCCACTTATATTTTCCCTTGGTTTTGTTTTTGTTTTTTGAGGCAATGGGTTTAAGTGACTGGTCCAAGGTTGTATAGCTAGTAAGTGGCAAGTGTTTAAGTCCAGATTTGAACTCCGGTCCTCCTGATTTCAGGGTTGGCACTCTTTCTACTGTGCCACCTAGCTGCCTGCACTTTTCCCTTATTTAATAAGAGAGATGCACTATAGACATAACTGTGTAAGGGAGACGCTTGATTTAGTGAAATTCTATAGAATGTTCAAGTAATTTCACTTGTTTTTTTGCTTTATCATCATAGTTGATAAAGGATTTTGTCAATGGGACTTTAAATGTAGGAATTTAGTTTTAATACACACCCATATTTAACACAGAAACACTGGTTAAAGAAAGCTTGGAGAAAGTTGCTGTTCAGATTATCTTCCCTAAGGTTTTGTTCCTGTCCTATTTCCTGGAAGATCAGTTTATGGTGTGATCTCATTAAGATCATTTGAGAATGCCACCTGGTTCCAGGAGCTCATGTTTTCCTCCATTTAGCAGAGAAAGAGAGATAGAGACAGAGACAAAGAGGGGGGTCAGAGATTTTCAAGAAAGTGTATTTCTTCAAAATATATTAAAGAAAGCAAAGAGCAAATAAGATTTTTAGAATTATAGACAAATTATATTTTGTCTCTATTGTGGAATGCAGCGTGCAGTAACTTGCCTTTATAACCTATACATGCATGATATTGGTCATTGGAATTTTTTTAAGCTAATTTCATGAAATTATGAGCTACTACCAGTCAAGCATTTGATAGCCAATATACCGACCCTCTTGTCAGGATCATAACCCCATGCTGATGGCCTTGAGAATTGAAGAGGAGTAGTAAAACAATTTGGTTTTGTATGGATTTTGCTTGACCATGGAATCCAAGGCATCTTGTCTAGATGATTTCAGCAAGAGAATGAGACACTGTAGCTGGAGTAAAGCTATCATTTTCATAACATGCTTTGGTTTCTGGGTAGTGTTCTGGGATAGTCAGAGGTTTTTTACTACTTCTGTGTTTGAGAAATAATAAATACTCTGACCAATTTTTTTCCCCTTAAAACTCTGTGAGCTGCTTGTTCCAAACCTGATCCCTTCTAGGGAAAATATGTGAATCGAGGCTCTCCCAACATTTCTTTACATGCCTGTATCATTCTATTGCTGAAACCTCTATTCTGACTGACTTTTGCCACTCACTATTTTTAACAGAAGAACTTTAAAGTAATACAGTCATTTGCCCTATGAATCCTTCCAAGGCTACATTATACTAGACTCTGAAGTTTCCCTTTTGCCCAAGGAGGGTGCCCATCTCTGAAGTACATATTTTTAAAAATGTTTTATTGATATTTTATTTTTCCAAATACATGTTATGAAAGTTTTTCAACATTCTTACAAATGCATACATATATTTTTAAGTTACAAAATTCCCTTCCACCCTCCTTTTCACCCCTCTCCCCTCAGTGGTGAACAATTAGGTTAATATTGTACACACACATTTGTGTTAAAAAAATGTTTGCAGATTCGTCATTTTCAGTATGAGGAATTAGGAATAAGGGAAAGAAATATACAAGAGATATTTTTTAAAAAGTGAATGTAGGAGCAGCTAGGTTGCCCAGTAGATAGAGCACCAGCCCTGGAGTCAGGAGTACCTGAGTTCAAATTTCACTCAGATACTTAATAATTACCTAGCTGTATGGCCTTGGGCAAGCCACTTAACCCTACTGCCTTGCAAAAACCTAAAAAAAAGTAAATGTAGTGGTGATCAGAATCTGAATATTTTTTCCTTTGTTTTGTTTTTCTACCTCTTAATGGGGATAGCACTGTCCATAGCCTGTCTTATTAGACATTATTAAGGCTGCCCTAGCGCTCTGAACTGATTAGAGGAACTACATCCATCAATCTTCATGAACTCACAGTGTTGTTGTTAATGTGTGGAGTGTTCTCTTGGTCCTGCTCCCTTTGCTTAGCATCAGATTCTGTAACTCCTTCCGTGCTTCTCTAGAACCTGACCATTTATGGTTTCTTATAGAACAATAGTATTCCATAGAATTCATGTACCATAACTTGTTCAACCATTACCCATTTGATGGGCATCCCCTCAATTTCTAATTCTTTGCCCATTACAAAAAGAGCTCTCAAAAAGAGCCACTATGAATATTTAGGAACATGTAGGACTTTTCCCTTTTTTTCTATAATTCTTCTGGATATAGACCTAGAATTGGAATTGCTAGGTCAAAGGGTAAATCAGTTTTATTGCTCTTTGGGCATAGTTCCAAACTGCTCTCTAAAATTGGTGGATTAGATCACAACTCCACCAGCAATGCATTAATGTCCCAATTATCCCACAACCTCTCCAACATTGATCATTTTCCCTTTTATCATTTTAGCCAATCTGATAGATTTAAGACGATTCCTCATAGTTATTTTAATTTTTACTTCTCAAATCAATAATGATTTGGAGCAATTTTTAAAATGATTATGTATGTATACATACATATATATATATATGTATATATATATATATATATGCATATCTGTAATTTCTTCATTTGAAAACTGCCTATTCATATCCTATGGCCATTTATCAATTAGGGAATGACTTATAACCTTATAAATTTGATGTAATACTCTGTATATTTTAGATTGAGACCTCTATCAGAACTTCTTGGTTCCCAGCTTTCTGTTTTCCTTCTAATTTTAGCAACAATGATTTTATTAGTACAAAACCTTTTTAATTTCATATCATCAAAAATATTTATTTTGCAATTTATCATGTAC
Source organism: Macrotis lagotis (assembly GCF_037893015.1). Taxonomy (NCBI): domain Eukaryota; kingdom Metazoa; phylum Chordata; class Mammalia; order Peramelemorphia; family Peramelidae; genus Macrotis; species Macrotis lagotis. The sequence goes on from NW_027421913.1 coordinate 270,285, forward strand.
TCTATTTCTTGTTTGGTTATAAATTTGTCCCCTTTCCATAGATCTGATAGAGTATTTCTTAGTCTATTAATTTATCAATGGTGTCCCCCTTTATGTCTAAAATCTATACCCATTTTGACCTTATTTTGGTATAGGGTATGAGATGTGAGTCTGTGCCTAGTTTTTGCCATACTGTTTTCCAGTTTTCCCAAGAATTTTTGTCAAAAATTTCTCATCCCAGAAGCTAATGTCAATCAGTTGCTTTATTTCTTAACTTGTACCAGGCATTTTTGATGACTATCGCTATATATATCTGGTAGAGCTAGGCCACCTTCCTTTACATTTTTTTTTCATAAGTTCCCTTGATATTCCTGACCTTTTGTTGCTCCAGATAAATATGAAGTACATCTTCTTTGGCAGGCAACACTATTCATTGCTAAGTTTATCTCTGCCTGTAGTCATTCTCACATGTGTTCAAATGAGGTCAATTGATGGTTGTGTTTGGTTAGTTTGACTGTTAGAATCTATGGCTAGTCATCCTCAATGGCTGAAAATTTAGATAACTTTGGTCTTATTTTCTATGAATGGAAAAATAAAAGTTCCCAGAATTAATGATTGCTACATGAAAAGGTAGCGAACAAGGCCACAAGCCATAACCAATACTGACCTGAACTATTTCAGTGGCAGCTTCATTGAGCTTCATGTTTGATCTTCACCTGGTTCTTCAGTTTGATTGGTGATGATGGTGATAATGATGTTTTGTCCTTTGATCTTGAAAAAGACCAGGATATCAGGGAGGTGATGCCATGACAAACATATGAATTGAATGTGACCAGATAGGAATCATGACAACTGGAGGTGGACCTGGATACAAGGCAAAAGAGGTTAAGTGACTTGCCCAAAATCTCACAGTTAGTAAGTGTCTGAGGTTGGATTTGAACTCTGATTCTCCTGATTTTAGGTCTACTGCTGTATCTACTGCACCACCGACCTGCTTGGTATTCAGATCTGATCAATACCTTCTGCTTCTGTGACTATAGAGAGCAGGGCTGTGATCTCTAGGTCCTCTATTTATGGAGGGGGTTTCTAACATTTTAGGACATCTTTAGACTTCTCTAGCATGCTCCATGGATATGGAGCTCAGGGGCCTTCTTTCCCCTTTCCCTTTCAGTTTCCTTTTGTCTTTTCCCCTTAGATTAGAAGCATCTTGAGGCCAGGAAACATTATTTTTTTATTTATATTTGTGTCCTTAATACTAAGCACAGTGCACAGCACATGGCAAGAGATTTATATTTGTTGTCTGACTGACTTGTCCAGCCCATCCTCCTCACAGCTGCCAAAATTATCTTCCTAAAACATTGGTCTGATTTCCCCACTTCTCTGTTTAAAAACAATCTTTATTGGTCCTGTTTTGCAACTAGGAAAGAGTATAACTCTTTGCCTTGGCATTTTTAAAGCTCTTCCCAGCCTGGCTCTCATCTTAATTTCCATGTTGGTTTCACTCAATTCCTTATTTCAAATTCAGCAGTGCCCCAGTCTGCCACCTCTTGGGCAGATTCGCTCATCTATCACCTCAGCATATTTGCCCAGGGTCTCCCACCTGGTGCCACCACCTCTGAAAGAGTTTTCCATTTTCCCTTGGTTGTTATTGACCCCTACCACCTCAAAGTTATTTTATTTATTTAAAATGTTTATAAAGTGTATATAAATGCTGGTTATCATTGTGAATCCAAGTAAATGTTGTATCTCCTCCTCTTTTCCAACTGTCTTTGAATCTCCAGTCCTCAGGATTGTACACAGAAGTCACTTCATAAAAACCTATTGAACGACATTGACTTCTTCCATTGACCCCAGTCATTCTATTTCATTTTTGTTGTTCTTATTGCCAAGCAGTGGGGATAAGTGACTTGCCCAAGGTCACACAGCTAGGCAATTATTAAGTGTCTGAGGCCGGATTTGAGATCAGGCCTTCCTGACTCCAGGGCTGGTGCTCTATCCACTGCTCCACCTAGCTGCCCCAATGCAGTCATTCTCAATCATGGGTGTCATCCGAATCCAGCTGACCAAGCTGAAGCAGTGGTCTGTCCCCAGAGTGAAGCTTTTAAGTAATCCTCTAAGGGTTGCAAATGGTTAGACACAACACAGCTCCTTAGAAAGATTCATTTGAAAGAGCTCACTTCTCTTTAGGAGAAAAAAAAATGGACAGACCTTTTCAAAGAGGTGTCTTTTGTTTTAAGTTTTAAAAAAGACCTAAAAATCTCAAAGTAAACAGTCTAACTGATGTTAATTCTAGCAATCAATTCTAACTGTCCTGTGTAGGTTGATTTCTTTTTTCCCCCAAACATATAACTCAAATAAAAATCACTTTTCTAATGGCCTGAAAATTTCTTAACTAACCTCTGTGCAAAGGGCTTTGAGTTCCTTGGAAGGCTTCCAGTCAATCAGCATTTATTGATTATTTACTAAGGGCTTAATAAATGTTTTTAGTTAAACAGTAGATTTATTTTGGTGTAAATATTCATACATCTACTGTTGGACCAAGCATTTAAGAAGATAATATCTAGTGTTTCATCTTTCTGTCTGCCTGGGAAATGGCTGATAAGTCTTGTGTTCTAGACTTAGACCAGAGAACTGAAGCTGACAGGGCAAGGACGAGTGAATTAAAGAGATTAGCTTGCTAATTTCAGTTGTGCCCTTATGTGTTTCTGTCCATTCAGTACTTTGTCCTGTCATTCAAGAATGGCCTTATTCAGTGGGTAAAGTATGATAGCCCTGCTCTACAATTTGTTTAGTTTCCAAGCTTGGAAAAAGGACTGTTTTCATTTCTGACCAGTGAAGGGGAAAAGTTTGATATATTTCTCACTACGCTAATCAGTGGTAGGATTTTGTGATACTATTGCCAGAAATAGTATGTCCAAGATTTTTATGTCTTTGAATTGACTACAAATATGAAAAGTTAATATGAATTGCTAAAGATAATTTTTAAAAATGCTTATTACTCCTGGGATTTTGAAGGGGGAGAGGAGGGGGAGTGGAAGGAAATGGACTTTCTACTTACCAGACACTCCTAGTAGTTAGACAATTACTTGATGGGGAGAGTGTGAAAAGTCACCAATTCAAAACATAGTCATTGCATTTAAAATTTCTCATTAGTGTGCAGCTAGGTGATGCACTGGATGGACCACCAGCCCTGGAGTCAGGAGTACCTGAGTTTGAATCCGACCTCACACACTTAATAATTACCTAGCTGTGTGGCCTTGGGCAAGCCATTGAACCCCATTGCCTTGCAAAAAAAAAAAACAATGGCATGAAAAGTCTATATGAACATTTGGATTGGAAATGCCCCAAAATTTTCTTCCAAATGACTCTGAAGACCTTACTGAAAATGGAGATAGGAGGGGGTAGTGATAATAGTTTTTATACAATGCTTTAAGGTTTGCATAGCATTTTACAAATATTATTAGCTCATTTAATCCTCACAACAACACTGGAAAATAGGTGCTGTTATTATCTCCCATTTTAGAGATGAAAAAACTCAGGCAGACAGAGTAAAAGGATACATGACTTGCCCAGGGTCACAGGGTATCACTTCTAGCACTACAAATGCCTCTGGATCACTGCCATCTCATTGTTTGGAATTTTTCTTGGGAATGAATCCTGCATATTCAGAAGTCCATTTTAACTCAGTCATCAAGCCCTAGCATATTGTGCCTTTGGCAAAGTTACTATTTAATAATGACTTGTTTAATTGAATTAAACAAAATAAAGTTATATTTAGGGATCTAGAAACTCTTTCCTGACCTAGTGTTTAACTATCTAGAAGAAATTAAGTCATATCTATTTAATGTAGAAATGATAGTAGCATCTTTATTCATTAAGTAGAAATTGGTCCCTGTTTCCATTTTCTGAGTCTGAAAAAAAGTTTGTCCAGGAGGGTCTTCCAGTTAGCATGGCTCTTGCCATTGAGTAGAGTTTATCGAGTACTCAAGGCCAAGAATTTCTAGTTAATTAGGAGTTGATTTTCTAGTGATAGATTTTAGCCTTTATGATCTTAAACCAGGAGGGGCAGAGAAAGTATGAAGTGATGACACATTTGAAGACTAGTGTTGGTCAAGTGACTCACTTCCCTTGGGAATGTCCTGGGGAACATGGAGGGAACATGTCTGTGTGAGCAGCTTTCTATATAACTAAGCGGAAAACTTCTTGTATAGAAACTTGAGATTCTGAAATGAGATTGACCTTTCATGTAACAGCATCTGTTATGGGTTTATGATAGAAGTCAGTGAAAGTCTCTGGGCAAACAACTTTCCCAAAAGGTGAGCAATGTTTATAGTGAACAAGTCTGTAGGAATTTGTTTCCTATAGCCTGTCTTATAGGGGATACCTTGCAATAGAAATTATAAATGTGTTCCAAATATGGTTGATGTTTTAAGATGCCTATATTTTTCCATGTAGAATGAAGACAAAGTCAGAGATGGAGTGCCTAAGAAAGGTGTAGACCTCCTGACTGAAGAGAGTAGTCTACCTGCTTTTTTCCCTTTTACCAGTGTAGTAAGTTTAACTATTTAAACTATGTGCATTTCCATCTGGACCGCCTTTACACAAATAATATATGGGAAAAGAGTGAAATCACTGTTAAACAGTTAATATGTATTACCTACCATCATTAGTATTTGGTCTGTTTTAGAGATGTTATTCCCTTTTGACTTGTACCAACTTCACTTAAATGCAGAATAAGTCTGTAGTTCCCTCTATATAATAGCCTTTCAGATATCAAAGACAGCTCTGCTATATCCCATCTCTCTTTTTTAAAAACATTTTCTTCTCTACACCAAATCCCAGGTTCCTCAACCATTTTACAGAGAATGTCCTTTTGTATAACTAAAGTCTACTTTGTCTGACTCTTGAACAGTGGTAGCAAGAAGTGGATACCTATGCCCAGCTATGGCCTGACCAGTGTGGAGAGTATACTCTCTTTACCTGAACATTATGCTTCTATTCTGTTGCCTAGAATTGTACAAGCTTCTCTGCTGGCTTCTATGGAATCAGCTAAAACATAAAGGCCTCTTTCCATCTTATACTTATAGAGTTCATGCAGGTCTTTCATCTTGTCCCTATTAAAATCCATCTTGTTGTTTTGGCCTCATTCAAGCTTGCTGAAGTTTTTAAATACTCATTTTCCCTGTATTCATTACTTCTCCTAACATTGTTTCATTTGCAGATTTGTTTACTATGATTCATCCAACAAAATGATAAACAGGATAATTCATGGAATTGCTGTCTGCCTCAGTTTCCCTATCTGTAAAATGGAGATCATAATAGTATCTACCTCCCAGGGTTCTTACGAGGATCAAATTAGCCAGTATTTGTAAAGAACTTAGTCCAGGGTTTGGCACATGAAAGGTGTTTAAGACAAACTTCTTTCTTTTCTTCTTTGTCCTGTTTGGAAGATCATTCTTTTTGATGAGGATGTGTTATCTGCACTGCATATTTTTTCCTCTGGTCATTGTTCTTATCACTTACATTTCCTTTTCTTGGTTTCTTTTGTGTTTTTCTTATTTTCAAAAGTCTGACCTGATTGTAGGCTTTTGCCTTCCCAGCAATATTATTATAAGCTAATTATTTGGAACCATGGTGATGTTTCTGCTTTGGTCTTGTCTTTATTTAAATCTGATCCAAAAACTCCTCAATAGCTTTGAAGAAGGAAAAATCCCACATCAATGATGGTAGTCGAGGACTCCAGGGGAGTTGTGATCTCATCCATGTGGATGTGATGCAAATCTCAAATCCTCTAAAACCACGTATCCTTTGAGAACATAGTCACAATGGGAATTAGTACCGATCCTGCATCTTCCACTGACCCAGTCTTCAAAACTTCAGTCAAATTAAGACTGTATGTGTAGACTTAGACATGGGGCATCCCATGTACCACTTTACTAAACTTGCTACATGCCAGTGAGCTGTGGTCTTTAGTCTGGAGGAACTAATGATTCTGGAAGAACTAGTACATAAGTGCAAGGCAGAGCAAAGGAGGGAGGGAGCATTTTTCTATCCAAATTAGACAAATAACTTCCTAATTTTGAACTGGAAAATCCAGCTTGCTTTCCTAAAAAGAACTCACCATTTAAATAAGAGAGTACAGTCCAACTAGACCAAACACTTAATCATTTGTCATAATCTGTGACTCAGAAGCAGTGGTCTCATCTTCAAAGCTGCAGATAATTTGGTGCGTGGGAGACATTTATCAGAGTGCACCCATTTGACTCTTAGTCAGGCAGGTCACTCTTTTCCATCTCTTCTGGTGGCCGATCCTGTTGCTACCCAGCTTGGAAAGACCCTGAAGTTTGACATGAAACTAAATTGTTTGAAGATAGCTTGATCAAAAGAGAATAGAACTGTGATATGGAGTTTAAATGAGATGTGTGCTTAGTGGATTGATAAACCTTCAGAAGGAAGTTTTCTAGAATGAGAATTCTTGGATGTCTTTTGATAGCCTGGGAAAACTCATGGACTTCTCTGTGAACAGGTTTTTAAAGATATAAAATAAAATGCACAGAATTGTCAAAGAAATGGATTTAATGAAATAAGGATGTAAATTTTTTCCCCATGAAAGTTCTCAGATCCCTCGCAAATTTATTGGAGGGGCACTTTTTTTTCCACCTCCACACACACAGCAGGGAGACCCCTGTCATGCTATCAGATCATGAACAACAACCGGACTCCAAGGCCTCCCAGCAACGAGATTCTATCTGAGAATCACTGCTTCTAAAGGGTTGTGCACAGCAAAGGAGGTCCTCTGAATTAATCAAAGGTCAGGCTCCCTGAGGGTAGCATACCCCAAAATCTGAGAGTTTTATTTGAAGAATAGAAGTTTTATTTGAAGAAGAGTTTATATGAAGAAGAGAAATTAGAATGGAAATATTCTGAAAACAATATACCTACTGTCAATTGAATAAAAAAACAAACATTTAACCCATGTTTCTCTAAAAGTTTCACTTGGGACTTTGAATGAAAAGTTGGTTTTTTTTTGGGGGGGAGTCCTTTTCTGTTTTTTGTTTTATTTTTGTGTTTGAGCTGAAAGAAGGAAAAACTGATACATACACAAGACCTCATGTATCCCTAAATCTTATGGGTAAAAAGAGTAACTCTGAGAATAATCAAACTTCAATTTACTGGGCTGCTCTATGCAGGATGGGTCTGGGGTAATGTGTGGAGAGGCACAATTGTCTTTGGAACTGAGTCAAATGGGGTTATTGCCTTCCCCTTCCCATTTAACTATCTAAGATTTCTGGTTTTACATGGTTTTCTCTCTCTTTTAACATTTAAAATATAGATGATCAAGGTAAGTGTCTGGAAATAGTCTCATTACTGACTTTGATTGATATTCTTCAAACATATTAGCCTGCATGCATTGTTGAAGAGGTGGATTCCCCCCCCCCCTTAACACTAACTTCATTTCATTGGTTGAGTCTTCCTTCTCTGTGGGAGAATAAAAGTGAGGAAACCCAACAAATCTCCTGCCTTAGGCCATTGCAAAACTCTAGAACAGGGTATTTGGGAAAGGTGAAAGGTCTTTAAAATCGTTATCCATTCCCATTTTATCCCCCAAAAACACATTTTAAGAAATTATGCCAAAGTTTTATATTCATGGAATGTACAATGTACGATTGTTTTATATTATGTAACTGGAGACTACAAACCCACAAAGTTCATCTTTCTAAGGTAAAGAGGATCTTGGGAAATAACCGATATTTCTTTAAGTAACTTCTAGTAATGTACTTCCTGTTTTTTTTCTTTAGTAGGACTCTCAGGTTTGTCTTGTGTTTAATTCACCTATGCTTTATTTGTCTGTAATCAATTGCTTTAATTTACTATCATGAGTAGGAGCATAACTAGTTTTTCATCAGGAGAGTGAGTGGGGGGGACCCCTGGTGTAATTATTTTTTTTTAATTTTTTTTTCCTTTAGGTTTTTGCTAGGCAATGGGGTTAAGTGGCTTGCCCAAGGCCACACAGCTAGGCAATTACTAAGTGTCTGAGACCAGAATTGAACCCAGGCACTCCTGATGCCAGGGCGGGTGCTTCATCTACTGAGTCACCTAGCCGCCCCACCCTGGTGTAATTATTTAGTGACTCCTGCATTTGAGAAGAGAGATCCTCAAATTCTACCTCTTTATTCCTCAGTTGCTGAACAATTGTACGGATGCAAATTCTTATTGACATGCAAAAAACCAAAACAGATCAAAAGCAAAAAAAAAATTGGGGGAAAGGGGAGAAGGGAGGTTATAGAATTGAATTTTTAAATCTTAATTACTTGACAGAAAATTAGTAAGTGTTAACTCAAAACATTCAATTTTTTCCATATGCATGATCTCTCATAACAGTGACAGTGCAAAAATTTTCTGCCCCTGATGTTTGCTCATGATGAGTTTTCAAAATTGCAAATATGGCACATAAACTCTTACCTCTTTATCAGGTTCTTTGGGAAAATATATCTGCTTCTTCGTATAAAGAACTTTGTGTTTTGCCTTTTGTTGTATGTATCATTGCTAAAATAAATAACAAAATTGATAGGCATGCTTTCAGGAATTATACATTTTAATGTCTTTTCTGTACTGTAACATGTTATTAAAAACATCATTGAGGACCTAATCTATATAGTCCTCTGTTCAGATTGGAAAACATTTTGGGAATAGAGTAACAGACATAAGGTTTTTGTATTTTTATTTTTTGTATTAAATTGCATTTTTGTTTCAGAATAGTGAAAAGTTAGTTGTTCATAGGAAGATCTACCTTATTTTATCTTTCTCTAGGATGGTAGTACAGATTGCCAAAGGGCTGGTATGAAGATCTGGGAGGGGGGAAAAGGCAACCAGAAGAAAAGAGGCAAGGTGTCTTAGGGCTACCTACCCTTTTAACATTTCTTTTGTTGGGTAGTGAACTGAGTGAAATGTCCCTCCTTCCTTAGTCTAACTCAAATCTGACAATCAGGGAATTCAGGTTCTCAGGGATCCCAGCAGAGGGTGGTCAGATTTTGTTCTGAGACTAAAAAAGATTCATAAGTCATAGATACACAATCAAGGGGCATATATCTGAATATCATGCTTACTATCCATATATAACTGTGGATATGTGTGTAAATATACATGTATGCATGCATGTATTCATGTGAATAAATATACATATCCATATAGTGATATACCTATAGATGGGGAGAGGTGTGTGTGTGTGTGTGTGTGTATATGTCCATATGTTTGTCATAAGTGATGACAAGCAGCATGGTTTAGTGAAAAGGAAGATCCAAATTCCGGGTAAATGTGGGTGATTTTCCCCCCATTTCCCAGCAGCCCTAGGCAATTAAGTTATTACAAGTTACCAATGTTCCAATGGAGGGAAATTTCAAGGATTACCCTAAAATGAATGAAATCCCAGGGTTAGACCAAAAATGCTAACAGCCCAACTCATAAATCACAGATAAATATATGCACATAATCATATATCTAGCTGGAGCTTCATATGTGTGCATGTACTATTTATGCAATACTTAATTAAAAACTTCCAAGTCTAATTTTTTAATGAAAAAGTTTATTTTAGATTTTGCCTCTATTTTTGGTCATTCTGTCAGTCTCCTGGGGAAAGGAGAAATACTTGTAGACCATGTAATTAGCCTATAAAGGCAGAAAGGTGGTATACTGAATAGAGCCCTGAGTCAACCAAACTCATCTTCCTGAGTTTAAATCCAGTTTCAGACACTAATCAAGCAGACAAGTCACTTGATACCTTTTTGCCTCAGTTGCTTCATCTGTAAAATGTACTGGAGAAGGAAATGGCAAATCATACCAGTATCTTTGCATGTCAGAAAGTGAGACTGAACTGAAATAACTGTACAACAAAAATTATCCCACAATACTTCTATTTTCACTACCACTCAAAAAATAGGAAGGATTTCTTTTAACAAAATATGTATTTTCTATCAATCAGCTAAACAGATTTGATTTGATCTTAGTGAGTGACAAGCTACTACATTGAATTAATGCAACTAGATCTAGATAGCTAAATCTTTTCTAAGTGATCTGTGAATCCTCCCCACCACCACCAACAGCAGCCTTGCACTAACTTTCAGGAAAGAACTTACCAGCTGGAGGATCTGTCCAGCAACAGACCAAAAAAGAAAAAACCCGATGAGATAAAAAAGATGGCATTCTGACACTGGAATAATGTCATTTGTACCACCAGAGGAAGATGTCATCCACACTTAAATCCTTATGTGTAGGTGTTTTTAGTTCTTCTTTTGTTTCTTAATATGATTATACTGAATTTGAACTGATAAGTTGGAGAAGAAAAAACATTTAAGGTCATTTAAAAGCAAAATTTTACTCTACAAGGACTTTAAGAGAATAAATGTTGAAAGTTTAAAACCACTTTAAAGAACTTGTAGCCACTAAAATTTGAAAAAATTAATTAATTTTTTTTAAAAAAGCTATTCTCAGCTGAAAGCATGGTTCTTTGCAAAGAATAAAACGTGGTTTACTTCAGCAATGGTTTTGCTCCACTTAAAAATAATCTCAAAATGTAGCTAACTTTAGTCTTTTTTACCTTTGTTTTTCTTTCCAAAAAGTCATATTTACACTAAAATATTTCCTTTTTCTTATAATCTCTATCAAGATGTTTCATTTCCTCAGTCATAACCTATTAAAGAGAAATGTTCAAATTGTTCATGGAATAATTGCACATACATAGTATGAAGTTGATCGACTCTTGTAGACCGTTTTCTGGACGCCATTCTTATTCCTTCTCTACAGACAGGTCTCTATTCTCAGACAATATCCACAAAAGAGAAAGTTAACCATACTCTGCATTGCCACTGGACACTAATGTGTTCTTAAGAAGTTAAACAGGATGAATCAAATTCCCCAGGGACTCAACTAAGGAGACTCACATGCCAACTGATTCAGTAGTGGGAACCACAGGGGATTTGTCAGCATGGAATCCTTATTTGATGAGAAAGAACATTCATTTCCACAATCTAAGTTCTGTCATGATTCATAATTTTGTGTAATTATAACTCTGTATCTTCTGTGATTGGCTCGGAAGTTATTAAAATAGCCAGATGGCAACTCTGTAACCTTATTGCTTTCTTTTATCTTCCTAAATTTCCCAACATTTTCGTTCCATTTCCCAGCAAAATCCAAATGTTTACTTATAAATAATGTTAAATGTAATTGATATAGAAAATTATGGAAGCCAATGACCTTTCCTATACTCCCTCCAATCCCCTTTAAATGTATTTCATTAATATCAGCGGACTCATTAAAAATATTTGAAATGAAATCCCAAGTTGAGATGTTTTGCTATGATAAGCCAGGAAGATTGCCCAGTAGAATGAAGAGAACCCTGAACTTGGAATTTAAAAAGGCCCAGGTTACAATCTAGCATTGCTGCCACCTAGCCATGTGACCTGAACAAGTCCCTTAAAAGTTCTCTAAATTGGTCCCCTCATCTGTAAAATGAATACGTAATATGGCATAGCCTACCTGCCTCACAGAGTGGTTGTGAGGATCACAATATCAAAGGACATACATCAGCAGCAGCATCATTGTGAGGACCAAGTACTGTTGCCATTAATAGTTGTAGAGTCTTGTCTGACAGTTCATGACCCTATTTGGGGTTCTCTCGGCAGAGATGCTTTAATGGTTTGCCATTTCTTTATCCCATTTTACAAATTAGGAAACTGAAGCAGTAGGGTAAAGTGACTTGTCCAGGGTATACAAGAATAAGTAATGCCAAGTGACTAAGAGTTAAAACAAAGACTTCCCAGCCAGTTGTGCAAATCAGAAGAATGGAAAAGACTACCACCATTGTCTCATTTCATTGACTTATTACTGCTTCTCCACCTATCACATTTGTGTTCACTAGGAGGAACCACACATAGCTATTTTAAGCTGCTAGCTGGCATAGTGAATATAACTCGAAATTAAGAGGACCTAAGTTCAAATCCAGCCTCAGATAATAGCTCTGTAACCCTGGGCAAGTCACTTAACCCCCTTTGCCTCAGTTTCCGCATCTGTAAAATGAACTAGAGCGGGAAATGGCAAATCATTCCAGTATCTTTGCCAAGAAAACCCCAAATGCGGTTTATAACTAGTCAGACATTGAACAACAAAATAATTTTCATTAGCACTCGAAAGTAAAGGGTTGGCAAAGCTTCTGTAGAGGCTTTGAGCACGTATTTGCTGCAAGCCAGAGGTGACCTCAAAGACATTCTACATGTGAGTTTTCCTGAAGTTCTAGCTTGCAGCATCGTTTAATTCAGAAGTGGGTGCAGAAAGTGACTGATGGCCCTTGGAGGTGGTACTAGGTATTTTTCCCTAGTAGCTGGAAGGATACAAAAGTGTGTCTATATGTTTGTATAAGACATATATAAAATCTTAATCCTTAAAGAGGATCCCTAAAATCATCAATGAACTATTCTCAATACTTCATCAATGTTGATAAATAAGTATGGGGGGAAATTTCCATATGATCATGTTTTAATATAGTCCTTGCCAGGAATTCTTGCTCTTTAAACAAACAATTTGGTGTCAAGTTTCTTGCTTAGGAATGAATTCTTTTGAAAATACCAGTTAGCATTGCTTGACAATCTTTTTAACTCCCTCACCCCAATTTTTTTATAAAATTCGGATTTTTGGTGGAAATCCATTTCTACCAACTACAGCAGTATTTTGATAAATTCTTTACAAGTTTTTAAAGTTTTTTTTTTCCTGAAAAATAAAAAGTTGACATTTATAATGAAAAAATAAAAATGAATTAAATGTTTAAAAGTTGGCTTTGTTTTGTTTTATTGAATCCCTTGCTTTCAATGTCCATAACTGCACCCTCCACAACATTCTTCTATAGTCAAATCATTATTCTTCTCATCAAATTTACCTTAGTAAAATTTACACTCACAATACCAAAATGATGAAGTATATACTTACACTCGAGGTTCAAAAATGTTACCAGGGCCATAGAAATAACTAATCTCCATAAAGGAAACTTCCAATGTAAATGATGGTATATTACCATAATAGAAGTATCTAAAAATCTAATGACAAGTATGTGTAGACTCTTGATAAGTGGCAATGAGCATCTTCAAGATGCACAACAAAAAGAATACAATAGTATAAAATTCATAATAGTAGATCATTCAAAAGTTGTAAATGTAAATGTTATATTCAACAAAGTGTTTTCCTGTCAAGATTTTGAACTTCACTTTTTAAAAACTAAATAAAATGGGATGTGTCTTATTGTGGGATGATTCTACTGGTATTTCTTCTTGGATTGTTTAGGTGTTGAGTCAATTTGTGGATTATTTAGTAATTTTCTTTCCTTTTATCCTCTGGTTTCCTATTTTGAGTAACCCCAAGTTGAATATCCTCTATAATAGTTATCCCAGAAGTCTTAAATTTAAGCCATTAAAGATGACAGTTGATTTGAGCTACTATAGTATACAATGCCTGCCTTGTTCATTTTGATGCTATTTGAGCAAATTATTTTCATCTATTCATTCCACCAGAAAAGTTTTCATCTCTTTGGAGTAGACATTCTCCTAACTCACCAACAGGTTTGAGGTCAGTTGGTCATCGTCAACCTGATTGAGTCCATTTCCTGAGGCAGTTTACTGGGATGTACCTATTACACATGTTACAGTTTATATTAGCTATTAAAGGTAAAAACTATACTAAGACTTTAGGGATGCATCATATGGCTGATAGATTGGTGAGTTAAAGTCTCTCTTAATTTTGAAATCCTATGATTCCATAGAATTTCCAAGGCACCCCCATTAAAAGATGGGAATTAGAGAACAAAAGATAATGGATCACCACAGTCAAAATTGCTATTTTAGTAGCATCTGTGATTTAATTCAATATAACAAGGATCTACTAAGGGTCAGAGATGTCAAATATATAGGGGTACATCACCACTGATTGTTCCAAATGAGATTAAAATGAAATTGGGAAATATTTTACCAAATAAGCATACCATAAATCATCATGTTGCATTTTAAAACTGAGTCAATAAAACTGAGGGATTCTTATGTACAATTGTCCCCTCCCCACTTTCTATTTGAGTCTGACACTATCCTAGTAAGGGATACAAATTAAAAACAAAAAAATAGACTATGCCCACCCTCAAGAAGTTTATAATCCATGGAAAGCAGTCTAGCAATAAGAAAAATAGTAAATGAGGAAACAAATTAAAATTACTAGATAAAATAAAGATTTTTTAATAGATGCTATTTTATTTGCAAATATCAGCTATAGAGATGGGCATACATATTTTCTTTTTCCTAAAAAGCTTAAAGGGCAGTTAAGCAGGTCTGGAATCAGGAATCTGAGTTCAAATCTGGCCTCAAATATTTACTGGCTGTGTGAACCTGGGCAAGGCACTTAACTCTCTTTGCCTTAGTCACCACTTATTCCTCATTTTCCTGACCTGTACAATGACCTGGAGAAGAATATGGCAAACCATTTCAATATCTTTGCCAAGAAAATTCCAGTGGGGTCTTGAAGTATCTTCCAACACAAAAGAGGAACAAAAGCAACAAAAATCTATTATTTTAAATTCAAAATCAACTAATTTAGTTTGCTGATGATTAGCTTCACTAGAAATAAACTCTCACCAAGTCAAAGCAGCATTTTGCCAGGAAATGACTAATTGCGTAGAGTGAAGCTTGCCTAACATATTTTCCCAAAGATTTTATAAATGCAAGAAAAGTGTGGTGCAGAAAGGTGGATAATCTTTTCTTTTAGTATCTTCTCATCTATAAGTGAGCTTCAAAATAGATCCCTGTCTCCATTCAAAATATCTTCTAGATTCATTTGATAAGGTTCAGTCACTCTAAATCATCCTCATCAAATGCAGTTTCCAACTAAAAATATTCATACCTCTCTTCAGGAATGCATTTTATTTGATTGAGTATTGTTAAGTGGAGGAAAGGGTCCTTCTGGAATCTACTTTCAAAAGGGTAGAAAACATTTATTATTTCCTGAGTACTCTATTTTTTCTCAAGTAACCTCATTGGTGTAAATTTTTAATACCCAGTTCTCTGGAAGAAATGCACGCAGAAGGCACTTTTTGGTTTAATAAATATTATCATTTTCTTCAGCATTTTTAAAAAGCCTAAACAATTTACAAAAACAGTAAACTAATACCAGATTTTTAGTGTATATCAATTAATAAGGTATAAAAGTTTAAAATGAAAACTTAGCAGTCAACTGAGGCAATCCAAGATGGTTATAACACTTCCCCAAAAAAGAGTAATTCAAGAGTATGACAAAAGAATTAGTAAATGTGATCATGCCTTCTGGTCAGGTTGACAATTCATCATCATCATTATCATCACTAGTTATGTGGCACTTTAAGCTTTACAAAGCCCTTTACAAAAGTATTTAATTTTATCCTCATAATTACCCTGAGAGGTAAAATTCAATTCAATCTGGAGTCAAGAATACCTAATTTCAAATCTGACCCCAGATATCTAAATAGTTTTGTGACCCTGAACAAGTCACTCAACTACTACCTGCCTCAGTTTTTTCATGTGTAGTATGGGAATAATAATGGCATCTACATCCTAAAGTTATTGTAATGATTAAATAAGTTAATATTCATAAAATCTTTGCAAATCTTGAAGAACTCTAAAAATGCTAACTTTTATTTGTTTATATATTTGTTCAAGAGCCTATTCTAGTTCAAACCCATGCAAGATGCTGAGATGTCAAACCCTATTTGAAAGAGATCCCTATGGACCACATATGGACTCTGAATCACAAATTAGTGGGTTTTTTGGTTGCATTGTATTTTTATTTACTTCATTTAATTTTCCAGTTACATTTTAAACTTCAGTTTGCACTTGGAAGTTTTGTGGGTCACTTATGGTCCACATGGAGCAAGATTGGCAGTTCTACTACAGTTTAGGCTTTTTCTTTTTTTAAATTATTTTTATTTACATGTAACTAAAATATTATTGTTAGAAGAATAAACATAATCCCCCACCACCCCAGAAAAATTAAAAAAAATCTTTATGAGAAATAAAGTGTAAGAAAGAGAAAAAATGTGTTTCAGTCTGTGTTCTGACACCATCAGCTCTGTCTCTGAGGTGGATTGCATTCTTTATCATAAATCCTTTGTAGAAGTTACTTCCATATTTTTCCACAGTTGCTGTTGCTGATTGCAATTCTCACCATCCATTCCTTCCCATTACCAGATATTATATTTTCTCTCTCTTTTCACGCTGTCCTTCTTCAAAAATGTGCTGTGGAGCATCTGAAAGGTGCAGAGGAGAGGACACTTGTATGGGGCTAGAAGGCCCCAAGCCTACATCCCACCCCAGAGGCCCAGCACCCACCCAGCCCTATGGTCCCATAAAGGCCATCCAATCCCACCACCTTAGAAAAAATGAAAAAGAAAATGTGTTTTATACCTCACTGTTCTCTCCCATGATCTACTCTCTCCTCTATCACCTACATCCTCCCCTCCCTTCCCTATGTTCCCTTTCTCCCATCCTGTTTCTCCCCTTTTTTCTTCTAGATTTCTATACCCTATTAAGTATGCATCTTCTTTCCTCTCTGAGCCATTTCTGATGAGAATGAAGGCTCCCTCATTCTCCTGTTCCATACCATTTCAAAAGCTATTTCTTGACTCGTTTACAGAAAATATCTTAATCTATTCTACCTCTCCTTTCTCTTTCTCCCAGTAGATTTCCCTTTCATCCATCAACTCCATTTTTACAATATATTATACCTTCATATTCAGTTCTCTCCTGTGCCTTGCCTACATACACTTGTTCTACCTGCTCTAATAAATGAGAAGAGTCATTTGAATATTATCAGTATCATCTTTCCATGCAGGAATACAAGGAGTTCATCATCATTAAATCCCTCATAATTTACCCTTCTTATCCACTCTCTCTATGCTTCACCTTAGTCCTGTACTTGAAGATCAAATTTTCTGTTCAGTTCTGGTCATTTCCACAGGAACATTTGAAATTCCCCTATTCCATTGAAAGTCCATGTTTTTACCCGGAGGGGGATGTACAGTTTACCTGGGTAGTTGATTCTTGGTTGCATTCCAAGCTCTTTTGCCTTCTGAAATATTATATTCCAAGCCCTACAAGCCCTTAATGGATGCTGCTAAGTCCTGTGTAATCCTGACTGCAGCTCTACAATATTTGAACTCTTTCATTGTGACTGCTTGTAATATTGTCTCTATGACTTGGGAGTTCTGGAACTTGTTTATAATATTCCTGGGTTTTTTTGGATCTCTTTCAGGAGGAGGTCAGTGGATTCTCTCAATTTTTATATTGCCCTCTGTTTCTAGGAGGACAATTTTCCTGTAGAAATTGTTTAAAAAGGAAGTCAAGACTCTTTTCCTGACCATGATTTTCAGGTAGCCCAATAATTTTTAAATTGTCTCTACTGGATCTGTTTTTTACCAGATCAATTTTTTTTCATTTAGATATTTCATATTTTCATCTAGTTTTTCATTTTCTTATATTGTTTTATTGTGTCTTATTCCTCACAAAGTCATTGGCTTCATTTGCTTCCATTCTATATTTGAAGGATTTGTTTTCCTCAGAGAGCTTTCTTATCTCCTTTTTCATCTGGCCAATTCTGCTTTTTATAGCATTCTTCTCCTCATTAACTTTTTTGGATTGATTTATCCATTTGACCTAAACTGGATTTTAACATCTTGTTTTTTCAGTCATCATTTGTTTTATCTCCTTGGCTAAGCTGCTGACTTTGTTTTCAAGTTTTTCCTGCATCTCATTTCTCTTCCCAATTTCTCTTCTACCTCCCTTTCTTGACTTTCAAAATATTTTTGAGCTCTGTCATAGCCTAAGGAGAACCTCTATATTTCTTGGATTCTTTGGACACAGAATTTTAGACATTTTCCATTTTTTGAGTATGTGTTTTATCCTCCATGGGGACAAAATTGTCTATGGTGAGGTACCTTTTTTTCTCTGTTTGCTCATTTCCCCAGCCTGTTTCTGGTTTTGTGGTGTTTCCTGAACTTTTGAGTATTATTGGGATACTCCCACAAGGACTGCAAGGTCTTATGAGAGCCTCTGACTGCTCTCCTGGTCTGTGCTTTGGTCTGTGGATGACCAGAGCCACACCCCTCTGCCCTGGAGCTGTGAGGAAGGTCCCTGCTCTGACAGTAGGGATCTCCATCTCCAAAGTATGACCAGGGTCTGAATATGAATAAAAGCCCTGAGTCCTACCCCAGGGATAGAGGAGAGACCTCAAAAATTTTCCCCCACTCCCTTACTTTCTGTGGATGGAGTGCTCTGGAAGCAGCAACCGGGTAACCCACAATTTAGTTTTATTTTTTTAATTTATATTTATTTTTATTAAAGATAGTATTTGAGTTTTACATTTTCCCCCAATATTACTTCCCTCCCTGCTTCCCCCCCCCTACAGAATGCACTCTGTCAGTCTTTACTTTGTTTCCATGTTGTACCTTCATCCAAATTGGGTGTGATGAGAGAGAAATCATATCCTTAAAGAGAATTCTAAGAGGTAACAAGATCAGACAATAAGCTATCTGTTTTTTTTTTCTAAATTAAAGGGAATAGTTGTATTTTGTTCAAACTCCACAGCTCCTTATCTGGATACCGATGGTACTCTCCTTTGCAGATAGCCCAAAATTGTTCCCGATTGTTGCACTGATGGAATGAGCAAGTCCTTCAAGCTTGAACATCACTCCCATGTTGCTTTTAGAGTGTACAGTGTTCTTCTGGTTCTGCTCATCTCACTCTGCATCAGTTCATGCAAATCACAATTTAGTTTTAAATCCCTCCCAATAAAAAAAAGGGGGCAGCTAGGTGGCACAGCTGATAGAGCACCAACCCTGGAGTCAGGAGTACCTGGGTTCAAATCTGACCTCAGACACATACTAATTACCTAGCCTTGTGGCCTTGGGCAAGGCACTTAACCCCATTGCCTTGAAAAATCTAAAAAAAAAATCCCTTCCATTAAAAAGAATGGATGAAAAATTTTACCTTTCATACCAGTCCATTGTTTGTAGCGATGAGACTTGAAGCATGTTTTGCTTTCTTTCACCCTCTACTACTGGTAGATGGAAAAAACAACCAACTGGAATCAATTATCTGCTCCTGAGGAGTCTTTTTACCACCTGAGAAGTCACCTTTGCCCTAGAACTGAAACCTGCGCAGATGATAATGCTAGGAAGAAGACAGGAATTAGCAGACCTGGCCAGCACAAATATAAATTATATCAAATTACTTACTGTTTTAGGGAGGGAGGAGATGGGGGAAAAATTACAAAATTTGGAAACCAACATTTTTTAAAACGTTAATGTTGAAAATTGTCTTTAAAAATAATTGGTAAAAACAAAATATTATATACAAATATCTATTTCCTTCCTTCTTTCCTTCTTTTTTCCTGTCTCCCTTCCTTCTTTCTTTCCTTCCTCCTTTCTTTTTTTGAGCTATGCTAATACTTAGAATGAACACAACCTATGTGTAAATAATAGTATAAAGTATTCATATAGCACTATTTCTATAGAAATTTCTATAGCTGCACAACCATTTCCTTCTCCTCTTAGAGTGATTTGTAAGCCACTTTACAAAGTTCCCAAAATCCAGGAAGAAAGCATGGAATCTTTCCCAGATATGTGTAAGGATAAAAATCTTCTCTCCTAGAACTTCTCAATCCCTCCCTTCTCTTAAAATCTTCTAACTTCTTCCCAAACCACAGCTTTTTCTCTTTATGAATCCCCCTCCCTTCCCTTAACTCTACACAAGATACACAGCTACCACCAGCTCAGTGAGGGAAGGGCTGATTGTCAAGTGGGGGCCACTGCACACTACTTCCTTCTCCCCCACCTTCTGAAACTCCTGGGCCCAACTCCCAGCCATCCCTCTTTTAAAACTTAAGCTGGATCCTCAGACCCTAAAAGAGACATGTACACAAGACAGGACATAATAAATACACACACTCCCATGGGAACATTCAAACTCACTCACACAGCATTGGATCCAATTGGCTTCCTTAATTTAGAAAGCATTTCTTTTTCTCCTCTCTCCAGACTTTCCCTTTCCTCTTGGGCCCTGCTTTTAGCCTCCTCTCTAGGAGCAGCCAGAGGATCCCACCTATGCTTTTTTTTTAAATCTTTTTTAACTTGCTTAGACATAATTTAGCACCCCTAATTATCCAGCATGCTGCATATTCCACCTCCTCTTTATTTAAAGGTAGCTTATGGTTCACTGTTCATCAGACCCAAGCCTTGGCCACTAGACAGACTTGTCTTTGGATGGGGATTTGTGGCCATTCAGAATAGCAATATCTGATGAACTTGCTTTTCTCTTGACCCTGGACAGCATTCTCGCTGTAACAGCTAGCTCATTTCCTACCCAAAGGCCTCTGCTTGGGTATTGGATGGGGGGTGGGTCTCTTCCTCCTCTTCCTGAGGCACCTTTTCAACCCCTGGCTTTCCTGTAATTGTCTAGAATCAGCCTTGAAAGATAAAAACAGAAGTTTCCCTACCTTTCTGGGTTGTTTCCACAATTTTCCATCACTCTCAATGGCAGGGTTTCAGGTCCATTCAGAGATCCACTCGAGGGAACCCAAGAAAAGAAACGAGGATCTGGCTTGAAATCAAGCTATGAGGCCTCCTTCCCCCGGTCTCTTCTGGGGCTTCCTTGAGGTGTTCTGCAGATCTGGGACAAGCCCCCAAATTGTTATAAATTAATGAAAAGAAAAACCTGCTAGAGTTAGAGAAAATTGTGCATTTTATTCATGAACCTTGCAAGATACACTTCACTCCTAGGTGTGGGCACCTCTTAGTCTCAGGAGTCAGGTAATTTATTGTCCTCAGAAACTCTTTCCCCTCCCTCTTGGATGTTTATAGGCTCTCAAAGTTTGAGTTACAATCTAAAAGGTCCACCCATTCCATGATATGCCGCTAATATGACCCCCCCCCACATCATCCAATGCATGATATACTAAAGAACACCAATAGTCACAGGGGGTGTGTGAGTTAATATTCAATTACCTAATTACACAAACTCAGTAGCATTAGGTCAAGATCTCTAGGTCACTCTTGATCTTTTGGGTTTTGTATCCCTGGAATGGAATTTGGAAGACTCTTCCAGTCTTGTGATTGGCTGGGTCTTTCCCTCTTTGTAATGGATCCCCTAAGGCCTCCCCTCCACACCCTGTGAAGACCATCACCCTATATTTCCTACAACTTCCCCTTTTGTAATGAATTCCCTAAGGATCCCCTGCACACCCTGTGAAGACTAACAACCTACATTTCTCACATGTCTTCCTTAAGTCTCTGGTGCTGCTGGGTGGCTCAGGGGATAGAACACTGGCCCTGGAGTCAAGAGTTGCTGAGTTCAGAAAGCTCAAACACTTATTATTATCTAGCTTTGTGGCCTTGGGTAAGCCACTTAACCCCATTGCCTTGCAAAAACAAAAAACAACCTAAAGTCTCCCCACTCTAATTCACCCTCTATTGGGTCAGTAGATTGTTTTCCTAAACTTTGGATCCTATCATGTCACCCCCCCCACCCCCAATACATTTCAGTGCCTCCGTATGACCTTCAATATCAGTTGTAAAATATTCTCTTTAGAGGTCAAATAACTTCACAACTTGACTTTCTGCATTTCCAATCTTATTATGCCTTGTACTACTACTGTTTGCCCATTAATTCTGGGATGCATTGAAATTCTCCTCCTTGCTGTAACTGGAATATGATGACATCTCCCAACTAATGCTTTTTCACTGATTTATGGCCAGTACTGTTCTGATCTACCTTCTCAGGTTTCATAGGACAGAGAGAGATCACGTCCTTGGAGTCCAGACCATTTGAATTCCCATTCTGATGCACACTTTGACAAGCCTTGTTATTAGATTACCCAGTAGATGACAGAAAAAGAAAAAAAGAAATCCCCCTGGAAATGTGTGTGACATCCTGAGAGTTGGGGAAAAGCTAGCTGTGAAGAAGAGAAGAGAAAGGGGGACATCTAGCAATGAGGGTTTGGGGAAATGTGTGAAGTGACATAGTCATGTCACTAAAGCATAGAACACTGTCCTGAAGAGTCAAGGACCCTGATTTCAAATTCTGCTTCAAAACATGCTTACTAGCTTTGTGAGATTGGGAGAGAACTGGAAATTGTCTAAGCTGCTTGGGTCTTTAAATGATAGAGTTGGACTCAGTAGCCCTCAGGGTTCACTGTGGCTCTAAATTTCTGATAATATCAACTATAGAGACCCTCAGTTATTTTAGGCTCATTGTGAAAATCAGATCCAAAGTTTCTAAGTATCACAAAGAGATAAAGTAAAAGCTTTCTATGGAAAGCAACGTTTCTGAGGGGCCTATCTTGGAAGGAAGGATGAGCTAAATTCAGATCTTAATTCACATTCTCAATAAATGTTTAACCTTGGGGAATTCTCACACAGTGTGTCAAACTGTTTCCTATGATATAATATTATAATACAAGCAAGTTGGACTCAGTGGGCCCCAGGTTTCCTGCCAACTGTAAATCTGTCATCCTATTAATGATGGGAAGAAAAAAACAAAACACCCCCTATTATTTGGTGGAAATGAGAGAAAGGGAAGACAAAAACTTTTGAGGAGGGAAAGAGTGATGGAGATATATGTATATAGATAGATAGATAGAAAGATAGATAGATAGATAGATATAGATATATCTTATATCTATATCTATCTATCTATATATATATATATATACAGAGAGAGAGAAAGAGAGAGAGAGAGAGAGAGAGAGAGAGAGAGAGAGAGAGAGAGAGAGAGAGAGAACAGACAGGGATAAAAGTAGTGAGAAATATAAGATTAAAAGGAGAGCCAGTCAGTGAGATATGAAAAATCTAAGATCTGAAAAACCAAAGGAAGAGAGACACAGAGAGACAGAAATAAAAGAGCCACATGATAAGGTGCAATAGAGAGAGGGAAGAGACAATTATGGAGGGCAATGAATTAAGAGAACCCAAGTGAGATGGACATGCATAGGGTAGGAACCACTTGGCCACTGTAGAACAAGGCAGCTTTGTGTTCTAGTGATTAGAGCAGTCTTTTTGGAGTTGACTCCCTGAAATTAAACCCCAACACAGCTTCTGATAATACAGCTATTCCAACTCTGGAGAAATCACTTAAACATTGCCTGCCTTCCTTTTCTCTTTAGCAAATGTATTGGGTGGGATTTGATGGGGCCTGTTGAGAATCCCTTTGAATTCCAGAAAGAAAAAAGCTGTCCCCTGGGATTAAACTCTATTAGAAAGTTATACAAAAGCAGGTACATGGGATAAGGAATCCACAGGAAATGAAAGTATTTGCAGTGGATGGACTATTTAAAGCAAAATAACCTGTTCCTCTAGTAGACTCTTTTAGTAAGTCACAATGACCTGAGTCCAAATGCTAGTAAATGTTCTGAATATTTAGGGCTCAGAAATTCAGAGTGAGTGCCTAAGCTTCTCTGTTCTGTTAAACTATAATAGAATTGAACTCAATGCTCTCTAGTGTTAAATCCACCTCTAAATGTAACACAATTGTCATGAAAGGATAAAAAAGACAACTTATTTATAGGTGAAAATTAGAATAAGAAGAAAAACTTTGAGGACAAGACAGAAAGGAAGAGGAGGAGAGTAAAGAAAATCACATATTAACGAGTAATAGAGTGATGGAAGGGCTCATTATACAGGAAATTGAGGAAGAATGAAGAGATAACAAATGAGGGAGGGATGTAAATGGAAGGGAAATCTATCAATTTCAGAGTAAGCCAAGCAGGTGTCCCTTTAGAATTCTATGCTTGGAACTGATTACTTGATTTTAAATCCTACATTAACTGCAGATGAAGCTTGGATATTTTGGAGAATTCTCTTATCCCTTGCTAGTCTTACTTTTTTAAAAATTAAAATCATTGGGCTCCTCTTGGTGGTGTCTAACAGTGTTGAAGTTCAATGTATTGAATTCCAGAGAAAGAAATGGTTGGCTACTTGGGATTAAGCTTCTAATATATATATATATATATATATATATATATATATATATATATATATATATATATATATATATATATATATACAGAGAGAGAGAGAGAGAATTAGGCATATTGAGTTTGAGAAGGTGAAAGAAGGATGCATCCAAAGGAAATAGAAGTGGGTAAAATGAGAGGAACATTTAGAGGATAACAACTAGGTCTCCTAGTGGTCTGTTCTTGGATGTCAGAACCACTTGAGTTCAAGTCCTAGTTAACATTCTGAATATTGAATACTGAGTAATTCAGCTAGAGCATCTATGCTTTTCTCTTATTTTTAATATAGTAGAATTGGAATTAATGGTTTCTGAGGTTAATTCTATCTCTAAATGTATGAACATAGTCTTGAAAGGGGATAAAGGAAAAAGCTCTTATTTATGGGTGATAATTAAAAAAAGATAAAATTATTCTGAGGGGGTGATGGAGAGGTGAAGATGAGAGAGGAAGGGAAAGTCATATACAGAAAGACAGAAAGATATAGCAATAACAACAGAGATTG
Organism: Macrotis lagotis; assembly: GCF_037893015.1. Classification (NCBI taxonomy): domain Eukaryota; kingdom Metazoa; phylum Chordata; class Mammalia; order Peramelemorphia; family Peramelidae; genus Macrotis; species Macrotis lagotis. The sequence continues at coordinate 294,826 of NW_027421913.1, forward strand.
GCAATGGAATATTAAGTGAAACTTAGAGAGTTATGAAATTAAGAAATAGAAGAGAGATAGTAAAAGAGAGAAAAAGCACGTATTAATAATCAAGGGATTGATGGAAGAGCCCAATATGGAGGAAAATGAGAAAGAAATAAGTGACTGCAGATGAGGGAGAGATAATATCAGAGAGGTTCAGAGAGAGAGAAAAAGAGAATCAGATGTAAAGATGAGAGACAGAGCAAAGCAGAGCAAAAAGAAAGGAAAGCAATTGATAAAGAACAAAGGAATGTGGGAAGAGATTATTTTGGAGTGATCAACTGCAAAGGTAGATTTAAAGTTCTAAAGAGAGAACCACTGGGAAAGGTAACGTAAATCAGCTAGGTTTAAATAATGGTTAAACCATTATTCTTGAAGAGGAATGAAGTTTCAATTCTAGATTAAGAGGAAACAAACTATATTACTCTGTAGAAATCCTTTATCCTCTAGCAGCCTTAGTTTTTATCTCATTCAGTTTATTGTGCTGGATCAGCAGTTATCTAATGAATCTCCAGCTTTATGAACCTCTTCTTTTCAGACATCCAAAAGGATGCCAACTTGGAATTAACCTTACAATAGAGAGAGAAAGTTCAGGGGAACCAAACCTTGAGGGTGAGAAGGAGACAGAGGTAAGTGACCACTGGACACTTGTAGGGTAGACGGATGGAAATATGTAAAACAACTAGATATCCCTGTGGACCCATCTTGGAAGTCTGACTGAGCTCAAACCCTAGTTAACATTCTTAATAAGTAAGCAATTCAGTTAGAATGTGAACTTCTGGCCTACTAATTGGCAATAGAGTTGGATTCAGTGACCCCCAAAGTTTCTTCTAGCTCTAAATTTCTGATTGAATTGATGATAGGGATCAAAAGAAAAGTTCAGTTATCATTGATTTTTAATTAGAAGAAGGATATGAAGAATGCATAAGACAGAAGGATTGAGAGAGGAACATAGAAAGAGGCAAAGGAAGAACCAGAATGAGAGAGATAGAGACAGATGGATAAATAAAGATAAAGGTAGAGAGTGGCTGTTAGTTAAAAGAGAAAACCACAGAAAGATACATCAATAGAGACAGACAGATACTCACTCTCACAGAACAGCAAGAGACTGAGCAAATGCAATAGAGAAAACCTATTATGGAGGAAGCTAAGGAATACAGATAAGGGACCAAAGGAAGTGATAGATAGTAAATGAGATATTTAGAAAGACACATAGAGAAAGTTATGTGATAATGGGAAATAATGTGAGGGAAGAGATTAGTAATCTAAAAAACTGTGGAATAGGTTTGAGACCATAGAATGTGCATAAGTGTTAAGAATAATGAACACCAATAATTGTAAGGTAAGCCAGCTTGCTGTCCTAGTGTTTAGAACATACCAACTCTTAGATTTTATATCCCAACAACCACTGCTGACTCTTTTTACATTAGAAAAGTCATTTAAACTGCATTAGTCTCAGTTTTGTTCTTTAGCAAAATCAAGGACCTGGATGTAATGATTTCTAATGTTGTTAAACCTATTTGAACTTCTTGGTATCAAGAACTCCAAAGAATTTCTTTGTGAACTTGGGTTGGCAAAAGAGAATTAAAATGAGAGGAAATGGGGCATCAAAGTTGGGAGGGGGTGGGAAGTATGTGTGTATCAAAAAACTATATCAGGTAGTGAACTGATCTTTGAAATCTCGGGGACCTGAATTCAAATCTTACTTTACATTGGTTATAATCATTTGAAGCTGGACAACTCACTAAGAGTGGGAAAGCTTCTTTTTGTTATCATTAAATGCAATTTAGTCCAGTGATCCTTACACTTTTTTAGTGTTTTCAATCTATGGTCTTATCAGTGATAAATAGAAAAGGCCACTCTCCTTACAAAGCAAATAAAAGATAAGGAAAAAAAAAGAGATTTTGAGAAAAATGTAGTGACAGGGACTGGGATTGTGAAATAGAGATGGAGCTGGATTGAGAGAAAAAAGAAAGGGAGAGAAAGAAAGATATAGTGATAAAATCAGAGAGAGACAGTGATTGGAAAACTAGAGCCAGAGATAGCAAGACAGACATACAGTGACCATGTCAAATATAGAAAAAAGAAAAAGAGAAGGCTTTTGTAATGAACGAAGGAAGGAGGGAAGAGCCTATTATGAAGGACAGTGAGCAATAGAGCAAAGAGACCACAGGCAAGGGAAAAGACCTCTAACAAATGTAGGGCAAGCCCTGTAGGTGTCACTGTGTTTAGAGTATTATACTTGGAGGTGATTTTGGAAATCTCAGCTGCTGACAAACTTTGTACTTCTGGAGAAGTCACTTAACCACTGACAGCCTCAGTTCTCTCATTAGTAAATTTATGGGACTGGATGTGAGGTTGTCTAAAGACCCTCCATCTCCACAGTCCTCTAGAGCCAGAGATAAAATAGGATGTCCACTTGGGATTAAACTTGAATACCTACTGAGTTGGATTGTGTTCGAGGGAATCAAGCACCGAAGATGAAGAGATAGAAGGAAATTTACGTAGAAAGTAGTATGCAGAAAGTGTCTGCAGTAATAAGAGTCTGTAGACCAAAATATCTAGGTCTCCTAGAGAACTAATCTTAGAAGACAGAATGAGCTGAGTTCAAATCCTAGTTAAGCAATTGACTGAGGAAATTTACTTGGAGTGTTCAGCCCTTGGTCTTCTATTATAGTACACTGTTGGACTCAGTGGCCCCTAGGGATCCTTCAAACTTTAAATATATGCACTTAGTCATGATAAGGTAAAACTAAAAGACCAATCATTATTGGATGGGATATAGAATAAGAACAAAAAGATTGCAAAAGGAAACTAGGAAAAAACAATGGAAGGAAAGGGAGATTTTGAGAGCCAATATGAGAGAGAAAAATAAAGAGATTGAGATAAAGATAAAGAGTTCAGAGAGTAGCAGAGAGTTGGGAAGAGAAACAGACATAGAGATAGAAAGAGATGGACAGATGAAGAGATAGAGATAGAAAGAGAGGGAGAGGGAGAGGGAGAGGGAGAGGGAGAGGGAGAGGGAGATCACTCCAGTTCTTAATAGACAAAGAAATGAGTGAAGACACCATTTTGCAGTTGACTATTGAATTTTAAATCCCACATCACCTGCTCAGTGCCTAGAAGGCACTTGACCACTGTCAGTCTCAGGTTTTGTTTGTTTGTTTGTTTTAAGGGCCTAGACTTGAAGATGTTTAATGAAACCAAAAATTTATAATACTTTGGATACCAGAGAGAATGTAGAAAGCTTTTGTAGACTTTCCGCGAGAGTAGAAAATATGAGAGAGGGAATAGAGCAAATAGAGCATAAAATAGAATAGAGAGACAGAGAAGGGGCACCTTCTTCCTAGGAAGACAGCTATGAAGGTTCTGTGTGTAACACAGCTATGTCCCTCAGTTGTCTGATCTTGGGGAACTGAATACTAGGTCATATTTTTTTATGATAGAAACTGGGCAATTCAGTTTTTAAGCCCCTGTATCTTCTGTTATAATTAGCTGAAGTAGACACAATGGATACTGTTGTTATGTCTTGCTCATGAGCTATGATCATGATAGAAAAGGCTCTTACTTTTGGAAGGGGAATGAGGGCAAGGAACAAAGCATTTGCACAGAATACACAGAAAGGGAGAGCAGAAACAAGCTGGTACTGGATAAAGAGAGACAGAGCAGCAAAGAGAAATATAGTGGCACAATTGGAGACAGACCCAGAGGGAAACAGAAAAGTGGAGACAGAGACAGCAAAAGAGGCAGAGAGACAAGGATAAAGTGAAAGGCTAAGAGAAAAAAGAGAAAGAAAAGCCCCTACATGGAGTTGATTTTTTGGTCTTTAAATCCACCATAGCCATTGACTTGCTATGTTCCTCTGGAGAAATCTCTTAACTGGTCAGCTTTAGTTTCCCCTTCATTAAATTTATTCAGCTGATATCTTGATGTCAGTTCTCTGATTATCTAGTTACCAGAGAGAGAAAAGTTTATTTATTTGTTATGAAGCTTGAAATAGTGAGATAGAGTTAATTACAGAGAACCTAGCAATGACCATGAGAAGGAGACAGCAGAAGCATCCACAGGCAATCGAAGTATTCAGTGTGGCAAAGTGCAAAGTCAAACAGCCAGGTCTCCAGTGGCCTGTTCTTTGAGGACAGAATGAACAGAATTCAAATGCTAGTCACCATTAAGGATCAATGTTTGACCCTGGAAAATTCAGTTCAGATGCCCAAGCCTCCTTTCCCTTTTGTCTTAAAATAGGGTTGGATAAAATGATGTCAAGGGTTTCTTCTAACTACAAAGCTATGATTATAGTTATGGTCAGAAAAAAAACAGTTATTATTGGATGAGAATTACAATAAGGAGGAAAAGGTTTTGAGGAGACAGAGGGAAGCAGAGGGGGAGGGAGACTGAAGAAGGTGGAGGGAAACAGAAACAGAGAAACTACATGCTGACACAGACAGACACAGACTTACACAAACACAGGCACAAACTATCAGAGACAGAAACACAGAGAGATATACAAAGAGACAGAAACAGATAGAAAAGAGAACCATAGAGAGAAAGAGAACCACTTGATAATGGGCAAAGGAATCAAGAAAGATACCCTTTTGGAGGACAGTTTGCAATTGAACACATAAATGAAAAGATATAAAAGAGTTCTGTTCATTCTGTCCTCAAAGAACAGGCCACTGGAGACCTGGCTGTTTGACTCTACACTTTCCCACACTGCACATAACCCTTGGGAAATGAAGACCAAACCAGTTACAAGTTCTAGTGCTCAGACCATTATACTTGGGAGTGACTGACTTAAGTTGCACCTAAGGGGCAGACAAGCTATCTTATTCGGTAGAAGTCCCTTAACCACTGTCAGCCTCTGTTTTTATCTCCTTTACTTTATGGGTTTGGATTTTGTAGTATCTAAGGACTCTCCAGATCTATGAGCCTCTACATTCCAGTGAGGGTAAGAATGTCCACTTGTGATTAGTCTTGGAATATAGAGAGACAGGGAGAGTCAGTCATTCAGGATGAGACTACAGGGTGTCCACAGAAAACAGACTCGTGAGGATTAAGGGGAATATATAGAGCAAAACAGATAGATATTCTAATGGCCTCCTCTTGGGAGTTGGAATGACATGGGTTCAAATGCTAATTTATATACAAGAAAATATTTTGGCCCTTTGTAATTCAGTTATCCATTCCAAGTCTCATTCTGCTGTGCTAATATAATAAAATTATACCCAATGGCCTCTAGGGTTCCTTCTAGCTGTAAAACTATGATCATAGTCAATATAGTGGGAAAAGAAAAAAAAGCACTTGCTTATTGGTGGAAGTTAGAATAAGCAGAAAAGTGAGGAGGTGATGCTAGAAGGAGAGAGACACAAATAGAGAAATAGAAGGAAAGAGACAGAGCTAGGAGGCAGAGATCTAGAGAAAACAACTGAAAAAGGAAACCCCAGGTGAGCGAGAGATTGAAAGGTAAAGGAACCCTGGGGAAGAAAATCTAGCATGAAGGAAAGACACTTGATCTGGGAATCAAGATATTGGGTGAAAATCCTGATGCTCAGTGACTGTTTTTCTGATCATTCATGTAATCTCTCTCAATCTCAGAGTCCTCCCCTGAAAACTATGACACTGGTCTTGATGGTTTCTTCAATTCCTCCAGTTCTTCAAGTTTATGGATGAGGTGGGGAGAAAGGAAAGTTCACATGAGATTGTAGTGAGAATGGAGCATTCAATTTAGAGAAAATTGTTCAATGAGGAAGAGAGAAGTATAGAGGAAAGTAACTACCATTGTGGGTCATTTGTGAGACTGAGGCAATGAAATCTCCATATTTATATTCTTGGAGTCAATATAGCCTCAGTTCTAATCCTTCTTCACACATATTGATACTATTCTATTTGTGTGGCCTTGGACAAATCATTAAAGGGACTAAATCTTTTTTTCTTCTGCCCTAAAATGAAAGACTTGGACTCAGTAAACCCTGATGTTTCTTCCAACTCTGAGTCCAATTTGACCTGCAGTGATTTTAGAGGGTGAGGTATGTAATAAAAAGGGGGAAAGAGTTAGAAAGGGAACTTGGAACTTTAAACCTGGGAGGTGTCTGAGAAGCAACTCAGGGTCATTTGACAGTCTTCTGGTTGGAGTGAGAATTATAAGAGTTCTCATATGAATTTAAAGAGTGCAAAGTTGTTTTTTCGTAGGCAAGTCTCTTCATTGTCACAGTCAGTTTTCTTTTCTGTCAACTGCTGAGGTTGAACTTGATGGTCTCCTGTTTTCCTCAAAGCTTTATAGTGATGCAAAGGTCAAAGGGAAAGAAGGCCCTGGGCACCTGTTGTTACATGTGTGTGCTGGTTTTAGGAACCACAATCATTTTGCCACATCTTGATGGCCTAAAAAAGTAGAAATGCCAAACATTTCTACTGGCTTAATATTATAAAATCCCCAACTCATCTACAAGGATATAGTCAAAGTCTTATTCACTGTTGTAACAAACCCTTACTGTTTCTGGGTCAGAGACCATGCATGATTGTCCAAAATAATTTTTTCTCAATTTTAATTTCTCAATTTAATAAATTCTTTCTCAATTATCATTTCCCCTTGTCTCCTACCCTTGCATAGAGAAAGTATAAGTCATCATTCATTAATCACCTTATTACATGTCTGCCATCATGCTAAGCACTGGAGATGTAAGGACAGGTCTAAGGTAGTCTCTGCTCTCAAGGAGCTCCTAGTCTCATGGTAAAGACAACATGCCAATGATTATGATCAAACCAGATATATATGCATGAAATAAGAAGGTATTAGAATTAATAGGGACTGGGCAAAAGACTTTTTGTAGGAGTTAAAATTTCAGCTACTACTTGAAGGAAATGAAGGAATCTTTGATAATAATGAACTTGATAAGAATGGACTGTGGCAGGAAGTAACAATGATAAATCAGAAGATGAAGCATCTTGTTCTAGGAATAAGGAGGAGGCCAATGTCACTGGATCACAGCATTTATGGATAGGAGAATGTAAGGTGAAAGAAGATTGGAAAGGTGGCTGATTAGAAAGGACTTTGAGTGCCAACTATAGGGATTTTTTTTCTAGTTTTTTTAGGCTTTTTGCAAGGTATTGGGGTTAAGTGACTTGCCCAGGGACATATTACTAGGTAATTATTAAGTGTCTGAGGCTGGATTTGAATTCAGGTCCTTCTGCCTCCATGGCCAGTGCTCTATCCATTGCACCACCTATCTGCCCCTAATCAGAGGGTTTTTATTTCATCCTGGAGACTCTAGAAGTTATTAAATAGTAGGATTCCATGGTTGGACTTGATCATTTGGCCAGCTGAATGGAGGATGGAGTGGAGTAGGTTGAGAATGGAGCAGAAAGAGCAACAAATAGGCTCTTTCAATTGTCCTGGTATGAGATGATGAAGAACTACCACAAAACCTACTACTATCAGAGGACAGAGTTGTCATATGTGAAAAATATGAAGATAATAAAATGAACATGCCTTAACAATACACGATAAATCCTTTGGTTTTCCTTCTAAATGCCTCCCACCCCTTTACCCCATTGGCTCAATTCCTTTGATCTTTCTCCCTGTCCCTCTCTTGTGAAATACCTGTAAAATGTTCCTTAATGCCTTTGTATCCTAAGTGTCTGAAAGGCTTTAAAACACAAATTAGTTCCTTAAAAAGCTATCATTGCTATGCATGCACAGTAGCATTCTATAGTAAGCTGATAATAGGCTAAATCAGGTGGAAAATTTTAAGGATGGCCTTAAACCTATGAGTGAGTTGGGGGCTTGTTTGATTAATGAGTTTGGTTTCAATTTGCTCCTACAAAATGACACGTTCACATCAACAAAACTAAAAAGTATATTTAATAAAGTGATTATAAAACAGGTAGAAATAAATCAGCAAAAGTAACCAATAAGTCCAAATATAGTAAAAAGAAGAGCAAAGCCTACATAAACATAAACATTAAGAGAAAACATTACCGATTTGGGGGAGCTTCAACATCTGAATAATCAGCTGCTGGGGTGTCCTGGGGTACAGCCTCCAGAGTCCTGATAGGGAAGGTCCCAGGCAGAGCATCCTCTCCATGGGTGAGACTCCAATTAGGCTAAGGTCTAATTAGATCCTATACAGCTTGAGAACAAAGAAAACTTCTTTCCAATTTTTTTGTGGAATAAAACCAAATTTTCCAGGTTCTCTGAGGAGGGAGCCACCCCTCCCTGAACCTTATAAATTATGGTGTTTAGATACAGTAGTGGCTAGTTCCTGAAGAGATAGGCAGTGTTAATCAAGTACAGCCTTGAGAGTATGAGCAGGACCAGTCAAGGTTGTTCAGCAGTTCTTTTAAATGTTCAAGTTGCTTTAAATATGTGCATAAGATCAGTCCTGCTCATCTCCCCTTCCTTTATATCAGGGGTGAATTGGGAGTCAGTAATTCTTTATATACCAAAGGTGAATTGGGGGTCATTACTTTTCTGTAGCTAAACTATAAAGCCTTACCATAGAAAATCTTATATCTTAGGCATTAACCATACAAGGTTTTTACCTCAAAACCTATGAAGACTTTCTGTGGTGGAATGGGCAGATGAGGTGATTTGTTCCAATGACTATGAAGTGAGCTGGAGAGGATGGTGTTGGAGTAATTAGAGCTTGGTCAGACATCAGAGTTGCCAAAATCGCCCCCTTCCTCCTAGGGCATAACCAGTTGTCCTGAAGTCTTTTGCCCCTGGACTTTGATAACTCTGGAAGAGATAAGGAAGATGACAAATTTCCGAACTCAGTCACACTTAGATTTGGTTCATTTGCCAATCAATATATCATCCATCATTAAGTATTTTATTCCATCATCATGCTGCCATTGGTCCTCTTTGAAAACAGTTGATGAACAATAAAAACAATACAAACTAACATTGCTTTAAAGCTTAAGCATGCCATCTTTTTTCTAAAGCCCCTGGTTTTTATCTTGTCTTTCAACCAAGAGATTAAGAGAATGATTAATAATTTAGGTTTAGAAGGATGATTTGTCATTTTTGCTGAGTTGATAAAGAGATGGGACATTTGGGCCTATTGGAATGCATATATGGTAATATTTTACCTATATTTCTAGCCTCCCATAGACCTATTTCCTTCTCTGCCTCCTTAGTGCTATTTCCTTCTCTGCCTCCTTGGGTACTAAGAGTCATTTTATCTAAATGTCTTTGTTCCAAAGGAGACCAGAGTGAAACACATAGAAAGGGTGATTCTGCAGGGTATTTTGTTTGTTTGTTTTATCTTTGCAGAAAGAATAGTTCTGTGCTAAGGCATTGTCTTATTTATAATCATTGACCAAAGCTAGGACTATCTATAATGGTAACCATACCTACTTTGCAAGATTTCTCTTAGGAATGGTAGAAAGCAAGATCTGAATGTGGTAAATTCACCCTTCAATGGGAGGCAATATTCATTTGCCTGGTCATCAAAAGAGCTGGGTCCAAGATTGAAGACAGAACCTTGAGCTCCATGACATCAAGGAAAATCTTTCATTCCACCATGAACTTAATAGAAGGCATCTGGTTAGGTTGCAAATTTGTTTGAATAGAGATGGCCAGTGATTTTGTGAGAGAATGTACAAGCCCAAATCAGTCATCAGATAAAAGGCTTGTAAAGGCCTGAATGAGGATCTTGGATAGCTCTCCTCCCAGGGAGAGTCCCAAGCAATCATGGCTTCCTGGCCTAACCCAAGTATCCAATACATCACTTTGTGTATTATATGGAGAATAGTACTGTTTGTATAGTCTCTGCCTCTGTGGTTGTGAAGCAGCAATGCAGCCTATGGAGAGATTGGACCAAATGAAAAACCAACAATGCCACCATGATGCTAGATCATCTCTTGCCTCAGGATCGTCATTTTTCAATTCTTATAACTTTGAAGATGGAGCTTAGAACCATAATAGGCGATCTTGTGTCCTGAGACTTTAGGAGAGAGGGAGCAGTGTTTTGCTTATTTTGGGTTGTTCTATGTAATACAGAGTATGTGGTGACATGATCTGTATTTTGTGTCTGTTGTGGCTTGCTTCAACTTGGGGCCCACAACGGTGACCTCCCTCCCGGAGGGGAGCTGCAAATAAGCAGTCAAACCACTACTGCCTTATGCCTCCAGCTCAATTTTATTACTGCTTTGCTATTACATATATACTGTTAGGTCTTCCAGGGTAGAACAAAGAATAATGAGGTAATTGGGGGTTTTACAAGTGGGATATGTGCAGGATCTTGCGTTACAGGATAAGGAGGTACTTTAGGGAGGAGGTGGTATAACACAGCTGTGTCTTGTGCCCTTGGGCTGTGGGGCAGAATGTCTAGATCCCAAGGACTCTGGCTCAGCTTATCTCTAAGGGCAGCTTGCCAGCTCCTGAGACTGTCCAGGTGGCAGTCCATTAGAATAGCCTGTGTTCCCACATGTGTCCTTGTATTTGAGCTGATCTTTTTTCCTGTAGTCTGATCAGCCAAAGGAAAAAAGATGGAAAAGAGGGGTAGCTTTCCTCTGAAATTTCCAAAAGTTCAAAGGACCTAGTGTTTTCTCTGCATTCCTAATTTTCACCAAGTTAGGAATAGAAGGCAGAGAACAATGAAAGACAGTGACAGAGACACAGAGAAAGATACAGAAAGACAGAGGAAGAAAGGAGTGATTATTTTCCGATTTATAGAAATTTGTGGAATCGCAAACAATTTAGAGAACAAATTTGAGAGTGACATGTTTTCTGTTTAATATGTATTTCCAAATACTGATGAGTATCCAGTTTGAATATTTTCATATATGTGCAGTATTATATTGACTTTATTGTGTAGCTCCATAAAAGTGCTCAAAATGGAAACTTTAAATTCATATAAAACATTTATCCTAAGTCCTTTGGCATTCTCTTCCTTCCATGGAGACTAAAGGAATGATTGCTTTTATCTCGAGAAAATGATTTCACTGAGTAAAAGCTTTTCAGTCATTAATGGAATTGGAGTTAGTTTCCAAGTTTTGTCTTTAGTGATTTTGAAAGTGGTGAAAACATGAGACAGTTATTTTTGCTATTAGAGGCTTTGAAGCATTATCTGATGTTTAAGATAATCCTAGTAAATTTCTGTTGGAAAGAAAGAGGCTTATTAAATTAGAAAGAAAAAATCAAATAAGGGAATAAGCAATTTCATTTTAGGAAAGTAAATTATCTGACTCCTGTGACCTTCTGAAAATCATTTGGCTGAGGGCTGTCCAAAATGCAACAGCAGTGTGAATTTATATATCCTGCCTGTGGGTTTACTAAATACTTTAATAAACAGAGGAGCTACTGCAGACCTTCACTAAAATGGCAAACTAAAATATATTATCTATTGTCTCAATAAAAAGTTTTAAAAGTAAGGTTGGACTGCCCTGATTTAGCTGAATATAATTGCTGAATGAACCACATTGGAAGCATTTTTCTTGGTGATTAGAGAAACTCTAAACCTTGAAGTTTCCATTTTGGTCAGGGAAGTCTAAAGTTTTGCCACGAATTTGAGTAGAAAAATGTGCTAAATTTTTAGAGGAGAGAGAAAATGACTTGAAGTCAATTAGTCCTGATGGTAGGCTGAGATAATGTTGAAGAGAAGATTGAGAAAGTAGCAGTAAAGGAAGGAAGGGGAAGTAGGGGATCAGGGCTGGGGAGAGAGAGGCATTTCTATGGTTTGCAGGAATCATTCTGGTTTAATCTGAGTCAAAAAAGACCTTCCTAACATCTCTTGAAGACACCTAGACCTTCCTAACATCTCTTGAACACACCTGATCCTGCCCCCACTTTGGTGCAGAGCCTCATTACTACACCTGGGCTATGGCAATAGTGGATCCACCTGCCTCAAATATTCCCACTCCAATACACCCTCTATTGGGTAAATAGATTGCTTCTCCTAAAAGGCAGATCTTATCATGTCACCCCTCCCAATCTCATTAAATTTCAGTGACTCCCTATTGCCTTCAATATCAACTATAAAATATCCTCATTGGAGGGCAAATCCCTTCACAATTTACCCTTTCTCCATTTCCACTCTATAGTAACCTTATACTACTGCATCAATTCCATTAACTCTGCGATGCAGTCATATTATCTTCCTTGCTGTTCCTTGAATTTGATGCTCTCTTCCAAATATATGCATTTCCACTGGCTTTTCACAATGACTGAATGACTGTACTGTTCTACCTTCTCGGGCTTCACAGGGCATAAGTCACATCCTTAGTGTCCAAAGTATTTGAGTTCTCATTCTGATCAACACTGTCAAATCATGATAAGATAATACAGTGGATGAAAGAAAAAAAAGACATCCCCTTGGAAATTTGCGTGAGAGGCAGTTGGAGGGAAGTTAGCAGTGAGGAAGAGAGAGAGGGGGAGAGAGAGGAGAGAGAGAGAGAGAGAGAGAGAGAGAGAGAGAGAGAGAAAGGACTCTAGCAATGAGGGTTGTGGAAAGTGTGTGAAATGGCACAGTCAGATCATCTAGAGGATTGAATACTGTCCTGAACAGTCATGAGCCCTTATTTCAAATTCTGCTTCAAAAAATGCTTCCTAAATGTGTGATTCTGGTTAAGTCACCGAAATTGTCTAAACCGCTTTCTTCTATTTCAAAATGATTAAATTAGAATCAGTTGACTTTATGGTTCATTCGAGTTCTTAATATCTTCATATTAACTATTTTAACGTCAGAGGGACAACAAGGCAGCAAAAAGATTCTGAGCAGAACACAGAGATGAGGAGAAAAGTTTCTTTGAATAGGAAGGTAATCTGAGGGGACTGCTCATGGAAGCCAGCGTCAGTTGAGTGTGAATCCAATGTCACCTTCTCTATAAATGTTTGACCTTGGGCAAGTAATATAGTGTATTTTTACCTCTTCTTCTTCTGAGTTAGGGATTTGATGAGTTGAACTCAATGACCAGTTAGATTCCTCCTAGGTCTAGATCTATGATCTTATTGGTGAGATAGGGAAAATAAAAGATGTTATTGTGTAAGAATGAGAGTAAGAATGAGGAGGGAGAGAAGATGGGAGAAAGAAAGGGAAAGAGAAGGAAGATGAGGGGAAAGGGAGAGAGATTGGGAAGTGAGGGAGGGAAGGAAAGAAAGAAGCACAAAAGGAGAGATAGACAAACATAGAAATATCGAATTGAACTTAAGAGAAGGTAAGAGAGAGCTAGATAGAATCAGTTATAGAGATGAGAATCAGAAATGGCACACAACTGAAGAAAAGAGAAAAAGAACCCTTAAAAGTCAAGGAATAAGGGAAGGGATCATTTTGGGGAGAGTGAGCAATTGATCGATAAGGCCAAGAGATGTGAAAGATTAGGGACCTCGGCAAGTGTGAGACATGGCAGTCAAATGTCCTTGGGCTTAGTGCATTGTTATTAGGATTGCCTTTCAATTTTACAGGGGATGACAAGATCTTTTACTTTGGAGTAGTTCCTTAACCATCATTCCCTTAGTTTTCATCTTAGTTATTTTATGAAACTGGACTTGATGATATGTAAGGGCCATTCACCTCTTCTGATTCCCTGCTGGTCAGAGAGTGAAAATCATGTTTACTTCTTTTTTTTATTTTATGGTGTTTTTTTTTTTTTTTGACAAGGCAATGGGGTTAAGTGGCTTGCCCCAGGCCACACAGCTAGGCAATTATTAAGTGTCTGGGTTCGTATTTGAACTCAGGTACTCCTGATTCCAGGGCTGGTTCTCTATCCACTGTGCCACCTAGCTGCCCCTTTGCCACCTAGCTGCCCCCATGTTTACTTCTTATTACACTTGAATAGAGTTAGAGTTAGGGGAAATGAGGCATTGGGATTGGACTCAGTGTTCCCTATGATTTCTTTCTCATGTGGATCTGTGATTTTGTTGATGACAGAGAACAAAGGGAAAAAACAGTTATCTTTGAGTGGGAATTAGTAGGATGGAATAAAAAGCTTTTGAGGAGTCAATAGAGAGGAGAGGGACAAGGAAGGACTGCAAGAGACACAGTCACAGAGAAAGAGAGAAATCAAATAAAAGAGATACAGATGGACAGATGGGTATGTAGAGAAAGAGAGTGGCAGTGAGATGGGTGGAGAAAACAAAACCGAGCCAGAGAGAAAAAGAGAGAGAGAGAGAGAGAGAGAGAGAGAGAGAGAGAGAGAGAGAGAGTCATACACACAGAACCACAAGAGGGTTCATAGGGGATTATGGGAAGAGTCACCTGTCTAGTGTTAATTAAAGTGTTTGTAGGTATTATAGTGGGTGGAACATTCTACTTGGGATTCAGTCATTGAGCATATATCTGAACATAGCTACTGACAAATTCTATTCCTCTGGAGAAAGAGTAGGATTGCCAAAGAGGCAAAAAGTGATTGAGACAGAGACAGAGGCAGAGAGAGTGAGAGAGAGAGAGAGATGCATACATACATAGAGAGAGAAAGAGAAAAAGAAAGAACCACTTATTTATGGGTGGGAATTAGAGAAAGAATAAAGCTCCTGAGGAGGAGACAGAAAGAAAAAGAGGAAAAGGGTAAGATATCAAGGAATACCCTGAGATAGATATTGAAACAGAAACAGACACAGACAAAAAAGAAGAGGGAAAGAAAACTGCATGATAAAGAATAAGGAAAGAGACCCTTTTCAAGGTGAATGTAGATTAGGGATAAAAGATTCCAGGCCAGGCAGACATGTAACAGGAAGGGGCACCTGGTAAGGGTGGAACCAGACCTGTAGGTGAAATAGTGGTTTGACAGACACTCTTAGACTCCTACTTGAAGTATTGGCAAGCTCTGTTCCACAGAACTCCCATAACCACTGTCAACCTCAATTTTCTCCTCACTGAATTTATGAATTTGGATTGAATTGCATCTAGGGACCCTCCAGCTCTATGTTCTTCTGGGTTCCAGAGAGAGAACAAAAACCTTTGGATTAAATTTGGATAGAGAAAGAGAGAATTAGAGGCAATCAGATGAGAAGGGTGAAAGGGGATAGAGGAAAACTTCCACAGGAAATAGAAGTGTGTGGAGAAGAAAGAATATGTAAAGCAAAGCAGTCAGATCTACTCATAGACTCTTGGAAGTGAGAATGACCTGAGTACATGTCCCAGTTCCCATTCTGGACAAATATTTGTTTCTGAAATATACAGGTAGTGTGTTTAGGCCTCTGATTTCTGTTCTATTGCAATGTAATTGGACTCCATGGCCCCTAGGGATCCATCCAACTCTACATATCTGATCATGACCTGCATGATGTTTGTCCTTCATTTTGAAAGAGGACGATAACATTGAAGGTAATGCCATGACAAGTACATGAATTGGATTTGAGTGAGGGTTCTATGCTAAGTCACTAGCTTCACTTGCTCCTGCAGATCCATCTGGGTGCAGGAACCATATATGAATCAGGCCTATTAGAGCTGGCCATGGATGTGAGGCAATAGGATTAAGTGACTTGCCCAAGGTCACACAACAGCTAGTAATTAATTATCAAGTGTCTGAGTTTGGATATGAACTCCCATCCTCTTGTCTCCAGGGTCAGTGCCCTATCCACTGTGCCATCCAAATGCTCTGAACATGGACATGAAAATTGAGAAAAGAAAAGAGTATTATAAAGTGGCAAATTAAGTAAGGGGAAAATCCTTTCTAGGAGGAAATAGAGAGGTAAAGAAAGAATGAAAAAGAAAAGAAGATTAGACTAGGCAAAAAAAAGAGAGAACAAGAAAAGAATATTATTGTGTGTAAATTAGTGCAAAATAATACAACCTTGAAGAGGCAGGAAAGAAAGACAGAGGGACAGAGAGGAGAGAGAGAGAGAGAGAGAGAGAGAGAGAGAGAGAGAGAGAGAGAGAGACAGAGAGACAGAGAGACAGAGAGAGACAGAGAGAGACAGAGAGTGAAACAGAGAGAAACAGACAGAGACAGAGACAGACAGAGAGAGGGAGAGTAATACAGGGACAGAAGCAGAAACAGAGACAGCAAGAAGAGAGATAAAGAGAACAAGACACAGAGAAAGACAAAAACAGAGAGAGAGAAAGGGAACCCCTTGATAATAGGCAAGAGATTGAGAGGAGAGACCAGTATGCATTAGAGACAGGAGACCCCAGGTGAGGGAGGATGCCAAAGGATGGAGCACCTCTCAACTGTAGCTGAAACCAGCTGGATGTCATAGTGGTTCAAAAAGAATTTTAGAAGTTGACACTTTGACATTAAATCCTGCATCAGAGGCAACAAGCTTTTACTTTGGGGATGTCCCTTACCCACGGTCATCCTCAATTTTCTTCTCAGTAAATTTAGGGGGTTGGTCTTGATGGTATCTAATGTTGCTCCAGTATATGATACTATAAGTGCCAGAAACAAAAGACAATGTCCACTTTGTAGTTAGTTGGGAGGAGAGAGATCTGTTGGAATGAATCCCTCACTGAGGATGAGATGAAAGCCTCCACAGGAAATCAATCTGGGAAGCCCAAATGACCTGAAATTGAATGCTATATCTCATTTTAATCAATGTTTGACCTTTGGCAAGTCAAGGTCTTCTTATCTTGTATAATAAAGAATTTGGACTCAATGCACCCAGTAATAGTTGATATTAAAACTAACAGGGATGAGAGCTAGGTGTTAAAAGAGAGGAAAAGGGAGAAGGAGGGAAAGAAAGGCTGAAAGAGAAGAGATGCTATTAGTTGGGATAGAGTAGTGAGGGAAGAGACCATAGTTTAAAGTTTTTATTTTAGGAGACCAGAGGCAGAAGACCACCAAGGAATGACTCAAAGAATGTAAGGGATTCTTGGGCATATCACCGGGAGACATCTAGGTGTTTTCTTGGATTGAGGTCAGCATTTGTAGTGAAGATTTTTTGAATTGGAATTCTGAAACACACTGCCTAGCTATGTTATCCTGATAAATCACATAGCCTCTTTCAGAATGTTATGGCATCACTGAAGGGAGTTGGAACCCCTAAAGTTCTTTCCCATTGTAAATCTGTGATCATATTGATGAGGAAAAAAAGAAAAGACCATGTATTATTGGAGGACAATGGGAGAGAGGAACAAAAGCTTTTTATGTATAAAGAGACAGAGACAGCTAGAGACAGATGGACATACACAGAGATAGAGAGACACAGGAAAAGGCAGTGATGAAAACAGAGAGGGGTAGAGAGACAGAAACAGAGGATAAGACATAAGGACAGCAAGAGAGATAGACACAGAGAAAGAGAGCCATATAATAATGAAAAGAGAGTTAGGTAAGATGCATTGTGGAACACATTGAGAAATAGAGGAAGGAGGCCTGGGGTAAGGAAGGGACACCTCTCAATTGTAGGACAAGTCAGCTAGGAGTCATTGTGGATAGCACATTATACTTGCTGTTGACATTTGCGTTTAAATCCCACATCAACTGCTAACTAGTTTTGTTATTCTGGAGAAGGATTTTGACCACTGACTTTGTTTTCTGTTTAGTAAAGTCATGGGGCTGCACTTGATTGTGTCTAATTATGATGAGTGATCTTATGCCTACCACAGAGAGCAAAGAAATCCCTTGTGGACTGGAACTGAGGGAAGAAAATAGAACTTACAGGGAATGGGATATAAAAGAGAATAGAGAGACAGAGAAGTGACAACTGAGCAGGGGACCGGGAAGGATGTGTTTGTCCTACAGCTGCATCCCTTAATGGTCTGATCTTAGAGACTTGGATTGAAATCCTAATTCACAGTTTTTACCATTATTTGAATCTTGGAAATTCATTTGGAGAGTTCAAAGCCCTGTTTTTTCTGTTATAATTAAATGGAGATGGACTCAATTGTCTGTATGCTTCCTTCTTGCTTCCAATTTGTGATCATTATTTTTAGAGAGCAAAATAAGAGCAAGGAAAAAAAGCTATTGAGGAGAATATATAGAGGAGAGGAAGAGGGGAAAGAGAGGGGGCTGGATAGAAAGAGAAAGAGAAAGAAAAAGAGAAAGAGAGGGAGAGAGGTATATATCCACAGAGGTAGAGAGACAGGAACAGAGAAAAAGAGAATCAGATAAATATAGTAATAACATAAGAGAGAGATAGGGAAACTACAAAGTAGAGACAGAGTATAAAAAGAGAGATTTAGGCATAAAGATAGAACAAAACAGTTAAAAGAAAATTAGAAGCTCCTATTTAGAGTTGATTCCTTGTGTTTAAACTCCACCACAGAAGCCAACAAGCAATTTTCCTCTGGAGAAGTCACTTAACCAGTCAACTTGTTTTCTTCTCCTTGAATTTATGCAGTTGCGTTTGATGGTATCTAAAACCCTCAGAGCCATGATTGTCTAGATGCCAGAGAGAAAAAAAATGGCCACTTGAGATTAAACACACATAGAGAGAGCCAGCATTATAGGGAATCAGCTATCAAGAATGAGAAGACAGGGATGTGTTACAGGAAATAGAAGTGTGTCTGTGGGAGGAATAAACAGAGGAACACAACCATCTCTTCTTGTGGACTCTTCTTTGAAGGCTGGAAGACGAGTTCACATTCTACTTTTCATTTTGGACAAATATTTGACACTGGTTTATTCAATTAGAATGCTTAATTTTGCCTTCTGTTACCCTGTAATAGAATTGAATTCAGTGGTCCCTAGAGGTCTTTCCAACTGTATATACAGGATCATAATAATAAAAAAAGGAAAAACATAGACAAGTTATTACTGGGTGGGAATTAGGGAAAGGAGAAAGAGCTTTTGAGAAGACAGAAAGAATGAGAAGGAGAGAGACAGGGACAGAGAACAGTATTAAAGTGAAGAAGGAAATGAGGGAAGAGACCATTTTGGAAGGCTTTTGAGTATAGGAGTCCACAGGTTGAAGACTACCAGTCAGTGATATAAGGAAGGAAGGCCTACTGGGTGTAATGGGAGGAGAAATCCAGATGTTAAAGTAGATGGAAGAAGACAGTTTTAGTGAAGGCTATTTGAATTTGAATACTGACATGAGTGTTAGTCTGCCCAATTCATATAATCTCTCTCAAACTTTGTTTCCTCGTCTCTTAGTTGATGAAGCTAGAATTCATAGCCTCCCATGTTGCACCTTCTCTATGAAGCTATGGGTACCATTAAGAGAAAAGGAAGCCCTTGTGGATTTGGGTTAGAGGAAGAGAGATAGGATTAGAGGCAACAGGGTATCAGTAAGAAGGGAGACACAAAGAAGGGGTCACTCCCATGGTAGGTACATAGAATATGGGTTTCATAGAGCTGGGTCTCTTAGTGGACTGTTCCTGGAAGTCAGGATTAGCTGGCTTCAAATCTTACCTCAGGCACATTCTTATCAGCTTTTTGATGCTGGGTAGGTCACTTAAATTAGCCAACCCTCCCTTTCCTCTGCTCTACAGTACTGAGCCTGGAGTCCATAACCAAGAAAGATTCCTTTCAGTTTCTAATGTCTGATAAAATGGGAGATAAAGGGTCAGTGAATAGATCATTTATTATTCATTATGATTAATAGTAAGACAATAGTGTTATAGGATGGTAGAAAGGCATAGAAAATGATTCTTTCTGGAGATGGAAAAGAGAAAAGAAGGAAAAACAGAACTTCTACGAAGTGACAGAAAT
The DNA here is from genome assembly GCF_037893015.1 of Macrotis lagotis. NCBI lineage: Eukaryota > Metazoa > Chordata > Mammalia > Peramelemorphia > Peramelidae > Macrotis > Macrotis lagotis. The sequence goes on from NW_027421913.1 coordinate 314,377, forward strand.
GAAGGTAGTTAAGAGTCAGAGAAAAAGAGAGGAAAAAAGAGGAATTAGCAAAATAGATGGATAAGGAGAAAAAACACAGAATTAGCAAGAAATGGTCTCTTGGTAATTGGCAGTGGATTGTGCAAAAGGCCAGAATATAGGGGGGGTGGAGAGAGACAGAGGCGTGGGAGGGGGGAATGGAGAGGGAGAGAGAGAGGGATGAACAACTCCAATTGTGGGGACTGGGAGAGAGACAGCACAGGGCCATAGTGTGTAGAGTTAGCTGGTTATTCAACATGCTTTTATTGAGCTTGTCATATGTAGCAGCATACTATACCCTGGGAAGACAGAGAAGGATCCAAAAATAGAATCCCCTACCCTCAGGGAAGTATACTCAAGGATTGAATGCCAACATAGCAAAGGCAACTGAAAAGTGAGTGTGGCTCTGGGGAGGAGGGTAGACAATTCTGGAGACAAGATGAAGTTGTTCTGACTGTATCTTTAAGGTTTTTTTGGCAAGGCAAATGGGGTTAAGTGGCTTGCCCAAGGCCACACAGCTAGGTAATTACTAAGTGTCTGAGACTGGATTTGAACCCAGGTACTTATGACTCCAGGGCCGGTGCTTTATCCACTGTGTCACCTAGCCGCCTTTTCTGATTGTATCTTGATAGGAAGTGTAGAACTGGGTGGCATGGGTGCCCTACATAAAGGGAGGTTCTGGGAGGAGCCACAGGGTCTGATGATTCTTCGAAGAACATTTCAGGTCAGAAGAGATCTTTTAGGAAAAAGAGGTTCATGATGGAGAAGTCCAGAGGGCAGTTTGATTAGAAACGAAGATCTCTGCAGTTTGGATTGTTTTGTACCAGAGTTCAAATCCTGCCTCAGCTAGGTTATCTAGGAAAGGTATTTGATCTCTTCCAGACAGAGTTTGCTCTCCTGAAGAATCATACCTTTCAGTATGGCCTGTATGGACCAACCCAAATGGACCTGTGAATGATGAAGGGATTCTGGAAAGAACAGAGGTCAAGACAATGAGGGAATAGACCATTAAGTAGAGTGGACAAGAGAAAAGACAAGTGAGGACAGAGCCTGGTGTGGGAAAGGGAGATAGTACTCCCAGAGAATCAGAGAGACAGCAAAAGAGACATAAACAGAGTGAAATGGGAGAAAGAGAACCAGGTAGTAATGGACTAAGAAAAGAGGGAAGAGATTACTTTGGAGATCATTGACCAATTGAGGAAGGAGATCTTAGTCTAGGAAGGGAAACCTCTCGATTATAAGGTGACCCAGTTAAGAGTTACAGTGGATCATGCATTATATGTTTAGTAGACTGTGCTGAAATCCCTCATCAACTGCTGACAAGTGTGTCACTCTAGAAAAGGCACTTAACCATTTTCCGCTCTGTTTTCTGTGTAGTAAAGTGGAGGGCCAGGATTTGATGGTGTCTCATGATGTCAAAGTTCTATGATCTTATGGTTGTAAAGGATAACATAGAACGACCTTGTGCATGTATAGTGGGACAGAAAATTGGAGTTAGAGGGAGTAGGACATAACAGAGAATAGAGACCCAGAAAAGGGATACCTAGGAGGGCTTGGCAAAGATGAGTATGCCACACAGCTATGGTCCTCATGGTCTGATCTTAGGACCTCAATTAATATCTTAGTTCACATATCATATGATTGAATCTGAACAATTCACTTAGTGTGTTCAAGTCCCTGTTTTTTCTGATATGTTTAAATGGAGGTATACCTAATGATTTCCACAATTTCTTTCTGCTCCCAATCTATGATCATGTAAGAAATGGTCACTTATTTTTAGAGTGTGAATGAGAAGAAGAGACATAGCTTTTAAGTAAGATAGATAGAAAGGGAAAAGAGAGGAATCTGGTTATAGAGAGACAAAGAAGAGACAGAATTAAAGAAGTATAGTGATAAAATCAGAGAGAGAAACAAAGGAATAGAGAGATAGTGAAAGAAATGGATTGAAACAGAAAACAATAGAAAAAAATCCCTAATTGGTATTAACGCTTTGTGTTTAAACCCCTCTATAGCTGCTGCCATATCATAGCATATCATATGCAACTCTGGAGAAGTCACCTAGTCTTTGTCAGCCTCAATGTACTCCTCATTAAATTGGGCTGGAATGGTGGTGTCTAGAGGTGCTCCATCTCTAAGATGATTTGATACCAAAGAGAGAAAAGGATGTCTACTTGAAATTAAACTTGAAAGAGAGAGACAGAGGCAGAGAAACAGAAAGACAGAGAGACATAGACAGACAGAGACAGACAGAAACAGACAGAGACAGAGAGAGAAATAGTGTGAGAGACAAAGGGTCAGAGACAGAGACTGAGAGAGTTTGGGGAAATCAGGCATCTTGTATGAATAGGAGATGGAGGGATCAATGACACCTCACTAGAACTGTGTGCCTTTGGGGGCTGAGTAGTTGAGAAGAATATGTAGAGGAAAGCACCCAGGTCTACTAGTGGACTCTTCTTGGAAGTAAGAATAACCTGAATTCAAATCCTCCTTCACAGTCTGAATAAATGTTTAACTGTGGGCCAACCAATTTGTGTGGAGCAGTCTCTGTCAGCAGTTTGACCCTAATGGAGTTCAACTCAGTGACCCCTCCAGTTGCTTCCAGTCATGATCATAGTCATGAAATGGGGAAAAACCTAGTTATTATTGAATGGAAAATAGTGTAAGGAGAAAAACCTTCTGAGGAGGAAACAGAAGGAAGAGAGGCTCAAAGTTTGAGAAAGTGAGAGACAGAGATAGATATGGAGATATATACAGAGAGAATCAGAGATGTGTTTTTAAAATTATATAAATATTTTATTTGAGTTCCAACTACATACAATGATAGTTTCTCCCAATCATTTTTTGTAAGGTTTTGAATTTTAAAGTTTTTCTCCCTCCTTCCCCTACCCTCTTCCCAACAGAAGGCAATTGGATATAGTCTTTACATTTGCTTCCATAAAATTCATAGACCCATATTGAATGTGTTGAGAAAAAGAAACAGATCCAAAAGGGAGAAGAAAACATTAGAGATAGAAAAGTTATGTAATATACACAGCAACTTTAAAAAGTGAATTAATAGTCTTTGGTCATCAATTAATTCCACAGTTCCCTCTCTGGATACAGATGGTCTTCTCCATAACAAATCCTCTAAGATTGGCCCTGATTATTGCACTTATGGAGTGAGCAAGTCTATCAAGATTGAATCAAAGAGGGGAAATTAGGTGGAGCAGTGAATAGCACACCTGCCCTGGAGTGGGAAGCACCTGAGTTCAAATCCAGCTTCAGACACTTAATAATTGCCTAGCTGTGTGACCTTGGGCAAGTCACAGGAAGGATAGAGACACAGGGGAGAGAGAGAGAGAGAGAGAGAGAGAGAGAGTAAACAGCAAGAGAGCTAGGGAAGAAAGCATTGTGGTGGAAATTGAGGGAGAGATAGAAATGGAAGGGACACTTGGCAGAATAGAGTTAACCAGCTGGGTGTCATAATGATTAGAGTACTCAAAAACAGAGTCTGAGAGACACACATGGGTCCACGTGATAGGTGAGCAAGAGAGCAAGGGAAAAAGTCATTGTGGTGGAAAAATGAAGAAGAGATAAGATACCACAGTTGATGTAAAGGGTGGAAACACTTGGCAGGGAGAGAAGAAGCCACTTTGGTGTCCTGGTGGGAGGAGGACTCTTCTGGGAGTGGAGTATTTGCCTCTATACTCTAGCATAGCCACTGAAAACCTATGTTACCCTTGAAGAAGTACTCATAAAATTTTGGATGCTGGATCTAATGATTTTTAACAACATTCTAGTCCTATGATGCTCTGGTTGCCCAAGAATGAAAAGGATGTCCTCTTGAATTAAATTGAGAGACATAGAAAGACAGAGACAGAGACAGAAAGAGAATTAGAGGAAATGACATGTAGGATGAGACAAAGACAGAAGGAAGTATCCACAGGAAACAGAAAAATATGCTTTGGGAGGAATATATGGAATGAAGCAGTCAGGTTTCTTAATAGCTTCTTCTTTTCATTTCTGCATGGTTATGCCACCATCCTTTGCATTTAAAAAAAATTAATTCTCTTGATATCTTGATCATTTGTACTTCCCAATGAATTGTTACTACTTTTTCTTGTTATATAAAATAACATTTTGTCAGGCTAATTGGCATGGTACTGAATTAGTAGATCAGTTTAAGTATAAATGCCATTTTTATATTAGCTTCGTCTGCCCTTGAGCAATTGATATTTTCCCAATTGTTTAGATCTGACTTTATTTGTATGAAAAGTGCTTTTTAACTGTGTTGATATGGTTTCTGAGTGTATTTTGGCAGGTAGACTCCTCCATGTTTTAAGCTATCTGCATAAAATTTTAACTGGAATTTCTTATTCTAACCTTATTGCTTGGCTTTGGTGGTAATATATAATAGTATGGATGATATATGAGGGTCTATTTTTTTATCCTGCAACTTTGCTAAAATTGTTAATTGTTTCAAGTATTTTTGGTTGATGTTCTAGGTTCTCTTTGTATATCATGATGCCATCTGCAATCAGTATTTCGTATCTTCATTAGGTCACGTGGTTTAGAGGTGGTTTTTCATTTGAAATGTACTGTATATAGAGTAACATCATCTACCTACCTTTTCTCAGTAATGCTTTGACCCAAGAGAACTCTGAAGGACATATGATAAAGAAGACTATCCATCCCAGAGGCAGAGCTGGTGTTGTCTAATGCAGAATAAAGCATGCTTTTATATTCACTTAATCTTTCTTGAAGTTTCTCTTTTTTGGGGGGACAGATAATATTTTCTTTTACAACATGACTATTGTAGTGTTTTTCATGACTGTATATTTTAACCTATGTCAAGCAACTTGTTTTCTCAATGAGGGGGAAGCAGTGGGTGGAAGGGAGAGAACTTGGAGCTTAAGGTTTAGAAATTGAATGTTGAAACTTATTTTTTCCATGGAACAGGGGAGAGGGTAAAAGAACATTTGAAATAAGGATAGTACATTTCACATTATTCCCCATTACATCCTATATTTTTCATTCAAACTGCACTACTAGTTTATGAAATATGAAATAAATATGGAAAAGAAGGCAAAAGATAGATGTAAATTCCAGGTTGAGGATTCTGTATATTTTTCTAAATAAAAATAGAGTTACTGAAATTTTCTAAGAAGGGAATTGACATGGTCTGATCTATATTTTCACCATATTAATTTGTCAGCACTATGGAGAATGGATGAGAAAGTTGAGAATGATTGGTGAATAAGCTCCTATCATATCTTGCTTACAAATCTGGATTTTTCTGTCTTAAATTTGTTTGAATGTAGGGCAATACATCATTTTGTTATGATTTCAAGAGGGTTAAGACAAACTATATTTATGTAGAATAATCTGGCATAGGTAAAGAATATTATTCTACCCTTCCCCTCTTTGAGAAGAGGCCCACAGTACCCTTCCTCTCCCTCTCTTCTTAATTCTCTGTAGTCTGGCTTTCATTCTCATCATTCAAATAGAAGTTGTCAAATTGTTATAAATAGGCAGAGATTAAATGAAAATAATTTTCAAAAATGTAAAAAAAAAAACCCAACAGCCTAGAAGGTCAGATTAGGGTAGGGTCAGAGGTCAAGAATGATCAAGGCTGTTAGAGAGCTTGGAATGTAGAATATCTAGTCTGTAAGATGACATAGAAAATAGTGTTAATCCTGGCAGGAAAGAAGATAACAGTGTGAGGAGAGCCATTACCACATATGAAGATCAGAAGGAAGAGAAGCTGGATTACCACAGAATGTTGAGGAATCATGACCCCTTAGATAGCAGAAACTAGGGAGCATTTATTAAGAGCTTTAAGGTGGGGAACCCACTTGTCAAATATTATCTCCTGTGATTTTACTCCCATCTGCTCTGGTATGGCTGATTATCATTCTCATTGGAGAGGAGAAGAAAGGAAGGCAAATCAGGCCTAAGAGACTCCCTCAGTATTACAGTCCTAGGAAGTGTCAGAGATGATATTTGAACTCAGCTGTTTCTGAGTCCAGGCCCAGGCTTCTAAAAATTCTGTCAGCTTGTTGCCCATCTTGATGCATTGGACTTTAGACACCAGAACTATCAGAGCATCAGTTTTCTTTTTAAATAGGAACAATAAAAACACCCCCTAAAGGGGTGTTAGAATCAAATGGGATAGTGCATGGAATATAAAGTTCCTTTACCCTTTCTTGGCATTGACCTAAACAGAAGACAAGGATGACTCTATGCAGAAAATAAATGAGCATAAACTCCCCTTAGGGGCTCATTTGCACACTGAAAAGAACATTGCTTATAAGTGAGGTTTCTACAACTGTGATGAAATCCTACTTCTTATACTTTTCACCTATGTGACCTTGGGCCAGTCACTTTCCCTCCCAATGTCTCAGCTTGCTCAGTCTTAGAATGATTGTGTTGGACTACATGGCCTGTGAGGATATTTGCAATTCTAATGCCACCACTTTCTAACTAGGCTAAGTGAAGTCTGGAGGATAGCCACTGGGGACTGAACAGTCTTTGGACACATTAATTCCTAAAGCTGCTATATGAGGTTGCTGGGATTATTTAGTTACAGGTGCTACAAATAATGTATCTTGGCAATGTAAAAATACCTAAATTTCTTTAATTAGCAGTATGATCTTCCTTTCTTTTTGTACAAAGTTGGGAACTAGAGGTGCAGAATATTATATTTACATCCAGAAGTGATTAAATGGATCAGGTTTTCTCACTGTTTTTGTCAATTTTCAATGAGAGTTTGTAGGTTAGGGGAATAGCAGAAAATGACTGTTTAGCAAGTTAAAAAAACGCAAAGAAAGTGAAACCAGAGTCAAGATGACAGGGGGTGGTGTTTACTTGAACTCAGATGAAACATGGGTAGGAAATCACTTCTCTAACATTTAATAGATTTGTGACTACAATAAAGCCATTAACCTCTGTTCCTTATTTTCCTCACTTTTAAAATTTGAATGATAACTCTAGGGAATCTGTAAGAGTAAAATGATATCATCCCTGTGCAGTATAGGCTTGAGATGTTCAATTCTAATTTGAACTGGCAGGTCAAGCCCCCAAAGGGCACCTACCACATGTCTTCTCAGGGTATAGCTTTGGGGTGTGTGTGAGGGGAAACACTGGGTTCATCATGAAGGCTCCACAGTGTGTTTTCCCCAATATGATCATCAAGTATAATTTAGATCACCTGTCTGAATTACCTTTCAGAAGATGTTATTTAATGCAATGATAAATGGCAAAATAAAACAAAAGGAAAGAAAAATCTCCCACTTAGATTATGCAATATGAATACCCACCTCTCTTGTGGTCTGAGGGGTATAAACAAGGAGGCTGATAAAGATCTCTCTAGCATGGGATTCAGCAAGTCAGGAATTGGGATTCCCTTGGAAACAGACCAATCTTCATGGTAACTGGTAATTAAGCTCAGCTGATACTGCCTTCATAGATAGAGAATACTTCCTCAACAGAGACTCACAGTCTGAAGGGAGGAGATTCTGCCTAGAACCAAAGTGAAATCTTTTTCTGCTCTAGAAACTTTACCAGTATTATTATCCTCTTGAGTATAAAAAGAAAGCCAAGGCAAGACAAATCCAGATATCACAGGAAAGACCCAGTATTCACACCTCCCCACCTGCCTACACATTCTCAGGAGACATGTGCAAATTGACCTTTGGATTCCTTCCTGGGTCCAATATTGGAATCTCCTCCTGCCCCAGAATCTTTGCCAATATGCCTTATTCTTTCCATCCTTTCAATAAGGAGCAGACAATAATTGTGATCAGTTATTTTTCAAGAAAAGCAGAGGAAGAAAGTGGTTCTGAAAGTATACTGCCTTTTGCCTGGAGTCAGCCCTAAGTGAATCGCCCCAAGATTTATAGAAGGTTTGCCCAGGTTACCTTCCATAATGCTTCCAGCCCTGCAAACTGAGAAGGGGCTGATTATGGTCAAACATGGAAAGAAAGGAACAATCAAGTCAGTAGTCATGCCTGCTTCCTCCATATCCCAAACCAGAGGCCTTTCTCATACTATGTTCCTATCAAGACATGAAACTTAGAGTTCAGAAGCAGAGAGAAAGATGGATAAGGGAGTGGATATTTTTGGTTTCTGTCAAATCATCCTTTATAAGAAGTTATATGTTTTTCCAACACAATACATAAGACTTTTGGCCAAGTATCACAGTTTTCTGGTTCAGTATCCTTCCGATGTTAAAGTATTGAGTTTCTCAAGAAATTAAGAAGTCAGTTGACTCTGCCCCAATCAGATTATGGGCATGAACACACCAGACCAATGAGCAGATGTGATTTTTGCTGTGCTAGAGGAGTCATGATATCTGCCTTGTGGAATCTTGTAGGGATGGGCTGCAATGAGCCATCCCCACTAGCAGCTCCTGCTTCAGATCAATGAAATTCTCATTGTAATGACTTCTCAGTGATGGAAGTCAGACATATGAACTTCTGAAGGTTCTTAAGTAATATGTATTAGAATTTGTGATTAAAGTTTGTTTCATTCATTATCTTTATATCGCAGAGCCAAGAATGGTACTTGGGTCATGCTAGGTGCTTAAGAAATTCGTGTTCACTCATTGACTTGACTTATACAGGAATGCATTCCTCTGGTTGCTGGCATAAATTTTTTACATATAAGAAGTCTTCTTGGGTTGAGTTCTCCTGTCTACCAGGGGATTCATTCATCTTAGGAGAGAAAAAGAAGCATGCATACACTCGGGTGGGGGTGGTAGCAGAACATCTAGCAGAGCTGTTTATTGAAAGTATCAAACAGTTCTTACAGCAGAAAACCACAAAATTAGCATACAGGATAAAAACAATGATGCCACTCTAACTTGCACAGGATGCAACCTAGCAGGACATAACTCAGGTCAAGAAGTTCTGGAACAGGGATATCAACAAGTGAGGTCCAAATGACACAGATGTGTTATCAAATCAGTATTCCAAGGAAAGGCTTTGGGCTCGATAGTCACCAGAGCTTATGTCATTTAGTCATAACTAACCTCTGACCCAAACTCACTGGAGTAGTTCTCAACACTTCCCTTTTTTCTGTTTACATAACAAGCTCACAGTTGCCTAACCTGATGCAGAACCTGGGTAATATGATCCTGAATTCTATTAATAGCATATATAGTAGCTTTGGTTACAGAAAAAAAAAATTTTGAAAAAAAACTTGAAAAACTTGGAAAAGTAGATACCTCAAGAGATTCAATATAAGACACAATTGTATAATACTCTTCGTCCAATGACCAAAAATGGTAGGATGATGAAGCCACTCAATTATCTTATTGGCTGTCTTTTCAGGAATCAAATCTCATTGGGATACTTCTTGGATGTCTTTAGCCAAATATATACAAATATTTACAAATCACCAATATCAAAATATAGTTTTTAAAACGAGAGACAAGCAATAAATGATCATAATTACAACAAAACTGAAAAAAAGAACTAGTACCATATAACCATGTACCAATTACAGGTGGAGAAGTCAACAAATCATACAATTTTTTGTTCAAATCTATATATTCTTCCCTAATACAAATTATCGAAGTTTGTCATACATTAATACATGTTATACATTAATAAAATGATAATGATTTTCATAAAGAATTCTTCTAAGCCTTAAATGCTCTAGTAAAATTTCCTGACAATTCTTGAGTATATTTTGGTTCTACCATTTCCTTATTCATAACTTCTTTACATACACATGCTCAAATAATGCAATTGTAACAATTAATATTATTTCCCCTCTTTTTCTCAGTAATGATTTTACATCCCTCTAAATGGGGTGTGATACTATTTAGGCCAGAAAAATTATACCTAACTTCTCAGCATCACTTTTTTGATATTTCCAATAGTAACTTTGTTATATCTCAAATAATTTTCAGCTTCCCCTATCAAAACAACTTCAGTCCTACTTTTCTCTCCATAGTATAGCTCTGAATATAAGTCCAATATTCAGTTCCTTTTGCAGTCCCCAAATTGTTCATGATTAATATAAGCATCACAAGTGGTTTTAAATTCCATTTTGTGCTTTCCGTTTGTGTGGTCTGTCCTTCTTTCTCTTCTTATGCTTTCTACATCGATTTCTTGAGTGTAAGTTATTCATTTTCTGTATTACTTGATCATCTGCTCTGCATGGTCTGATGTTTCTTCCTGGCATCCAGACAGTTTCTCCATCTGTGGACAAAACAAAAGCATACCCTCACCCCCAGGTTAGTAATTGATCAAGTCCTTTCCAATATCCATCTTTTCTATCCTTCCACATCACTCTATGAGTACTATTAAGGGCATTTATTATGTTATCCATGGTCATTTTGTAACCAAAATATTTATCAGCCATGGTTTTCTTCTTATCATCCAAAGTCAAATAATTAATGAATATAAAACTTCATTCAAGAGTGCCCAGTATCTACTCTCCCACATTCTCCCTTTCTGTTTATGTGGGAATATTTATAATGACATATTCTTCCTCTCAATTATACGCTTGAACCTTGAGATTATAAGGGATGCTTATGATATGGTTTATATTGTAATATAGACAGAATTGTTTAAATGCCATAGAAGTATATCCAGGGCCATTATCGGTTTTTATGGATGTTGGTATCCCTGAAAAACCATCAATCACACCTTGAGTAGCCTTTGAAATTTATGCTGTTGCCATTGTATATGAACTAAATGTATCTACAGTAAAATGAATAGATTTCATTTTTCTAAATGGTGCATAATGAGTTACATCCATCTTCCATAAATCATTAGCAGTCTGGCCTCTAGGATTTTTAAAACAATTTGGAGGAGTAGGTAAATACCCCTTTGTGGATAGGATTTTATTATTTTCCTAGCTTGCTCTCTGGTGATTTTAAAATTTTTCCTTAGTAAAGAAGCATTATGATTACTTTCATATATATAGATCCAGGCAATCCAGGGTGGGAATTTATATGCTCAATAAAAAAGGAATTGTATCTACTTCTAATAACTTCTAGTAATTCTTTTTTAGGTTTTTGCAAGGCAAGTGGGGCTAAGTGGCCACACAGCTAGGTAATTATTAAGTGTCTGAGACCGGATTTGAACCTAGGTACTTTTGACACCAGGGCCGGTGCTTTTTCCACTGCACCTAGTCGCCACAACTTCTAGTAATTCTTAAAAGAGTTGATATAATAATACATCAGTGCTATGATTAATAACAGCTGTTTCTATGCATCTACCAACATGATAATCATACTTACTATCTATAAAAATGTTAAGGAGTTGTGGCTGTTCTCTTAATACCAATAATATAGCATATAATTTCTTTTCTATTATTGCACATATGCTTGTACCAACATGTTTAGAATAAGCTCCACCACATAGTTTAAAATTTTCAGGGAACCCAGAGAGTCATAACTTCTAATATGTTCCCTCATTATCTCTACAAAGCAATCAATTATTAATTGCAGGTTTAGATATTATTACAGTAAAATAGCTTATGTAAACAAAACTAGATCATATAACTTTTTCATCATCTTGCTCATCTGCAAGTTATCTAACTATAGGTCACATAATTTTCAATTTCCCAATCATCTTTCAAAGTCCCTCATATAGACTTAATATTATTGGAAATAATTAAAGTTAATATATACTTCCCAATCTCTTACACACTCTTCTGAGTTTACCATAATACTTCTTTAATATTTGAACATTTAACTCTTAAACTACATGAAACATGAAATCTCCAGGCTGACATCTCATTGTCTTAAAGCAAAAACAAAACAAATTCTCTTAAAGTTAACCTTAGACCATATCTTTCACCTGCAAGTTTCTTTCACATCTCTGTATTAAAAACTTATTTTCCTCTTATTCCAAATACACTCAAGTTTTCAAAAAGAAAATAAGATTCTCTATGAATTTAGTTCCAAATATATATTAATTTCAAAGCCAGTGTTACAAGATACATATATAATTTATAATATATAAAATTCCATAAACATGAGATGGAGAAACAAAGCTTATCACAAACTCTCTGGGTCAAAAAGACTTTGATAGATATAACCTGTTGGCTAGGTATTCTCTGATTTTCTTATAATAAATCTTTGAAAATGTTATGGATGACACTTTAATTCATTCATATCTTGATATTGCAACACAATTTTAAATTTTGAAGGAAATTGTTTAAATCTGTTCTTATACAAAGTTACTAATTATACATAACACATTTTCAATTTAAAATATATTCCCTTTACTCTCTAAAACTTTGCAATAAAAAATTCTTAAGACTAGATGTTTCAAAAATTTTTATGATTACAAGATTTTATTTATAGTTCCAAAACTCATATTCAAAATTACCTTAAATTATTTTTCTTTTCAAAATATAAAAGTTTTCAAATTCTTCTTATCTGAATCAGTGCTATTCTAATTTCTCAGTGTTCTAATTTAATAAGAGTTTTCTATCCTCACTGACAAGAGAATTGGAGATCCCCCACATTATGAGATATCAAGGTAGTATGCACTAATTCTTTACCTCTATTGTTTATCATTCCTCAGTCACCCAAAGATTTTTGAATACATGAACCCCGTTTTTAGTAATTATAAAGCCTGGTTAAGAGCACATAATTCAGAAGTCTGTGCAACAAAGCCTCTATCAAGGCCATTCTGACCCTATCTATTTTAGCATTCCCAATCATTCTTTTTCCTCCTATGAATCTGTAGGAGCCAAAAAAATATATTATTTTTTACAAACCCCTTAATTCAGTCACATGTATTTTTACATAACTTTGAACACAGCATTAACATGCATTATAGAATTAACCAGTTTGAAAAAACAGTTAAAAATTTACTTAGCAATTGCTTTCATATCAAAACTTTTCACTTTATGGGGATAATTACTTCCTCAATCAATTAATTCACTGCCAGATACTGTGAAAGTGGCAGTTTAATGCAATTTTTAGATTATTCCCACCTCATTTAAACACATCTCTATATAGACTTATAGCTCTCTATACTTTCTTCTCTTACTACATTGATTTGTAAAATCAATTTTCAAATTTCAAAAATCCATCTCTTATTTATACAAAGTCAAACCTCTCATATTTTACTTTCTACTTTCTACACACTTAAACCAACATCCATACTTTGCAAATGGTTAAAAAAAACCCAATATTCTCTATATGCCTTTTCATTTTTCCTTGAAACCCTATTTTTTTCCAAATCTTTTCAGAACTCATTTTTCAGACTGAACTACTTACATATTCCTTTAATATCCTGTTTCATTATTCTTTTCTACAAACTCTTTTATTGACCAGTCAAGAAAAAATAATTTTATCTATAATTTCAATTTCTACTAGGTCCCTTATAAGTATAATTTGTCAAATCAGAAAGTGAAACTCTGTTAGAGAATCAGACCACAAAAAAATAGAAAATAAGAAATTAATAGAAACCCTTCTTTTACAAAATACAACATGATTATCAGGAAAATCTCCTGGGTTGCCTGAATCATGAGTTTCTGGTAAAACAAAAACGATCCAATTTTGAAAAGAGGTAAAGGAAAGAGGATTGGTCAAGGAGAACACAAAGATATAACAACAAATCTGACCATGCAGAGAGAGCTAAGAGCTTTCCTCTTCCTGTATTTTAAAAAAGACACGTAGAAAACACAACAAAGAGAATCAAAGTACTTTGAACCAGAGAAGCCTCCTAACTCTAGTGAAAACCCCACCTAGAAACATTCAGTATATGTCAATACATTTTTTCTATAGAAGGGTACTAATATTTAACACTTCTGAATTTTAACTGGGATTGCTTTTGAGAAGACAGTCACTTAAAAGCTCTCAGTCTAATTGGCGTATCCCCTGTCCCCTTTCTTCAAATAGAGTAAACCATATAACTTCTTTTTAAGCAGACAATCCTAAGTCATTTCTGGGAGGTGGTGGAATCTCCTGTTCTCAAATCCTCACTTTACCCATAATTTTCTGTAATAACTCACATTATCAGAATCTATATGGATAAACTCCTGAAACTATTATGTTGCAATATCATTCTGGTAAAAGATTAAATATTTAGTTTCCCCTTATATCTTTTATTAATTTATGGCATTATTTGGTACCCAAATTATATATTTTAGAATTAACCTGACTCTCATATTATTGGAAAATATTTCCCCAAAACATTCAAAGTAAAAAATAGCATTTCTTTTTATGATTTCTTGATATATTTGGAATATACACTGTCTCTTTCCTGATTCTTTTAACTCCAAATAAATTTCCTTTTTAATACCTGTTTATTCAAACCTTCATGAACTAATTCTCTCTCTCTCTCTCTCTCTCTCTCTCTCTCTCTCTCTCTCTCACTCTCGCTAGTCCTAGTTATAAAAAAATATTCCTTCTGCTAAACTTCAAGGTCGAAAGATGAGATCCAGAATTGTAAAACAGATAAGCCATGGAGATCCTCAATTGGGCAAATGAAAAAAGAAAATATTTCTCTCAAAACCTCAACTGGTCAAATGGAAAGCTCTTTCAAAAGTACAAGTGACCAACTGGAAAAGGAGTCGCAAAAGGTTAATGAAGAAAACTCCTCAACCCCCCAAAAAGAATGGAGTCTGCAGAAACTAATGAATCCATGAGACAGCAAGAGTCAGTTAAACAAAATAAAAAAATAGAAAAAAATAGAAGAAAATGTAAAATACCTCATCAACAAAACCACTGACCTTGAGAATAGATTGAGGAGGGGCAACCTGAGAATTATAGGACTGCCTGAAAACATTGAAGAGAAAAAAAGCCTGGACTTAATAATATAGGCTCCAGTGATTGAAAACTGCAATGATATCATGGAATCGGAGGGCAAAGTAGTTATTGAAAGAATACATTGATCCCCTCCAGAAAAAGATCCTAAAAGGAAAACACCAAGGAATGTTGTGGCCAAATTCCAGAACTATCAGATAAAAGAGAAAATCCTACAAGCAGTCAGAAAGAAACAATTTAAATATCAAGGAGCCACAGTAAGGATCACGCAGGACCTGGCTGCATCAATATTAAGGGATCGAATGGCCTGGAACAAGATTTTGCAAACAGCAGGGGAGCTTGGAATGCAGCCAAGAATCTACTTTCCCACAAAGCTCAGACTTCTCTTCCAGGGAAAAAGATGGACATTTAACGAAATGGAAGAATTCCAAAAATTCTTGATGAAAAGACCACAGCTAAATAGAAAATTTGGACATGAAACAGGAGGTTCAAGAAACACATGAAAAGGTAAAAAAGAAAGAAAAAAAGGGGGCAGTAAAAGGAAAAAAAACTGCTATCTAGTAAGTTGAAACTGGCTATATCCCAGCATGGGGAAAAAGATTCTCATAAATCTTGAGAATTGTAACTCTAACAGAGAGAATATACCTAGCCAGTAATGATGGACATTCATGATCTATCCATGAGACTGCTATCTAAAGGGATGTAACTGGCTTTTACCCCACTTGGGAGAAAGACTCTAATAACTCTCAAGAATTTTGACTCTATTAGATGCAATATGACTTAGATAGAATGATCTAAAAAACACTACCTCCTTAAAAAGGGGGACAGGAAAGAGATGGGTGAAGGGAGGGTATTGAATGGGGTAAATCTCATTAGACTAAGAAGTTCAAAAAACCTATGCTAATAGAGGGGAAGAAGGGAGCACATAAGAAACACCTGAATCTTCTTCTCATCAGACTTGGCTTAAAGTCAACCTACACACATTCAGTTAACTTATAAAACATTTAAACTTTCAACTATTAAAAGGGGGAAAGGGGAGGGGGACATAGAAAGGGAAGGGGAGTGGGGGAAAAGGGAAATAACAAAAGGAAGGGAATGGTAAAGGGAAAAAGGGAAAGGGGGAAAGAAAGGGGAGGGGGTGATATAGGAGGGCAAACACACTAAAGGGCATGGTATTCAGAAACAAAATACTGGGGAATGTGGATAAAGTGGGGCATAGGGGGAAAAATATAACCAGAGGGAAGATAGCATGGAGGGCAGTAAAGAATTAGTAATCATAAATTTGAATGTGAATGGGATGAACTCTCCCTTAAAACATAAGCAAATAGCAAAGTGGATTAAAAACCAGAATCCTACAATGTGCTGCTTACAAGAAATGTATTTGAAGCAGAGATATACATACAGAGTAAACATAAAATGTTGGAGCAAAATATTTTTTGCTTTAGCTGAATTAAAAAAAGCAGGGGTAGCAATCCTTATCTCAGACAAATCAGCAGCAAAAATAGATAGCATTGAAAGAGATAAGGAAGGAAACATTATCCTCCTAAAAGTTACCATAGACAATAAAGTTATTTCAATACCGAATATATAATTACCCAGTGGAATAGCATCTAAATTCTTAGAGGAGAAGCTGAAAGAACTACAGGAAGACATAGACAGCAAAACTCTACTAGTGGGAGACCTCAACCTCCTAATCTCAGATCTAAATAAATTGAATCATAAAATAAACAAGAAAGAAGTTAAGGAGGTAAATAGATTGTTAGAAAAACTAGATATTGGGGGGGGTGGCTAGGTGGCGTCGTGGATAAAGCACCGGCCCTGCAGTCAAGAGTACCTGGGTTCAAATCCAGTCTCAGACACTTAATAATTACCTAGCTGTGTGGCCTTGGGCAAGCCACTTAACCCTGTTTGCCTTGAAAAAAAAACCTGAAAGAAAAAAAACAA
Source organism: Macrotis lagotis (assembly GCF_037893015.1). NCBI lineage: Eukaryota > Metazoa > Chordata > Mammalia > Peramelemorphia > Peramelidae > Macrotis > Macrotis lagotis. The sequence goes on from NW_027421913.1 coordinate 331,058, forward strand.
AGAAGAAAAAACTAGATATGGTAGACTTAGAGAGGAAATGAAATTCAATAGGGATAGAAAGGAATTTGCCTTTTCCTCTGCAATACATGGAACTTATACAAAAATTCACTATGTACTAGGACATAAAATCCTAATGATCAACTGCAGAAAGGCAGAAATAATGAATACATCTTTCTCAGATCACAATGCAATAAAAGTTACATGCAATATTGGGCCAAGGAGATATAGACCCTGAAAAAATTGGAAGCTGAATAACCTCATTTTAAAAAAATGAGTGGACCAAAAAATAAATTATAGAAAGCATTAACCATTTTATTCTAGATAATGATAATAATTAAACAACATACCAAAACCTCTAGGATTCATTCAAAGTCACTCTCAGAGGATATATTATAGCTCTAAATGCTTACATGAAAAAATTGGATAAAGAGGAAATCAATGAACTAAACATACAACTAAAAAAAATTAGACAAAGAAAAAATCAAAAATCCCCAATTAAATAGCAAATTAGAAATTCTAAAAATTAAAGGAGAAATTAATAAAATCGAAAGCAAAAAAAAAAACTATTGAATTAATAAATAAAACCCAAAGTTGGTATTATGAGAAAACCAATAAAATTGATAATCCTCTGATCAGTTTGTATAAAAAAAGGAAGAAGAGAACTAAAATGCTAGTATCATAAATGAAAAAAGTAAATTCACCACCAATGAGGAGGAAATTAAATAATAATTTGAAATTCTTTTCCCGAACTTTATGCCAAAAATTGGATAATCTAAGTGAAATGTATGAATATTTACAAAAAATATAAGTTGCCCAGGTTAAATGAAGAAGCGTTTAAATACCTAAACAACACCATCTCAGAAAACGAAATTCGAAAAGCCATCGAACTCCCTAAGAAAAAAATCTCCAGGGCCCGATGGATTCACAAGTGATTTCTACCAAACATTAAGGAAAAATTGGTTCCAATTCTATATAAACTCTTTGGAAAAATAGGGAAAGATGGGACTCTGCCTAAGTCTTTCTATAAAACCAATATGGTGCTGTTACCTAAACTAGGAAGAGTTAAAACAGAGAAACAAAATTATAGACCTATTTCCTTGATGAATATAGATGCAAAAATCTTAAATAAAATCTTAGTAAATGATTAAAAAAAGTTATCACTAGGATAATACTTTACGATCAAGTTGGATTTATTACAAGAATGTACGGTTGGTTCAATATTAGGAAAACTGTTAGTATACTGAATTATATCAACAACTAGCCTATCAGAAATGATGTGATCATATCAATAGATGCTGAAAAAGCTTTTGACAAAACACAGCATCCATTCCTATTAAAAACACTAGAGAACATAGGAATAAGTGGAGTGTTCCTTAGAATAATTAGCAGTATCTATCTGAAACCATCAACAAGCATTATATTCAATGGAGAGTGGCAAGAGCCATTCCCAATGAGATCAGGGGTGAAACAAGGGTGTCCATTATAACCACCACTATTCAATATTGTATTAGAAATGTTAGCATCAGCAATTAGAGAAGAAAAAGAAATTGAATTGTGAAGGAAGAGACAAAACTCTCACTCTTTGCAGATGACGTGATGGTCTACCTAGAGACTCTGAAGAAATCATCCAAGAAACTACTGGAAACAATTAGCAAATTTAGCAAAGTTGCAGGTTATAAAATGAACCCTCATAAACCCTCAACTTTTCTATATGTCTAGAAAGATATAGCAGGAAGAGCTAGAAAGAGAAGTCACATTCAAAGTAACCTCAGACAATATAAAATTCTTGGGAGACTCTTTGCCAAGACAGACTCAGAATCTTTTTGAAAAAAATTATGAAACACTACTCACCCAAATTATATCAGATTTAAGTAACTGGGCAAATATCAACTGTTCATGGATTGGTAGAGCTAATATAATAAAAATGACAATAGTAACAAAAGTAAACTATCTGTTTAGTGCCCTACCAATCAAAATTCCAAAAAAATTACTTTAATGAGTTAGAGAAAATTGTAAGTAAATTCATATAGAGAAATAAAAAGTCAAGAATTTCCAGGACCTAATGAAAAAAAGTGCAAAAGAAGGTGGCTTAGTCCAACCTGATCTAAAATTATATTCTAAATGATCAGTCATCAAAACTGTTTGGTATTGCCTAAGAAATAGAGTGGTGGAACAGTGGAATAGACTAGGTGTAAAAGCAGGAGATGATTATAGTAATCTGCTGTTTGATAAACTCAAAGAGTCCAGCAATTGGGATAAAAACTCCTTCTTTGATAAAAACTGCTGGGATAATTGGAAGTTAGTATGGAAGAAACTTAGATTAGACCAACACCTCACACCCTTTACCAAGATAAGATCCAAATAGTTACAGGACATAGACATAAAAAACAATACTATAAGCAAATTAGAAGATCAAGGACTAGATTATCTGTCAGATCTATGGAAAGGGGAGCAGTTTATGACTAAGGAAGAGGTGGATAACATAACCAAAAACAAATTAGATTATTTCAATTTCATTAAATTAAAATCTTTTGCACAGTTCAAACCACTCTAACCGAGATGAAAAGAAATGTAGTAAATTGGGAAACAATCTTTAAAAGTAATGATTCTTACAAAGGACTCATTTCTAAAATATTCAGAAAACTGAGTCATATTTTTAAAACAAAAAACCATTCCCCAATTGATAAATGGTCAAAGGATATGCAAAGGTGATTCACAGATGAGGAGATCAAGGCAATGCATAGCCATATGGAAAAAAATGCTCTAAATCTTTAATTATTAGAGAAATGCAAATTAAAGCATCTCTGAGGTACCACCTCACACCTCTCAGATTGGCCACTATGACCAAGAAGGATAATGATCATTGCTGGAAGGGATGTGGGAAATCTTGGACACTATTACACTGTTGGTGCAGCTGTGAATTTATGCAACCCTTCTGGAGAGCTATTTGGAACTATGCCCAAAGGGCAACAAAAATGTGCATACCGTTTGACCCAACAATACCACTACTGGGTCTTTATCCTGAAGAGAAGTTGATAAAGGGTAAAAACATCACTTGTACAAAAATATTTATAGCAGCCTTGTTTGTGGTGGCAAAGAATTGGAAATCCAGTAAATGTCCTTCAATTGGGGAATGGCTTAACAAACTGTGGTATATGTATGTCATGGAACAGTATTTTTCTATTAGAAACAAGGAGGGATGGTATTTCAAGGAATCCTGGAGGGATTTGCATGAACTGATGCTGAGTGGGATGAGCAGAACCAGAAAAACACTGTACACCCTAACAGCAACATGGGAGTGATGATCAAACTTGAAGGACTTCGCTCATTTCATCAGTGCAACAATCAGGAACAATTTTTGGGATGTTTGCAAAGGAGAGTGCCATCTGTATCCAGATAAGGAGATGTGGAGTTTGAAGAAAGTTCAAGGACTATTCCCTTTAATTTAGTAAAAACCAGATATCTTGTTGTCTCATCTTGTTACCTCTTAGACTTCTTGTCACTTCCTTATTGATATGATTTCTCTCTCATCACACCCAGTTTGGATCAAGGTACAACATGGAAACAAAGTAAAGACTGACAGAGTGCTTTCCATTGGGGGGGGTGGGGGGAGGGAAATTAGATTGGGGGAAAAATTGTAAAACTCAATATCTTTAATAAAAATAAATTTTAAAAAATCTAAATAAATAAATAAATAAAATCATTGGTTATAACAACAACAAAAAAAGAAATGAATCTGTGTTTGGTAAATCATTTCCTGTATGAAACTGACTGTCAGATTTGTTGATGCTGTGTGGTGTTAGCCATGTCAGCTCTTTTCATAAAGAAAGTATTTAGGATTTGATTGTACATGCACAACCTGTAACAGATTTGTTTGCTGCCATAGTGAGGGGTGAAGAAAAGGATGGTGGTACAAACATGTAGAACTCAAAAGTAGAAGAATGAATGCTGAAAAGTATCTACATGTTAACTGGAAAAATTGAAATAAAATTTTAAAAACAATAAAAATTAATTTCTAAACCCTTCTCTTTAACCAGTTTCTTCAGGACGTTAAATCTTCTTCTGGCTTTTTTAGATCATTGAGATTTCTTTCCCCATTATACCGATTATGTGTGCTTGGAACAAAGAAAGAAAAAACCTGCAGCTGCAGAATGACTATACCCAAGCCTTCCCCTACTTCAGTTATATGTCTCTTTAGAGCTTTACCGGGGGTTTTCTTGTCCTGAAGGAATATCTCAGCATCTGGACAACTTCAAGTCCCGTGTGCCTCCCAACCTAAGGGCACCAAATATTGTGTTCCCCTGTCTTCCAGGGGTTTCAGCTCAGGAGAGAAAAAGGAACATGAATACACTCGGGTGGGGGGTGCTAGAAGGACATCTAGCAGAGCCATTTATTGAGAAGTATCAAACAGTTCTTATAGCAGAAAATTACAAAATTAGTATACAGGATAAAAATAATGTTGTAACTCTAACTGGCACAGGATGTAATTGAGCAGCATGTAACTCAGGTCAAGAAATTCTGGAGCATGGCTATCAACAAGTGAAGCAATGAATGACACAGTTGTGTTATCAAATTAGAGCCTTCAGACTCGAAGATCACCAAAGCTTAGATCATTTAGTCATAACTGACCTCTGACCCAAACTTGCTTGAATAGTTTTCAACATCCTTGGAATTAAAGGAGAGAATGGCCCCAAAGTACCTTTGTGGACATCTATCTAAATCCTGTATTGGGGAAGGGTATGACTAATCGCTTGGTCTCTCCTCCAAATTATCCAAGAACAAGGGAAAAATCAGATATGCACAAAAATATTTCAAGCTCCTTTTTATTGGCAATGAAATAGCATCTGATTAGGGATGACTAAATAATATAACGTAGGCAGCTAGGTGGTAATGCAGATAGAACACTGGCCCTAGAGTCAGGAGGACCTGAGTTGCAATTTGGCATCAGACATTTAATAATTACCAAGTTGTGTGACCTTGGGAAAGTCACTTAAACCCATTGGCATAAATAAAAATAATTTTAAAACAATTTAAGGCATATGAATGTATTTGGCCTATTATTGATCATTAAGAACTGATAAAGTGAATTGTTTCATAAAAACCTAATAATACATATGATATTGATAGAATGAAATGAGTACAACCAAAACAATAATTTATGAAAATATGTTATTATGATATTGTTTGACCTGAAAAGACTTTGAAAATAAGATCAAGAAAATGAGCAAACTCAATTCCTGGCGGATTCATGATGAATCATATTACCTGCTTCTACATAAATCAGCGTGGTAAATTCAAAGTCGAGGTAATTGTTTTGCTTCCTATGTTATATGTTACTATGTTACCATGTTACTATGAGTTTTACTGTTCTTTATTTTTCAGTGAATGGGAGGAGAGAGGTGGTATACATGAGCAAGACATAGGAGAAGTAAAATATGTATCTGAAAAAAAAATTTAATACCAAAAGCAAAGAATTATTCACAAAAGCATTATTCACAATTGGTTATTATTTCTAAAGTTTTATCAAGAGGACTGATTCCATTAAAATGTAATCAATGTAAGTGGATAGCATAAAAAGTGGAGTTCTTTCCTTACTTCCATGACATTATTCCCTGTCTGATGTTCTAAAGATACTTGACATTCAAACTTGGTAAACTCTCCAAAATACGATATGCCATGTCCTCAGATCTCTTCCAGCTCTAAGTTCTAGAAACCTTGAATTCAGACAGGAACTTGGGCATTTCAAAAAAAAAGGATACTGGGAGAGCATGTCAAGAAGAACCACTTACCTACAAAGGCTATTCTCTAAACAAAATCCACTGGACAAGAGAGAACACTGTCACAGTTTCTAAAGTCCCTTTACTCTACCTGTTGTTACTGGGAATATATCACCCTCAGCATCTGAGTAGGAACTTACTCCCACAACACCCAATCAAGCATGTTTCTCTAACAAGTAAGATGACTTAGTAGTCATGGAGAAAGAGTCACAAATAAAACCACATCTTCCCCATAAATTTTATTTTAATTCCCTGAGGTTATGAAAGAAGTTATAAAAATGAGCATATAAATAATTTATAGAGGACAGAATGGGAAAGAAATTGATTTCTGTAGAGGAAATCATTGGATAGAGAATAAACATCTTAGGTGCAAAAACCTCCTCACGTAACAAACTGCCAGACAAAGATCATTATCTCCATGACACAGCCAAGGCCATTTAGGAAAGTGTCAAGAGTCAGAACTAGATCCTAAATTTATAAATAGAAGGAAGGACTGAAAAATATATAATGGAGAAGCGATTTAGTTCTCACTATATTAAAAGAAAATCTTCAAATACAAAAAAAACTAGATTTAATATTTCAAGAGAACACAGATGACAAATTACCACACCTTTATGAAGCCAATTGTGACATGAAAGGAAAAAAACACATTTGTAAGATGTTCACAGAAACTGCAGATTTTAAACTTCAAAAAATTTCTTAACCAAAATCCAAAGCCTCCACTTCAAAAATAAAATGAATAAAGACGAAAAGAAAGGAACAGTACATATAACAATGTATCACAGTATCACTCAAGATATGATGACTAACACTGTTGAGAAAAATTTAGATAAGAAGATAATATTCTAGAAGATAGAAACTGAAGCAAAACACCGCATTATTACTGAGATAGCACATCAGAGTATAGTATTCCCAGGAAAAATGTAACATTCACGAATGAAATGGAGTAAGTTTTTATCAATTGCCTGCTCAGTGCTGGGTAGTGGGCAAGCATATTTCAAATATTTTCCTATTTAGTCCTCCCAGCAAACATGTGAAATAGTTGTTATTAGAGAAGAAAAAAGAATGGTGTCAACTATTCACAATGAGTAGATACTGAGAATTTTAAACACTGGAGTGGAGAAGAATATCTCTATCATACATTTGCATTAGATTCAAGAAAGCTTGCCCCCTTAGGCTTTTGATCCAATTATAAAATCGTTTTAAATTTAATTTAACAGTTTTTAATTTAACTCTGAAACTGATAACCTATGCCGTGAAGAGATCCTGGCTAGTCTATGAATTTCATGGTAGAAAAAATAATGTCTTGAAATGTGAAGAATACCCTTAGGTATGTATCATTTCCCTATAATGGAGTGATATATATATATATATATATATATATATATATATATATATATATATATATTTATATATATATATATATATATATGCAAACACATACATATATATTATTTTACTATTTGTGGTATTTTAATAAGATCATAAATCTATTTAAAATTTAATGTCCAAGGAGTGGCTAGGTGGCGTAGTGGATAGAGCACCGGCCTTGGAGTCAGGAGTACCTGGGTTCAAATCCGGTCTCAGACACTTAATAATTGCCTAGTTTTGTGATCTTGGGCAAGCCACTTAACCCCATTTGCCTTGCAAAAACCTAAAAAAAATTTAATGTCCTATGGGACTGTTGGTCTAATTTTAATTTCTCCCTGACTGCTTATTAGGTATTCCAATAGTGATTTCTAAATAAAGATCTCATTCTTGGTCCATTTATATTTTCAGGTTTAGCAAACATGGAATAAGATATTTCACTGTACTTGTTCTACCTATTTAGTTTTTTCCCCTCATCTGTTTCTCTATTTATTTAAACAATTTCAATTTTGCTTACTGATTTATAATGTACTTTTAATTTTGAACATATGATGAACTCCTTTCATACTTAAATTTTAGGAAATCATTTTGCTATCCCATTTACTATCCCTATATTTTTCCTTCCACTGTTTTGTTGTTATTCAATTAATAGTGCAAAGCATCTTTTCATCATGCCATTGTAATAGGGTTCATTTGGCAAATTACTCTGGAAAGCAATGATATTTTTGTTATATTGGCAGGTTCTAGGCATGAGTACTGAAAGTATGATTCTTAAAGCTGTTCTTTATTGTTTTTAGGTTTTTGCAAGGCAAATGGGGTTAAGTGGCTTGCCCAAGGCCACACAGCTAGGCAATTATTAAGTGTCTGAGACCGGATTTGAACCCAGGTACTCCTGACTCCAAGGCCGGTGCTTTATCCACTACACCACCTAGCTGCCCCTGTTCTTTATTTTTTAGGGACAACATTGTAGCTAAAATCTACAGTCATTTGCCCGAATGGATTAACGATTAAAGGATATGAACAGACAGTTTTCAAATGAAGAAATTAATGCCATATAAAATCATGTGAAAAAAATGCTCCAAATCATAATTGATTAGAGAAATGCAAATTACAGCAACCATGAGGTATCATCTCTCACCTATCAGATTGGCCAAGATGAGAAAAAGGGAAAATGATCATTGTTGGAAAGGTTGTGGGAGAATTGTGACATTGATGCAGTGCTGTGGAATTGTGAGCGGATCCAACCTTTCTAGAGAGTGTAATGGAACTACACGCAAAGAGCAATAAAATTCTTCATACCCTTTGAACCAGCGATTCCAGTTCTAGCACTATATGAGAAATTTTTTTTTTTTAAAGTGAAAAATCTTACATGTTCCAAAATATCCACAGCAGTTCTTTTTGTGGTGGCAAAGCATTGGAAATTGAGCGGATACCCACCATTTGGGGAATGGCTAAACATTTTACGGTGCATGATTATTATGGAATACTGTTATTCCGTAAGAAACGATGAAGGGTCAGACTTTAGAGAAGCATGGAAGGACTTAGGAGATCTGATGCTGAGTGAAGGGAATAGTACCAAGAGAACAAACTTGATGGAAGCAGTTCCTCGCAGCAATTCAGAGAGCTGGGACAACTGTATTGCACCAGTTATAGACTATGTTATTCCCATCCAGAGGAAGTGAAAGAAAACAAGACATAACACAATACACTCAGATATAAAAAACAACCCTTCAGAAACTGATGAACACTTTATAAAAATTATTTCTTATGTATCTCTTTTCCTTAATCCTAATTCCTCATACCAAAAATAATTAATGCTAATCTGCAAACAAGTTTCTCAAAATATGAATATACAATGCTTACCTGATTTGAAGGGAGGGGATTGGGAAGGGAGGGTGGAAAGAAATTTTGTAGCTTGAAAATATGCTTGTGGAAATGGATGAAAATTAATAAGTAAATTAGTGAGGTAGTAAGTAAATGAATGAATGAATGAATGAATGAATAAAAAGAAAAGACTCCAGAACCAAAACAAATCAATCTACAATTATTTCTTTGCTTTGCCAGACTGTTCTCAGAATATTTTATGCAGCATTTTATTATTTTCATTCTGGAAAGATCTACTAATTCAAAAACATGCCCATCTCTTGCACATCCAACATTCATTCATGTGAGTTTTCCTTTTTAAACTTTAAATGTTCTGAGGGAAGGGATTTGTCTGTTTTATCTTATTTTTAGAATCAACTATTAGAACACTACTTGGCTTTAAGAAAGTGCTCAATAAATGTTAAATATCTACCCATCTACCTATCAAATGATAGTAAAAGCACTCATACTTCATCACATTTGCAATGAATCAGAAAACAATATTTTAGCTGAAAATGGATTCTTCTAAAAATAAATAACTGAAACAAAAACATAGACCACAGGTCATCTTACTAGAGATACTTCACTAACATTCCTTTTGATTCATAACCAAAGTCATTGTGTAGCCATTGGCAAATCAAAAGCATTTCTCGACTTGATAAAATTTTATCTTGAGATATTTCTTTCCTAATAAGGAAGATATTTACCAATAACCTGAATTATATGGAAGAGCCTGGTCATTAATTGGATGTCTCCAGAAAAAAGTGGAAATGGACAAGACATTTGTTGTTTATTTTTTTGTTTATTCAGAGGGGGCTGTTGGCTTTTGATTTGTGTACCTTTCCCTATGCATCTTTCTCAGAGAATAACACTTCATATCAAACTTGTATGTTCTGTCACTTTATTTTAACCCTAAAGTTTTAAGGCTTACAGTTTAGGGTTCACATCATACTTTATCATATTGTGCAAATTCCATTGATTCTGAATACCTTTGGATGACTATCCACATCCTGATCTTCATCCTTATATTTATCATGTGCATCCTCTTCAACCGTCCATGCCCAACGACTCAAACACTCAATATCCTTTACACTGTGCTTTTAAAAGCTTCTTTCCTTAGACAACAAACTTTCCTTCATTCATAAATTTTATCTTTCCCTCTTCTTCAGTCTACTAGCTATAGCTCAACATGGTTTGTACTTTAAAGGATATAGCCTCCCTGGGCACCTTCTCCAGTCTTGGCTATACCTTCTGCCTTCCCCCTCAGCTCACATGTATGGGAAGGTAAATTTTTCATTTTTTCCCCGAAATCTCTCTCTTATCCATGTCTCTTCCTTTGGGGTACATGCTTTTAATATTTATCACCCAATTAGAATCTTGGTAGCTGTGGTCTACAGACCATGATGATCACTCTTATTTTCACAGTTGATTATGCAAATGGTTCTATTTTTTTCCCTCTCCAAATCTTGGCCTCAAAGAATCTAACTTCAATTTAAATATTGACTCTCTTTCAAACACACTTGACCACACAAATCCCCCTTGACTCATTTCCCTTGGCCCACTGTTTGAGCCTGCATTGGCCAACCCCAACAATGACCATTCATTGATTTTGCTAACTTCCACAAATATCCTACCTCCACTTCCATGTTCAGGAATTCCCAACTCCACTCTCTTTATTGTGTTTCTATTTCTAGGGCTTCCTTTATGAAACCTTATTCTTCACTCCTAATGTGATCTCCATTTCTACTACCTCTTATTTCTCTCTCAAATCAACTCCCCTGATTTAATAAATTTATTCCCATCTCACTCCCTTTGTGAACAAATCTGTTCTGTATGTCTCTCCTATCTGATCATCAAGTCACTAATTATGTTTTGCCACACCTCAGCCTCAGAGCACTCATTCTATTTTCCTCTTCTACTCTTCCACTTGTGGAAAAATTTGCAAAACCATTTCTGCTGAATCCATTAACAAATTAGCTTATGCAGCTCCAACTGTACCCTCATTGCTGCTTGCAAAATCAACTATACCTCAATTACCAACTCAGTAGTGCTACCCTTCATCGTGGTTCTTTTCAGCATGTTCACCTCTTCTTAGGGTTTCAAAGCTCTCAACTGAAGATTGTACCTCAATGTTTGCAATAAACAATTAAGGCCATTCACCCTGACCTCTTTTTTCTCCCATCTATCACCTTAAAACAAACCTATACCTCCATCCAATGTCTTCTCCTTCACCACTGTATCACTTGATGCATGTCCTTACATGTTAACTAGGTCAGGTGCTTTACCTACTCTTCCAACCCTATTCTTTTCTGTCTTTTCCAACCGACTGTCCCTTCTGTCATAGCCTTGACTTCATTAATTCAGATTCTCTCCCTGTCTACTGGCTTATTTCTTTATCAACTCATATCCCTTCTGCCTTCTTTGGCTAAACTCTTTGAAAGGACAATCTACATATGGTGCTTTCAAATGCTTGTCAGTAATGCCTTACAATTGGGCTCCCAACATTAACATTTCCCCAATATTACTCCCTTCTAAATTAGCAAAGAACTCTTACCAACAGATGCAATATACTCTTCTCCATCTTCCTGCTCCCCAAACTGTCCAAATTCCTTGAAACTGCTAATCATGTTTTCTACCTTGATATTCTTCAGCTGCTAAGTTTTTCTCTTCCTCTCTCCTCTGGTTGTCTCCATATGAATCTAACTAATCCTCATTCTCCTTCAACAGATCTTCATTCAGATAATGTCCTCAAACTCAAGGTGTCACACAGAGTTTTATCTTTAAACCTTTTCTCTTCTCTCTTCATAGCATTTCCCTTGTGATTTCAGCTTCCATATATTTCCTGTACTCCAAATCCCCTCCTGTCATCTACATTACAAGAGAGACCACCATCATCCTCCCTGTCCTTCATGCTGATGACCTAGGTGTTAACTTTGACTCCATACAATCTATCACTCCACATGTGAAAACTGTCCAAAGCCTTCTGTTTTTGATTTTGCAAAATCTCTCCAATATGCCCCTTACTTTTTCTCTCACAGTACCACCAAACTGCTACAAGCTTGCATCACCACTTACATTCACTGCTCTTGCATTGTGGGACTTTGTTCCTGGGTCTGCTGATACCAAGTCTCTCCTCAGCCCAATCCACTTTTCATTCAGCCAGGAAGCTGCTTGGCTGCTTGTCCTAAAGCACAAGTCTAACCATGTTATTCCCCCTCCTCAATAAACTCCAGTACCTCTATACCACTAAATGATTAAATACAATATTCTCTGTGTTTGGCATTCAATGTCCACTGTAACCAAGCAGTCTTCCATCTTTCCTATCTTTCCTGATTTCCTCCCTTCCATTAGTTCTTTAATCTCATGACAATGGTCCCTTTGTTACTCTATGACCAAGATATTCCATTTTTTGACTCCAGTCATTTTCTCTGCCTGTCCAAGACACTGGCATGATTTTTCCTCCTAACTTTTAATACTGGTTCCCAGTGGTTCCCAAATGTTTCTCAATGGGCGTGCCCTCCTCCTCTAAGTGATTTACTATTTGCCTTGGATATAGCTTTATTTTGCTTGCTTCTTAATAACCTAATTAGTTTATAAGCTAATTGGGACAGGGCCCTTTTTTTTCTCCTTTTCCATCCCCAGCACATAGCTCAGTGTCTGGCACATATCAAGCACTTGATAAATGCTTATTAACTTGTTCATATGGTCTTCTCTACTTATTAGACCATCCAACCATTCTTCTGCCCTATGTTCATGTTTTCTGTAGCCACTGGTATGTTTGTTTTTTATGCTTCAAAGTTCCTCATTTTTGTCTTGATGTCCCCTGAACCAAGAGCAACTCCATGGTATAGAATATGTACTTAAATATACTTTTGAGCAATTATTTGCCTTTGAGATTTATAGCATGGTCTTTAGTTTCCATCAGGTGTCAAACTGCCTTTTGAGACCCACCTGCCATCTTATGGTCAATTTGGGCATTACAATTTTAGTCTGTGATTGTGTGTCCATACCCAGGTATTACATTTACTCGCTTTTAAAATTCTATGTTAAAGGGCTATTGCACTTCTTGAGAAACACTTGTGTTTAGTAATTTAGAATGGAGACAAATGAAACCGATAATTTGTTTCTGAATTATTCAAGGAATTCTTCTGGATTGAATTATCATTCACATTATCCTTTTTTAAACTTAGTCTGGTTGCCAGAGATAGGATAATGGTTAAGATATAACAGCAGTGAAGTGAAATGGAGCAGCTTCACTCTACAATTCCTGATCCTGGATAACATTAATTCTGCATTCATAAAGAAAAAAGAGGAATATGGTGGATCTGGACACTGAAAGTAATTTATAGAGCATCAAATGTGTTTGTGAAGTTCCTACCAGTTGGAATCAACTCCCAAGGGCTTCCAACAACTGATTGTCAAATTTCCAGGACTTTTCAAGGTAATTGATAAACAACTAGAACATGGTTTAATCTGCTCCTCAAATTATAATACTATTTTATACTTGAAAATTGTTGGAGTCTGCCAAGAGGATCAACATTCCTCCTGGATAGGGGTTGAATTACTGTAATTATTGAAATTTTGAAAGCTACTGCCCCTCCCCACCTGGAGAAGGTAAGTGTAGTATCTTTGCTTAGAGAACCACAAATGGGAGTGAAATGTTTCAGACCTCACACATGATTGAACAACAATACTATGATAAGAGAAAATTTTTGCATCTTGTTCTTAATTGACTGCTCTCCCATGCTGGAAAGAATGTTTGGAATAGTTTGGAAGTTGTTAGAAGCTACTCATTAGGGGTACCTAGGTGGTGTACTGGATTGGCACCAGTCCTGGCATCAAGAGGACCTGAGTTCAAATGTGCCATCCTCTATTTATACCACCCTCCTAATGGTAGCAAACAATGATATAGGCTATACATTTAAAATCAACTTTCAAATATTTATTAGTCAAACGGTGAAAAAAGAACCAGAACTTAGGAAAAACATGTGAAAAAGCAAGTAAAAGCATAAAACAAGTTTTTTAAAAGGTAACTTAGAATGTTTTGCACTTCATATGGATGTCATTTTCCATAACCTATCAGGAATGTCTTTGATCACTGAATTCCAGAGAACAGTTGAGATGATTATAGTTACTTATCATACAATGTTACTATTAATGTGTATAATGTTCTGTTCTACTTAATTCATTGAGCATCAGTTCATGCAAGCCTTTCCATGCTTTTCTGAAATCTGGTTGCACATCATTTCTTACAGAACAATAGTATTAGATAATCTTCATATACTATAAGTTGTTTAGTCATTATACAATTGGGATGCATCTCCTCAATTTTCAATTCAAAAAAGATCATTTTCAAATTACTCCAAATAAAATTCATTCCATTTATCATCTAATTTTAAAAAGTTGAAGTTACTGCCAAAGAAATGACGCTGAAATCATTAAAATGGGTCTATGACTGGGAGTGAAATGAGTGGTTTTTTCTTTAGGAGGTTCTACTACAACATGTTATCATTATCACGTATTACATTTGAATTCGTTCTCACTTATTTTCCAATTATTTTATATAAAGTGATTGTTACTGCTATTGTTTTTCATTCATTTCCGTCATTTATGATTATTCGTAACCCCCTTTGGGATTATCCTGTAAAAATTACCGAACTGGTTTGACATTTTCTTCTATAGCTCATTTTGCAAATGAACAAAATGAGACAAACAGGGTTAAGTTACTTTCCAGGTTCATAAACTTGTATCTCAGACCAAGTTTTGACTCATGTCTACCTGGATTCAGGTATAAAATTATTTAGCATTAATTTCTTGAAAGGTTTTATTGTATTAATTGACATTCTTGAGGAACTTTGATTAAATTTGGCTAGATTGCTGACACAACCAACCAACATTCAATCAGAGCAAAAGTTAATCAAATAAGAATAAAGATGCTTACTTTAATAAAATAAAAAATTTAATGCTCTTCCTAGAAAAATGTTAATAGGAAATTAAATTCCACAGATAAATCTATATTGTTTTCTGAAACAGGAGGATTCTCAAATGATTTTGATCTATTAGAATTCTCTAATTGGCCTCATGATGGATAGATGGATGAAAATGAAACCATTTAAATGAAATTATAAACTTGAAACTGATTTCAATGATTTTCTAGATTTTTTTAGAATATTAATGAATTAAGCATTGTTCCAATGACTGCAGGTACAAAATAGATAAGCAATACATTACTGCAGTTGATTTAGCAAATAATTTTAGAACTGAGGAGAAATATGTGAGCAGTCAATCACGTATCTTATATAATGGCATTTCCTTAATTGGATTATGATTCAGTCAATTGTTATTCTACATTTATTTTGAAATTATATTAAATTTCAACCACAGATTGGCTATAGACACAAGACTTACAATTTAAGAACTGCATTCTGTGGAAATCAGATGGCTTGATGGAATGTACAATAAAGTTTAAGATTTTTAAAATTATTGTTATTTTCAAACTATGGGTAAATGTTTTATTAAAGTCATGTGTTTGTAAAAATGTATGCATATTATTTTTTAAAAAGAGAGACAATTGTTAAAAATTTTAACCCTTATACGTATAGGACTGGGAATCTTCCAATGTTAAAGTTAATTTTTGA